>NC_133009.1:34742226-35047878 GCF_048564905.1 Vicugna pacos
CAGACTTGCCAGCCTTCGCACTCGCATGAGCCAGTTCCGTAAAACAAATCTCAATGTCTGTGTTTGTTTGTCTCTCTTTGTCTCTCTGTCACCCTGTGTATGTGTGTTTGTATTATACTGATAGAGAATATAGGTTCTGTTCATCTGGAGAAGTCTGCCTGATGGAGATTTTGGTAATGTGAGTGGTTCCAGAAGAATGATGAGTTTTTGGAACTGATTCTGGTATTTCTGGAACGTATTCGCAGAGCACTAAGCAATCTACAACAAGCAGTAAAGAGGGCACCGATGGCCATGGCATGGTGTGGAAACAGAGACGCACGGACTATCAACAGCGGACGCTATAAATCATACTTACAGGAAGCACGTATTTGACATATTAGCACGTTTTTGTCAAACTAATGAGTATAATTAGATTGGCTGGTTGATCTTAATTTTACTAGATAAGTGAAGAGTAGAAAAGAGGAGCTGAGGAATTCAAAGTCACAGTTCAGATGCTGCACAATCCCCTTAAAATTTCTACGTTGCTTCGGAAAGAAACGCTTATTTCCTGTATCCTCAGGGCTGAGATCACTGAAAAATAAACCAAGTCTCACCCTACCAGTGCCTGAATTACAACGCAAATTAAATTTCCAACCGCATAGGATGTCTGCTGTCAAAGTAGGAAGGAATCACGCCCTCAAAACTGAAAAGGAGTTAAGTGGAAAGAACCTGCCAAAACAGGACATTGAACCCCTAAATTCTGCTGTCTCCTTTACCGGTAGAAGCAGTCGTTCCAACGGGATCTGAGGGACTAGCCCTGCTTTGCCTGAGGAAACTCCAGCGGCCTCCGCTGAGACACTGCCCTGCAGGGCACAGCTGATTCCCTCGGGACACACCACTACCGTTCCTTTTGTTTCTAGACTGATCAGGAGAATCAAGTTTTAGGGAGCTCTGACAGGTGAGGCCCAATGTGTGACCCGTGAGGTGGTGTGCTGTACTCCAGAAGAATGGTATCTTGGACCCATTTATACGGATAGAAATTGAGGAAATACGCATAGGAATGGATATTAAGGGCAGGGGGTAACGGTGGAAGGAACATAAAGTGGAATCCAGCAGAACATACTGCTATGGGCCCACGAAGCAGAGATTCGGGACTAATGTTGTAACTCGGGGGTTAAATAGGGCTCTGTTCAGCAGGTTTGCTCATCCCCTGACCACAAGGTGGCCTACACTAAGTGAAGCTGAAATGCCAGGACTGCCTCTGTGTACCAGAATGGAAGAGCTCCAAAGGCTTAGGGAGCCTGGACTATGAGAGGGCTTTTAGCAGTGAACACCTGCTCTGGCACTGTTGAGGGGCCCTTACACCACGACTGTGCGAAACAAGCTTGGGAGTGGGAGCCCGAGTGTCCTGGAGAGCTCTGTGACTCTTCTCCTCTCCAGGTCAGAAAGTCACAGTGGGAAACGCTGCCTCGACAGTGGGAACCTTAAATGTGATGGCTATAATTGAAGCAAAAAGGCCATGTGGCGGCAATTAATTGCCAAAGGTAACTGCCTGTGGCCAGCATGACCAAGAGTGAAAGCAGCAATCAGAACAGCCGTGCTCACAGAGCCCTGTGGCAGTTCATGCAGCCTGCTGTCCCTAGCGGTGCAGCGGGCGGGAATCCTGGGGGATCTGTAGAAAGGGAAGATGGTACACTCCCGGAGATCTGTAGTATTCGTTTTCCTCCCAGCCTTCCCCAAAGGGACCTATGGATGTTTCCCAAGGTGTTCGTGCATTGAGGGGAAAAATAATCGGGAATGCTGGGGATTACTGGATACTGAGTCTCAGCGCACTCCAGGAGACCCAGAGTGTGACCATGACCCACAGGGACTTGAGGAGCTCAGCTGAACTGTAGAGTTTTAGCTCAGTTCAGTCTCAGAGTGGCTCCAGTGGGCCACTGAACACATCTTGTCATTATTCCCTATGGCGGACTATTCCAGAATGCAGAAGTGGGAGAGACACGCTGAGCAACACGAAGATGTCATGCATTGTTCCCTGAGCAGTGAGTGAGGTCTGTAATGGGGAGGAAGGCCAAGGGAAAGCCAGCAGAAGTGCCTCCTGCTCGTTTTATTCATTATTTTCCTAAAAGTAGTGAAAATAGTGCCACTCTGTTTTCTCTGTCTCCCCTCAATGCTGCACCCGTCTAACCGTCTCACAAAGGAACGCAGAACAGAAGTTACGCTCCTAGTGGAAGACTATTACCCCGTGTGGTCTTGGGTTTAAGGTTTGTTTTTCCTTAAGGTCGGTGTGTTTCAGTGTTGCCTCAGTCAAGTCCAGGGACATAGTATTTACTCCAGACATGTTCATCTGGGTTCAAGCAAAATGTGAAGTATTCAGTGAGCTATGCTGGCTTGAACTCCCCACTCCTTCTCCTCCTCACTGCACATATTTGAAATTTTTAGTTTTCTGCTTTGCAGCAGTTTCTTTCCATTGGGATGATTGGAGTCTTGCCCCATGAATGCTCATGTAGAGCTAGTAGATACTTTAAGGAGAGGTAATGAAGATCATGGGGAATTTCCCTGGTGGTCCTTCATGGATTTCTCTTCTTACCTGCCAGATGTTCTGCCAGCCCCAGAGTCGCATCTCTAAACTGTCACGCAAATGAGACTCTTGCTTTCTCCTTGAGCTCGACCATCCATGTGCCACGTGGACGTGAGTGAGTTGTCTAAGTTCACAAAATAATTAAGTTCAGATCTCACAACTTGACTCCATTCTTTCAGAGTTTAAACACCTTCTATTTTCTCCTTGTTTTCCCTCTCTCATGTAGTCAGTTCAATCATGTGTGTTAGCTTATAATTTTTATTTATAAAATGTTTAGTCCAATATACGCTCTTTTGCTGTTCTGGAAGCCTTAATTTCATGCCCTAATAAATTATTTAATAGTTTGAAACCATTGTAGTTACAGTGAGGAAATAAATAAATAAGTCTCAATGCAGGGTGACAATATTTTCCATATTTGTTATCTGCTTGAAAAGAATTCTCATATTAAGTCATTGTATTTTAAATGATGACAAATATAAATGGCTATATAAATAAAAACATACATATAAAAAATAAAGAAACAATGCATTCAGTGTCAGTGAAGGAACAGGTGAGAATTCTTGAGTTACATTCCTAAAATAAAAGCAATGCTATTGTATGTACCTGAAGATATTATTTAAAACAATGGTGCCTCAAAGCATGTTGAAAAATATTTAATGCCAAGAATACGCTGAAGCTCTTGTACTCACTAGTGTGATCCCATGTGAGTTTTTAAAAATCACTGCTGCCTTAAGCACAAGAAAACACAGATGGTGAAATTAATTCTAAATACACTTTGATCTTCATAGACCCCTAAGTGGAGAAGGTGGTGAAGGTAAGTAAAGGACAGAAGAAGGTGCTAGTGACATGGACTCAGTTATTCACGTGATTCACCGGGTTAAGAACTTCACCTTTTTTTAAGAAGTGCTTAACTTAAAAATTAGTGTTTTGTATCACTGTGGGAGCCCGTCTATTACCGTCCCTAAAACAGGTGTACACGTACATATCAGGGAATGAACTCAAGAAATTATTGTGAAACCACTACCCGGAATTCATGGATTTTGCAAACTTCTATGAACTTTGATATTTACAAAGTGACCTCAGTTAACTAGCATCATGGTAATGCCCTTAAATCAGAGTCACACTTAACAACTGCTAGTGAAGCAGATTTAAAACCCCAAAGAACACAACAGGAGGTCCTTGTACGAACGTACCGGTGGGCGTATCGGACATGCTGCTACTAACCACTGTCATCCTCCCCCTGTGGCTTTCCTCTGCTCACGGACAAAGTAAGTTGAAAACAGAGCTGAACCCTCAGTTTGCTTTTTAAACGTAACTTCATGCTTTATCTACTCTCACGTGTCTCTGTATTTCAATAATAGGCCAGTAGGAATTGACTGTATTGTGTCATCTTTACAAACTGTAACCTTAGAGGAAAATTATCTCATACTCTTCCAAGGGAAAAAGGAATTATGCTGTCTCTGGTTTTTGACTTCTACATCAAAAAGACTCTCAACACTGATTACGAAGTGAATGTGCTCACACAACATTAGGAACCTTCTGACTTCAAAATGAATGAAGGGTTCTTATTTTTAATGCAAGGAAGACTTTGGGAGCAATGGGTATCTTTATGGTCTTGCACATGGTGATGGTTTCATGGATTCATAGGGCAAAATTCATTAAATCAAACATTTCAAATATATTCAGTTCACTATGCTAATTATACCTTAATACAACTTAAGTCATTAATATCGTGATCGATTTAATATTTCAGTAAATAATTTTTAGAGCATTAACCCTAGGACATTGTTCACTAAAGTGTTTTCACGTTTATAGTGAAGTAGTCTATATTAATTTATCTGAATGCAATTGTTGTAGATTAAATAATTATATTTTAGACATAAGAAATAGAATTGTAGAGTCTTTAACTTACTTTTAAATTAAAAGGAATGTATTTCTAGGTATTACTTCTAAAAGCTCTTTTTATAAATATATACAATCTTTAAGATTTTCTTAACGTAATTATGTTTTCTCCTTCTTTTAAACATTTTATAAATCCTTCATTACAATATCTTTTTACTGTCTTACTTCATTCAAAATAAAAAACAAATCTCCTTTCCAAGTTACTGTAAACAAAACCTCTGATACGCTTTAGGATTCCTCGTTGCACCATTTATGAACTGAAGGTGAATCACGATGCTTCATTCCTTAACTTACAAAAAGAATTCACTTCAATAATTTGCTGCATGGTTGGCTTTGCATGTTATTTAAGTCTCTACTGGGGCAACTTCCTTCACTAGCAACAGCAATAAGAACAACATAACAAAGATTCCTGTCCAGTGTAAACTCTTCTCCTTCCGTGAGCTCTTTCTAAAAGGAGTCTTTGAGCTAAATGCCCTGTGAGTTTGTGTTGTAGCAATGCTTCTCAACAGAGCGAGGAATCCGCCCTGTAGAAGCACACTGTTGTGTAAGTAGAAACATCTTTGTGTATTTAGCGGGCACAGGTTGAATTCTGTCCTCTAAAATTCGTATGTTGAAGTCCTAACTCCCAGGACCTCAGAATGTCACTATAAAGGGAGGTACGTTGTTTACAAAGGTAATTAAGTCAAAATGAGGTTATTGGGGTGGGCTCTGGGTCAATAACTCTAGTGTTGGTCTGAGGGGGGGAGATCGGGACACAGACAGAGAGAGGGAAGCCCATGTGGAGACACAGGGAGAAGCCAAGAGAGAGGCCACAGAAGGAACCAAACCTTTTCATACCTCAATCTTGCACCACTGGCCGCTAGAATTGTGAGAAAGTAAATGTTTGTTATTTAAGGCACCCTGTTGATAGCGCTGTGTTACGGCAGCCTTAGTAAATAAACACAACCCTACATTTTTTAAATGTAGAGTAATAATCAAAAATTATTTTCCTGTTTTCCACTCAAGTATATTTAAATTCTTACATAGGTACTTTCAGAAGACACTCGTCAGCATTTAGTAATATGTCTTGGGATACTCTGTTGCTAATTTTTTCCTTTAGGAAATATATTTAATATTCCAATTATCTTCACTGTTTCACCGAAAATATTACACACAGCCATAGATACATGTATGACTAAACATAAATGCCTGAATACATATGTATATTCACACGTGCACATGTAGTTGTTCACACAGGTAGCCCACGCAGCATGTGACCCGGCCTGGGAGGAGAGGGCTAGAAAGCGCTGGGATGCTGAGGGGACATCTGTGGTGGACACAGGAAGGAGAGGCGCAAGACGGGACACAGAGCCACAGACAGTCCTGCCATCCGGCCAGAAGCAAACTTCCTACATCTGGGAGGTTTAGTCGATACAACCACTTTTATCCTCTTGCTCGGTGTTTACATTTTTCTGGGTGATTCTCATCTTGGAAATATTTCCAAAGAACTTAAACATCAGGAACCCCTCACGTATCTTTGTACTCCTAACTACAGGCTGTCCCAATCTCTGCTCACTGATACAGTGCAATAATTAAACTGAGTAGAATAATAAATTCATCAGTGGGATTAGTAACATGTGTTCCATATTTATTAATGTAGATTACCGTTTTTTTTCTCAAGGGAGAACTTGCGATTTTCCGGAGATAAAACATGGAAACATATACGATGAAAACAAATACAAAGAAACTTTTCCCGTTGACATGGGGAAATATTTCTACTATACCTGTGATCACAAATTTGTGTCTCCTTCACAATCACCCTGGAGTCTAATAGCCTGTACAGAGAAAGGATGGTCCCCAACTCCAAAGTGTCTCAGTGAGTAAACACCCCCATCCTTATCCAGATGAACCGTTCAGCGTAGTCAGTCAGTGGAGAGGGTGTGCCTGAAGGCACCACAGAGTCTAGACAGTCATGGTGGCAGGTACTGGGGGGACCAGCAAAGATGACATATGCCATTCCCCTTTATAAGAAGATATTTGTGGAAAGTAATTTTTAGATGTAAAATGTTTCTTATATATGCAAATAATACTTAATGATATTGCATATTAATTTTGACATGCATGGCCTTATTTTTATGAAACCAACTTTTGCACTTGTTTTCTCTTTCGAAGTATGAAAAATGTAATACTCTTTCAATGCAACATCTATATCAGTCACCTTTTGGGTTTTAGGACAGTGCTTTTTCCCTTGGGTGGAAAATGGTCATTCTGCATCTTCAGGACAAATACACCAGGAGGGTGACTCTGTACAAATTGTCTGTGACACCGGCTACAGTCTTCCAAATAATCAGAGAGGCATCACCTGTACAGAAAGTGGCTGGTCCCTCCCTCCTAAATGCAGTCGTGTCCGTAAGTAAAACACTGTCCTCTGCGATCCCTCATTCTTCTCATCTTATGGAGAAATAACAGTATTAAATATGTGAAGTAATGCTATTTGCTACTGTCATAACCTTTTTAGTTTCAGGGGTCCAACTGTGTCTAAGTAGACATGCAAATCTTTGGATCATCCTTTAAGAATTACTTTCTCTGCTTGCATAAATTAAATGTAGGTAATGATAGAAAACACTAGCAAAAACACAGTGGAAAACTTTAAAAGACACTTCTATGTTTAAGCAGCACAAAGTTAATGTTTATAGTAAAACTGTGTAAGATCTGCTGACATAACATGATAAGTTAAATTTGTCATAGAGATAGTGAAAACATCACATTTGCAAAATCATATGGCTTAGCAAACAAGTGTACTTGGCACTTATCTTTTTTTTGGTAAATGCTAAATTTCAAAGATCAGCACAAAAGTATCAATAATTTCCACATCGTTACAACCGCATAATTCTGAAATTTAGACTTACAGTTTGTAGTTTAAAATATGGAAAGCTCTTTCATATGAACATATTAGAAATAAGAATATATTGGTGTTGAAGTTGACTGGGAATTTCTCATATTTTTGCTTCAATGTTACTTAAATTTTACTTCAGTGAATAAGAGGCTTGGGAACCCTGGGAGTAAGATTCCTAAAGCACAGTCAAAGCTGCTCAGAACAAGCTCTGTTCTCGTCCTCAGGGTGTCTGCACGCATCACCAAATCATCTAGTCCATATTTTCTGTGCACCTTTTACACACCGAGCACTTTCGTAAGTGTTGGAAATCAATCCTCTCCAAGAGTCAGTGTCTCTTTATTCACAGGCTATATAATGTCAAGTGAGAGAGTGACAGTAAAAATAACAATAATGGTAAAAAAAAAAAGAAGAAGAAATTGACGACTGAAAATTATGAATCACGCACATTATAAAAGATAATATTAAGAACATGACTGGAGGTGGTGGGCATATTTCGTGTAAGATTGTTTAGGAATCTCCCCCAACCTTAGGGTTGACATCTGCAGAGGAGGAGTCCCATAAATGGCCTTAATGCACCACAAGCCTGTATTCTCTGAAGAAAATCAAGGAGACCATTGTGGCTCATGATGAGGCAAAGTGTTGAGTAAATAATTCAGGAATTTTAGGGCCATGGTCAAGATTTTGGATTTTAGTCCACGTTCAATTAGAAACCATAAGCAAAACAGAAAGACAGTCTATGGAATGGGAGAAAATATTTGCAAATGTTGTGACTGACAACGGTTAAACCTCCACAATATACAAACAGCTCATACAGCTTAACAACAAAAAACCAAAACCCAATCCAAAAATGGCCAGAGGACCTAAACAAGCAATTCTCTAATGAAGACATACAAATGGCCAACAGGCACTTGAAAAAAAAATGCTCAATATTCCTAATTATTACAGAAATGCAAATCAAAACTACAATGAGACATCACATCACCCCAGTCAGAATGGCCATCATTCAAAAGTCCACAAACGATCAATGCTGGAGAGGCTGTGGAGAAAAGGGACCCCTCCCACACTGCTGCTGGGCATGTAGTTTGGTGCAGCTGCTATGGAGAACACTACGGAGATTCCTCAAAAAACTAAAAATAGGCTTACCACATGATCCAGCAATCCCACTTTTGGGCATATATCCAGAGAGAACTCTACTTTTTAAACATACACGCACCCCAACGTTCATAGCAGCACTATTCACAATAGCCAAGACATGGACACAACCTAAATGTCCAACAACAGATGACTGGATAAAGACGTTGTGGTATATTTATACAATAAAATACTAATCTCCCATAAAAAATAATAAAATAATGCCATTTGCAGCAACATGGATGGACCTAGAGATTGTCATTCTAAGTGATGTAAGCCAGAAAGAGAAAGAAAAATATGATATTACTCACATGTAGAATCTAAACAAAGAATAAAAAGAGGACACTAATGAACCCATCTACAAAACAGAAAGAGATTTGCAGACCTAGTAAACAATTTTTTGGTTACCAGGGGGAAAGGGGGTGGGGAGAGATCAACTTTGAGAGTTTGAGCTTTCCAAACGTTACCCACTATATATAAAAGTAGATTAAAAACAAATTTCTTCTGTATAGCACAGGGAACTATATTCAATATCTTGTAATAACCTTTTATGAAAATGAATATATGTATGTATATGCATGACTGGGACATTGAACCATCCACCAGAAGTTGCCACATTGTAACTGACTCTACTTCAATTAAAAAGTAAAAGATGTTTTTAAAAAAGTAAAAGAAAAAGAAACCTCTTAGAGGTTTTAAGCAGGGAAATGACAGAAAGTGAGTGTGAAACAAGATCACTATGGCTACTCTTTAGAAAATGGATCCAGATGTCCAAGAAGAGAGGGGAAGGCCAGTTAGGAGAATATTACCATAATCCAGCTGTGGCATGCTCTGGGGTGCAGTGAAATGGAGAAAAGAAGGATTTTCTGTTTATGTTTATTCGCTAGGTAGAAAAAGAAAATTGAACTGCTGGTTACAGTTTAAATATTACTGTATGCCAAGTATGCATTTTAACAAGCGGAAAACAAAATAAATCATGAAGGAACTTGTGGAACTCCCATTAAGCAATATCTACACATGTGTATGTACATATATATGGAATTAAACAATATGTACTCTTTGTGTCTGACACATTTCACTCAACAAAATTTATGTTTTAAAAATTCATAGATGTAGTTGAATGTATCAGTAATTCATTTATTTTTTAAAAGAGCATTCCTTTGTTTTAATATTAATATATCACAGTCTGCTTATTCATGCTCCTGTTGGTGTTAATTTCGGTTGTTTTTTCTGCTTGTGAATAAGCCTGCCGTAGACAGTCTTGTTTAAGCCTTTTAGTGGGTGCCGGGGAAATACATTCCAATTTTCTTGAGTGAATATCTGAAGTGAAATTGCTGGATAACAAACTAGCAGCAGGGCTAACTATACAAGACATTGCTACAAAGTTCTTCCATGTCTTTGGACTAGTATTTTGAATGATCACCAGCAATGTGTGAGAGTTCTAATTCTTCCACCTCCTCAGCAACTTTAAGCGTTGCAAGTCTTTCGGTTTTCGCCATTCTGATGGCTGTGGAGCAGTGTTTGCTTCTCATTATAGATTGCGTATCCTTGATGATGGGTCATGTTGAGCACATTTTCATGTGGCTTCAGGTCACTTGAATGTCTTCTTTATTTACATAAAGATCTTTATTATTTGATGAAGAAAGCTATAGAAAATTAGGAAGAATTTCTTTTGGGGAGGGGGCAGTTAACACTTTTATTGTAGTATGATTCCTGTACAGTAAAGTACACACATTTCAGATGTGCAATATGATGATTTTATTAGATGTGTACACCCATGAAACCACTACCATAATCAAGACAGCTAAAATTTTCATCACTCCCCAAGAGGTGCCAATTATGAACCCCTAATTTTACCTTTCCCACCCCATTTACTTCCTCGTAACCATAAGTTTGTTCTGTGAGTCTGTTTCTGTTTTGTAGATAAGTTCATTTGTGTCTTTTTTTTTTAGATTCCAGATATAAGTGATATCATCTGGTATTTTCTTTCTCTTTGACTTCTTCATTTAGAATGACGATCTCCACGTCCATCCATGTTGCTGCAAATGGCATTATTTTATACTTTTATGGCTGAGTAGTATTCCATTGTGTGTGTGTGTGTGTGTGTGTGTGTACCACATATTCTTTATCCAGTCATCTGTCAATGGACACTTCGGTTGTTTCCACGTCTTGGCTGTTGTAAATAGTGCTACTGTGAACATTGGGGTGCACGTGTCTTTTCAAATGATATCTTCTTTCAGATATATACCCAGGCGTGGGATTTCTGGGTCATATAGTAAGTTTTTTTAGATTTTTAAAAGCCTCCATACTGTCCTCCATAGTCGCTTCACCAACTTACATTCCCAGCAGTAGTGTAGGAGGGTTCCTTTTGCTCTACACCCTCTCCAGCATTTATCATTTGTGGACTTTTGAATGATGGCCATTCTGACTGGTGTGAGGTGATACCCCATTATAGTTTTGATTTGCATTTCTCTTAACTATTAGTGATGTTGAGCTTCTTTTCATGTGCTTGTTGGCCATTTGGATGTCTACTTTGGAGAGATGTCTGTTTAGATCCTACGCCCATCTTTTGATTGGGTTGCTTGTTTTGTTTGTTTTGTTTTGTTTTGATATTGAGGTGTAAGAGCTCTTTGTATATTTTGGAAATTAGTCTCTTGTCAGTTGTATTATTTGCAAATATTTTCTCCCATTCTGTGGGTTGTCTTCTTGTTGTTGATTGTATCCTTAGCTGTGCAAAAGCTTTTAAGTTTAATTAGATCCCACTTGTTTATTTTTCCTTTTATTTCCATTACACTAGGAGCTGGTTTCAAAAAAAAATATTGCTGCGATTTATGTCAGAGAGTGTTCTATGTTTTCTTCCAGGAGTTTTATACTATCTGGTCTACATTTAGGTCTTTAATCCATTTTGACTTTAGTTTTGTATATGGTATTAGCAAATGTTCCAAATTCAGACCTTTACAGGTAGCTGTCCAGTTTTCCCAGGACCACTTGTTGAAGAGACTGTCATCTCTATTGTATATTCTTGCCTCCTTTGTGGTAGATTAATTGACCATACGTGCGTGGGTTTATTTCTGCACTTTCTATCACGTTCCATTGATCAATTTGTCTGTTTTGGGGCCAGTACCATACTGTTTTCATTACTGCAGCTTTGTAGTACAGACTGAAGTCAGGGAGTGTGTTTTCCCCAGATCTAGTCTCCTTTTTCAAGACCGTTTCGGCTATTTGGCATCTTTTGTGTTTCTATACAAATTTTAACTTTTTTTGTTCCAGCTCTGTGAAAAATATCATTGGCAATTTGATACCGATTGCATTGACTCTATACATTGCCATTATAACAATATTGATCCTTGCAATCCAAGAATATGGTATATCTTTCCATCTGTTTATGTCATCTTCAATTTTTCTCATCAGTTTACAGGTCCTTTGCCTCCTTGGGTAGGTTTATTCCCAGGTATTTTGTTTTTTCTGGTGAGATCATAAATGGGATTGTTTCCTTAATTTCCTTTTCTCGAATTGTATTGTTAGTGTATAGAAATGAAACTGATTTCTATACATTAACTTGGTATCCAACAACGTTACCAAATTCATTGATGAGCTCTAGTCGTTTTTTGATCACTTCTTTAGGGTGTTCTACGTATAGTATCATGTCATCCATGAACAGTGACAGTGTTACTTCTTCTTTTCCTATTTGGATTCTCTTTTTTTCTTTTTCTTCTCTGATTGCTGTGGCTAGGACTTCCAAAACTATGTTGAACAACAGTGGCGAGAGTAGGCATCCTTGTCTTGTTCCTGATCTTAGAGGAAATGCTTTCAGCTTTTCACCATTAAGTATGATGTTAGCTGTGGGTTTGTCATATATGGCCTTTATTATGTTGAGGTATGGTCCGTCTATGCCCACTTCCCAGAGAATTCTTATCATATATTTGAATTTCATCAAAAGCTTGTTCTGCATCTATTGAGATGATCATATCGTTTTTATTCTTGAGTTTGTTACTGTGTTGTATCACATTGATAGATTTGTGGATACTGAATAATCCTTCATCCCTGGAATAAATCGCACTTGATCATGGCCTATGAGCCTTTCAATGCATTGTTGGAGTCGATTTGCTACTTTTGTTGAGGATTTTTGCAGCTATAGTCATAAGATATTGGCCTGTAATTTTCATTTTTTGTGATATCTTTGTCTGCCTTTGGTAACGACAGTGGCCTCATAAAAGGAGTTCAGAAATATTTCTTTCTCTGCAATTTTGTCTAGTAGTTTCACAAGGATAGGTCTTAATGCTTCACTAAATGTTTGGGACAATTCACCTCTGAAGCCATCTGGTCCTGGACTTTGGTTTGTTGGGAGTTTTATAATAACTGAGTCAATGTCAGTACTGGTAACTGGTCTGTTCATATTTTCTATTTCTTCCTGAGTCAGTCTTGGCAAACTGTGCCTTTCTAAGAAATTGTGCATATCTTCTACACTGTCCTTTTGGTTGGCATACGGTGGCTCATAGCAGCCTCATGATCCCCTGCATTTCTGTGGTGTTGGCTGTAACTTCTTTTTTCTTTCTGACCTCATTAATTTGGGCCCTTTCCCTTTTTTTCTTGATGAGTATGACTAATGGTTTATTAATTTTGTTTATCTTTTCTAAGAACTAGCTTTTGGTTTCATTGATCTTTTCTATTATTTTTTTAGTCTCCATTTCATCTATTTCTGCTCTGATCCTTATGATTTCCTTTCTTCTACTAACTTTGGCTGTGTTTATTTTTCTTTTCCTAGCTGCTTTAAGAGTAATACTGGGTTGTTTACTTGAGATGTTTCTTGTTTCCTCAGGTAGGCTTCTATTGCTATAAACTTCAGTCTTAGAACTAATTTTGCAGCATCCCAGATGTTTTGGATCCTTGTCATTTCATTTATCTCAGTGTATTTTTTGATCTCCTCTTTGATGTCTGCAGTGATCTCCCGGTTGTTTGCTAGTATACTGCTTCGTCTGCATGTGTTTGCAGTGTTGCCAGTTGTTTTCTTGCAGTTAATGTCTGACCTCGTAGCACTGTGGTTGGAAAAGATGCTTGGTACAATGTCAGTGGTCTTAAATTTACTGTGGCTTGCTTTGTGGGCCAACATGTGATCAGTTCTGGAGAATGTTCCATGTGCACTTGAGAAGAATGGGTATTCTCTTGCTTTTGGATGGAATGCTCTGTAGATATCAATTAAGTCCATCTGGCCTCATGTGTCATTTGGTCCTGTATTTCTTTATTGATTTTCTGTCTGAATGATCTGTCTATTGATGTAAGTGGGGTGTTAAGTTCCCCCACTATTATCGTGTTGCTGTCGATTTCTCCTTATATGTCTGTTAACAATTGCCTTATACATTGAGGCGCTCCCATGTTGGGTGCATATATATTTACAATTGTTGTATCTTCTTCTTGGACTGATCCTTTGAGCATTATGTAGTGTTCTTTATCTCTTGTAACAGTCTTTATTTTAAAAACTATTTTGTCTTATATACATATTGCCACTGCAGATTTCTTTAGGTTTCCATTTGCATACAGTACTTTTTCCATCCCCTGAATTTCAGCCTGCATGTGTCTCTAGCTCTGAGGTCGATCTCTTTTAGACAGCCCTGTTTCTGTATCCATTCCACGTCTTTTGATTGGAACATTTAATCCATTTAAATAACTACGTATTCTGGAGAAACAGTGAGATTTGTTTTGCCTAAATGTCTCTAGAAACAAAGCCAAAAATGCCTCTTCACGATTATTTTCAATAAGTATGCAGACTATAGTGTTTTAATTTTTTTTTCCTTTGCGGTAGTGTAGTTTTAAAGGTGAATCTGATTTAATTTCATGAATGTTTTTTTCAAGAACTTCCTAGGTAGCTTGTCTGCATTGCATTGGCCATGGTAGTGCTCCCATTCCTGTAACCAAAAGCCAGGGAATTTAAGTTGTTATTTTGACTCCTGTGGTCTTTCCATTGAATAGAGCCTCTGAAATTCTTTGGGGCAAAAACACAAACATTAGATGAGGGAGTCTCACTCCTTATCTAAGTAACCACTTCACAAGGCTGTGAGAAGAGGCTCTAATCTGAGGTCCATTGACTTGTGCATAATCAGTGGTTCAGTTCCACTTAAGTACCTGCCCTTCTCCTCTATTTTATAAATGCTTGCTTTTCTTTTCATGGAAAGATATATACTTTTTTCTATCTACATAATACTTCTACTTGTTCTTTTTTAGTTTTATGAAACTAAAGATTTTTGGTTTCATTTTCTTAGAATTTATGCTTTTATAGTGTAAAAGTTCACTGAGCTTATCTTTTAAAACCATCTGTTCATGATGGTTTATGGTTGCTGCTTTAAAACAAAACTGTTCTTCTATTAGGTGTTGAATTCCCTCACCTTCAGGTATGAGCGCTGATTCCACTCAATCCACCAAACTACTAAGATAATACATACAAATGTAATGTTTACTTTTTTGGAATTCTTTTAAACTCTGTCGGCTTATTTAACCCTCACAACAAACTCATTGAAGCACTGTCCACATTTGCAGAGAAGGCAACATTGGGAGAGGGTCTGTGTCCGATGGGTCAGGGCTAGGCAACGTAGCCGGCAGGTTCACGTCCTGAGTCTTCTGTGTCTCTGTCTTCTCATCTATAACCTGGAAGTCGTGCCAATGACAGCTGCGCAGGGTGCTCAAATGAGAGAGAGCTTCAGTCAGAGGTCTTGACTCTGTGCCCCGGATAAATGTTCTCCAGATTTTTAATGAGGAAATAAAAGGGTAAAAATACTTTTGCATGGTTTTAGTCCGAGCAATTGACAACTGGGATTCCCATCCAGATCTTGTGCTTTGAAATTCCATGCACTTTCCCTTATACTGTTATAGACATGGGGCATGATTCTTTCCTAAAGACGTCTGTCAGGAGGATGAGGGGGAAATTCGAAGGACAAGAAGAAGCTCCATCAAACAGCCCCAAAGGGTCTGGGGTGCTCTGAGGAACCAGTGCTTGGCAGACTTAAGAGTGCGTCAGAACCACTTGGAGGGCTGGCTAACCTGCTTTTGGGGCTCCACCTCCAGACTTTCTCATGCCTTAGTTGTAGACTGGGGCTTCACTTTGCATTTCTAAGAAGTTCCAAGTGATGCCTGTGCTACTGGTCCAGGGACCACCTTTGGAAAAGCACTGTAGTGGAAAAGAAATATTAGAACATCCCTTGAGTGAAACACCTCCCCCACCCTTGGTGAATGAGCATGTCACAGTGACAAACAGCATTTGTCTGAGATGAGGGCAACCACTTGCATCAGACTTGTCTGGACTGCTTGTTAGTTAAATCAGGGAGATTTCTACTCACCACTGCAGAATTACTAACGTGAATTTCTGGGGCTAAGTACAGAAAACTGCATGTCACACAGGTTTTATGTACAAAGATAACAGCTCAAGAACCACAGAGCTTTACTAGGCAAAGTGTTAAATTTGCCAAAGAGAGAGAGAAATTCACTATTAGTATAAAAATGAATCTACAGGATTCATGAATCTAGGCCTAAAAAGGAATGAAGGTCAGGAGACTGTCAGTTGGGATATGTTTTATGGAGCAGTGTTATTGGGTGAACTATCCAAGGAAAGATTTCAAATGAAATTTGGGGTTTCATTTAATCTTCTAAACATTTTTTTTTAATTGGACAGTATTGGTGTGTTAGAATCTCCATATGACGGCTGCAATGTAGGGGGTTGGTTGGTTTGTGTTTGAACAGAATAACTTGGGTGTTTTTGAGGACATTCAATTAAAATCGCCACCCGCCCTACTGAATGGGGTTAAGCTCTGTGGCGTTTGCTCCCTGACTCCAGCTGAAACCAGCCATTCGAGGGCCCAGCTGCAGAATCCCTCCTGGGGAGGGCTCAGGGCAGGGTCTGGGGTCTTTGCTTCTCACAAACCCCTCGAGTGAGCTCTGCAGCCCGTGCTGGGAACAACTCAGGTAGATGCTGTGTATCACAGGCTCCTTGGTGCCAGTTGTGGAAATAGAAGCTCCTGCTACACACGAGTACGGGCTGTAACGTGAGCTTCTTGCGCTTCTGTAAGAAAATAAGTCTCCTTTCTTCTGTCTGCAATGAGTTTGATGCTGTTTTGATGTGACTGAAAGACTTGGCTGAACTTGCCCTGGCTCTTCCCAGGCTCCTTCGCAGCCATGTTTCTGGAATAGTTGTGCCCATTGCACGTATGGCCACAAGGTGGCGGGCCAGCTCCATCTGACAACAAGCAGCTTCATTTGACTGGCTACCCCGTCACTTCCTGATCTGTCACTAGTAAAAGTGTGTCACCTTTCTGTAAACTAACGCTACTAGATGGAAATGCAAGAGATCATCTTGTACATTGATTGCCAACCTTTTTAAAATTTTCACCCAAAGGAAGGAGATGCAGCCGCCATTCTTTAATGTAATTCTGACTCTGGTGTCTTTCAGAATGTAGGTAAAAGACTAACACTCTTATTGCAGACGCATGACAATGCCTCTGTTCAAAAATTTAACAGTGATGCGTATCCAAGAATAACATCCCATTTGTTGAAGTGTTACTCAAAATGATTGTTATCTTAGAGATTTTTTTTCTTTCTATGGAGATGTTTCCTGTGTGAATCCACCCAGTGTGGAAAATGCTGCTCTACAAAACCCGAAGCCTAGATATCAATCTGGTGAGACAGTACGTTATGAATGCCTCAAACCTTATGACCTTTTTGGGGACGTAGAAGTGACAGGTTTAAATGGAACTTGGACAAAACTACCTCAGTGCAAAGGTAGAGTACCTTACCTACTCCCCCAATATCAGAGAATTTATTAGGGACAAAATATGTTAATATAAATATATATAAGGAAGTAGTTCTTATGGAATAATTTTGAAATGCAAATGAAACAGTGGCGGTTAAAATCCAGTTCTTTTGTCGACTGAATAAGTAATGTGACATATTTATTTTGTGAAAGATGTGACCAGATTTGAACAGCTGGAATCATGGGAAATTTCCCATCTTAAGTATTAAGATCCTGAAGAATAAATGGGTTAAAGATACCAGACGTACCTCTGACACCCCAACATATTCCAGTTTGACACGAAATTCCACTGTGAGACATGGAATAGGGGGACCTGGGGCCTCACGTAGGACGTGATATAATTTGGGCATCTTCAGCATATGGATTGTATGTAAAGGCATGTTACTGGCTGAGCTTATTCAAGGACTTAGTGTGCACATTAAATAGAGTCTGGGAACTTGGTCCTGGGACCCGTCAGTGTTTAGAGTTCAGGAAGTAAGGGGAGCCAAGAAAACAACAGATCAGCCACTTGTGGTTTTCAAAGGAACTTTTGCCTGGGATGTATTTTTTCCAATTTTTCACTTGACCCCACGTATGTTTTCATGTTTGAAATGAATTTCTTGTCGACAGCATATAGTTGGGTCTTGTTCACGTGTCCACCCCGACATTTTCAGCTTTTAGCTGCTATATTTAGACCATTTAATTTCAAGTAACTATTAGCACATTAGGGACCATGGCAGCCAAAAATTTTAGTGCTTGTTTTGTGTGTGTTCCTGTTTCTTATCCCCGTTTCCTTTCTTGTCCTTCCTGTGGATTTTTCAACATGATGAAGTAGTTTAATTTTGATATTCTGTGTTACTTCTGAGCATATCTCTTTGCATTGTTTTATTAGTGGTTGTTCTGGGTTTTAACACATACATACAGGCTTATCGCACCCTACTGGTATAGACATTTTACCACTTCAAGTGGAATGTGGAAATCTTACTTCCATTAGACCCATTTAATCTCCTCACGTTTGTAACATAAATATTTTAAGTGATTCCTCCACATACATTGAGCACCATATGAAGTGATACAATTTTGCACAAACGTAATTTAGCAAACTCATTAGAGAAAAGATAGTCTTATATTTACCCCTATTTTTAAAGTCAATTGCATTGTCTTTTTACTAAATTCTCAATCCCTTTTCTGTTATATTTTCCTTTCTACTTGAAGATTTCCTTTAGCAATTCTTTAAGGAGAGGTCTGCTGGAGACAAATTCTCTGTCTTCCTGTGTCTGGGAATGTCTTTATTTCTCCCCTTTATCCTAAAGGATAGCATCACTGGATACAGAATTTGAGGTTGACAGCTCTTTTCTTCCAGCCTTGGGAAAATGCTGTGACTTCTTTTTGGCTCTGTGGCCATGGATGAGAACCCTGCTGGTGTTTGAACATTTTCCCATATAGGAATTGCATAGTATCTATCTAGCTGCTTTTGAGACTTTTTTTCTTCTTCTTTAGATTCCAGCAGTTTGATCTGGTATGTCTTATGTATTTTGATGAAAGTTTCTTTGCATTTATTTTCTTTGGAATTCACTCAGATATTTCAGTATGTAGATTTATGCCTTATGCCCTATGTGGGAAATTTTTAACCATAATTTTAAACTTTTTTTGATCTCCAACCCCTTTCTTTTCAATCTTTTGCTGTCTTCCCAGAGGTCCACGAAGCTCTGTCCATTTTTTTCAGTCTATTTTCAAAATTAGTTTATATTCAAGTTAACTTATCCTTCTGTCAGCTGCAGTATATTGTAGAGTTCAACCAGTTAGTTTTTTAAGAAAAAAATCTGTTACTCTGGTTTTTAGTTCTATAAATTCAGTAGGATTTTTAAAAACTGTTGTCCAGTAATTTCAATATTTGTGTCATCGCAGTGTTTGTCTTCTGTCGATTCTCCTTTTTGTTTTGAGGCTTTTCTGGTCCTTGCTATGTTGAGTGATTTTCAATTGTATCCTGAGCGTTTGGAGTATTGCCGTTTGAGACTAAGGACTTTATTGAAATCTTTTATTTATCAGGCCTCCATTATGGCCATGCAGGGTGCAAGTCTGGGCTTCCCACTTGGCCTCCACTGACAGTAGAACGGAGAGAGGCGTCTTGTTCCCTCAGCCTGGGGGTGGAAGTCCAGGCTCCTTACTTGGCCTCTGCAGATCAAGGCAGGGGAAGGGCTGTCAGCTGCCTTCTACGGTATATTTGTGTAGTGAGTCAGGATTGGGAAAGGTGTTTCTGTCTTGCTAGGCGGCTTCACTTAAAGAGAAAGATGTGAGCATTACTTGAGCACTTTTTTTTGTCTGAATTATTTTCCCAGGAACCAGAATGCAATGAGTGTAATTATGCTAATAAGAGGATACAATTGAGATGAAATAATTAATTTCTAATTTGATTGTTTATTATGGCAAAACCTTATTTATACTTTTTTTTTTATTGCAAGTGAAACCTTGTGATTTCCCAGTAATAAAACATGGAAGCCTGGATTATCCATACAGAGACTACTTTCCAGCAATGGTAGGACAGCAATTTTATTATTACTGTGATCACTACTATGTGCCGCCTTCAGGAAATTACTGGGCTTCCCTTCGTTGCACACGAGAAGGATGGTCTCCAAAAATACCATGCCTCAGTAAGTAAATACCTTTAATTTTATGTGTATCAGTCTTCCCAGATGGGAGAGACAACGGTACAGTTAAGTCTTGTGTAACAAAGACAAGGCCGGGGGACTTGTTCTGTGAGCAAAAAGGTCCAGAGAGGTCTTCCTTTTGTGAGGGGCTTTGCATGGAAACCACATGAGAAATATAGAGACTTTACAGGAATATCTGCACATTTGTACGTATTTTAATCATAAAAACTAAAGGATAAAAAACATGGAATTTTTTTTCTTTTTTAACAAACATTTGACAGTAGCTTTAGCTTTTCTTGCTATATGCTATTTTTGATGTAAATAGAATAGTCAATTTTTTATGTGCTATTTTATCAAATTTATGTTATTTTTTTTCATTTTCTATTATTTTTCTGATCCTTAGGACAATGTACTTTCAATTATTTGGAAAATGGACATAACCCATATCGAGAAGAAAAACATTTACAGGGTAAAACTGTAAAAGTTAGCTGCTTTAAAGGCTTCAGTCTTCAAAATAATCAGAACACAATGACATGTACAGAGAATGGCTGGTCTCCTCCTCCCAAATGCGTCCGTGTCAGTAAGTTAACTGGTCTGAGATCCCAGTATGTCTATAATTTTCTAAGATTCAGCTATGTTATCTGCTGCAAAATGTTTATATCAACTTTCTCTTGTTTTGCCTATTTAGTGTTATTTTTCACAAGTGTATGTGACTGTATATTTAAGTTTCCTGATAAGCATATAACAAAATAAGTGTGCCTGCTTCTAGACCTTAATCCAGAAAGCAGAAGTAGAACCACAAAGAAGAGAACTGTAGTAACAGAGGGAAGTCACCAAGATGGCCGAGTCTTTCCCGATAGAAACACAGTCACCCATGGATGAGAGTGCCTGTGTGGGAGTCTAGGAGTCTACTAGAGGAGTCATAGCACACAGCCGGAGTGCTGAGGTTCAAGACTGGACACGTCCAGGAGTGCTGGAGGAACAACTTCCCTGTACCTGAGCCACCCCTCCCATAAATGGCACAGCTCCGTGCCAAGAGAGTCCCCCTCAGCACAGGATGTCATCTTTGGGGGAAAATAAGCATGTGAGGAAGGGCCAATTTCCCAGCTTGTTCAACACTGATCTAAAGGCCCATCCGAATACTGAGGTAGTCTACATGGCTGAGGGGCGGGGAGAAGCTAGGTGCACAGCATCCAGGGCTGGAATAAATCAGGGGACGTGGATTCTACTGTCCATTTTGTAGACACCATCAGGAAGACCACCCTCTAGCCACAGGTGACACCGTGCTTGTGAACCCTGCTTACACCCTTAAAACTTGCACATTCCCCTGCTGCATGGCCAGCTCCCTGTGTATGTCCCCAAAGGTGGCAGTGCAAGCCTTTGAAGATGGCTAGTGAGCGCATCTCAAACGCCAGGCTGTCTCTGTGAGATTGTGAGAAGGCACGCAGAAGTGAACATTTAGCATGGGGAAACCGACCAGGAAGTTGCCGGCACACAGTCGGCTTTGCTGGATTCAGAGAAACACAAGAACTGCAGATTCTCCCCTCAAGAGGGATCACAATGTATGGAGCAGGTGTACCCTTTAAAGGTCTGAAAAAGCCTCAGAGTCGCCAGCAGCATGACTAAATGTATTTCCTCCCCAAGTCAGTCTGTAAAGGCTAGAGGAAGTGCCTGCTTCTTTGTATGTAAAGACAGCAACATGAGACTTCAAGGAACACAAAAATCAAAGGTGCATTCTACAAACAGAGAAACACAATAACTTTCCAGTAAGTGACCCCAAATAATGGATATGTACAATTTATCTGATAAAGAATTCAAAAGAGTTACATCAAAAATTTCAGTGAGATAGAAGAAAACACAGAAGGACAATTAAAAGAACTCAGGTAAACAACAATTGAACAAAAAAATAAGTTTAATAGAGAGATAGAAAACAAAAAGAACCAAATAGTAAAGGTAAAGCATACAATGAATGAAATGAAAAATACAGTCAAGAGCATCAACAGTAAACAATCCAGCAGGAAAAAAATCAGTGAAGCAGAAGACAACGCATTTGAAACAATACTGTTGGAATGAATCGAGACTATTGGAATTGTGGGAGACTATCAATAGAAACATTATAGAGACTGTGGGAGTCCCAGGAGAGGAAAGGGACAAAGGGGCAGAACGTTTATGTGAAGAAATAATAGCTGAGAACTCCTCACATCTGGCTAGATACAGACATTCAAGATCATGCATCTCATAAGTCCACAAACAGATTAAACTGAGAGATCGTCTACAAAACACATTGTAAAAAACTGTTTAAACTCAAAGGCAAAGAGATAATTTTTAAAGCATAGAGGAAAATCTCCTCATGCAAAAGGGATTTCCCATAAGGACATAAGCACATTAATAAATCTGCAGAAACACTGCACAGCAGCAGACAGTGGGATGACACATTCAAATTGATGAAATAAAAACCTGCCACTGAAGAATTTTTTACCGGGAAAAGCAGTCTCACAAAGGAAGGAGAGATAAAGACTTTCTCAGACAAATAGAAATTGAAGGAATTTATTATTACTTGGTGTGTCTTACAAGACATACTGAAAGTTCTTTGAACTGAAATAAATGACGTTAATTAGTAATGTGAAATCATGAAAATGTTACTACACACATAAAATATGTAAATTGTAACATCAAAAAACATTTGAGGAAGAAACTGAAAGGGTAAAGTTTGTATGCCATCAAAATGAATTTGTTACCAACTAATAATAGACTGTTTATCTGTAACAAATTTCATGTGAGCCTCATGAAAACCACACACACACAAAACCTGTTGTAGATACACAAAAGATAAAGGATTCAAAGTATACCACTCTGAAAAATCATGACTTCTCTAAGAAAGGGTGCAAGAGAAATTCAAGTTAACAGTGTTACTACATAGCAGCCAGAAAACAATTAATGAGATGGCATCAGTAAGTCCTTATCTATTAATAATTACATTAAATGTAAATGCATTCAGTGCCCCCATTAAAAGACATAGAGACTTTATGCATTTAAAAAAATAAAAGAAGAACCAACAGAAGATTCAACTCTATACTACCTCTAGGTGAAAATAAACTGAGACTTACTTCAGCATTTAGGACACCCATAGGCTGAAGTGAATGAAAGGAAAACAACATTTCATGCAAGTGGAGATCAAAAGAGAGCAGGGGTAGCAATACTTGTTTCAGAAAATAGATTTTAAGTCAAAACTGTAACAAGAGACAAGAAGACATTATAAAATGAAGAGGTCAAGTCATCAAGAGAATACAACTATTGTAAATACATGTATCCAACATTGGAGCACCTAAATACATTCAACACAACCGAAAAGGTCTCAAGAGAGAAACAAACGGCAATACATTAATAGTAGGAGAGTTCAATACTCCATTTTCAAAAATGAATGGGTCATTCGCCCAGAAAATCAATAATGAGCCATTAGACTTAAACCAAACTTAAACCAATGGACCTAACAGACATTTGCAGAAAATTTCAGTCAGTGGCAGAATACGTATTCATCTTAAGCACACACAGTACATTCTTCAGGAGAGAAAACATGTCAGGTCACAAAACAAGCCTTAAAAACCTTAAGAAGACTGAAATTATACCAAACATATTTTGGAATACAATGATATGAAACTAGAAATCTAATAGGAGGAAGACTGGAAAATTGACAAATATGAGGAAGCTAAACATTTCTGAACAATGGGTCAAAAGAGGTAGCAAAGAGAAATCAGAAAACATTCTAAAGGAAATGAAAATTTAAACACAATAGAAGCACTTCCATGAGGAGGGTTTACAGTGAGGAAAGTACACATTAAGAAAAAAGGAGAACTCTAGTAAATGAGCCAATTTTAAACTCAAATGAAAGAGACAAACGAAACCCACAGTTACCAGAGGATGGAAATAGCAAACATCAGAACAGAAATATATGAAATAGAAACCAGAAAAAATAATATAAAAGACCACAAAAGACCTTATTTTGTGGAAAGATTAAAAAAAATGAACAAACGTAAAGCTAGATGAGAAAAAAGTGATAAAACTCAGATAACTTAAATCAGAAATGAAAGATGAGACATTACACAATATGCCACAGCAATGGAGAGGACCATAAAGGGAACAATGAACTATCATATGCCAACAAATTGGATAACCTAGAAGAAATGGATTCATTCCTAGAAACAGAACCCAACAAGACTGATTCATAGAAAAATAGAAAATCTGAACAGACCATAAGGAAGAAATGAAATTAAATCAGAAATGTAAAGTCTCCCAATAAAAAAAAGCTCAGGACCAGATGGTTTCATTGGTAAATTCTACCAAACATTTAAGGGAGAATTTATGCCAATCATTCTCAAACCATTCAATAAAACTCAATGGCATATCTTACATTTTTACATTTATCCTACTTATGTAAACTAAGTTGAATAAATAATCCTAAAATTCATATGAAATCACAAAATATCCCCATATAATCAAAGTAATCTTGAGAAAGAACAACCTGATTTCAGACTATAGCTTGAAAGCAATAATAATTAAAATAGTATGATTCTGGTATAAACATAGACACATAGTCAGTGTAACAGAATTGACACCCACAAGTAAACCCATGTGTCAACTAATATTTAAAAAATCAATCAAGAATACACAGTGGGAAAGGATAGTGACATCAATAAGTGATGCAGGGAAAACTGGTTATGTACAAACAAGAGTTAATCTGGACCCCTATGTGAAAACCCCAACAGAAATGAACTGCAAATGAATGAACGACTTTAATATAAGACCTCAATCCATTAATATCCTAGAATATAACTTGGGGAAATAGTTTCTTGGCACTGGTTTGGGCAATAATATTCTTGGATATGACACCAAAAGCACAGGCAACAAAACCAAAATCAAAACCAAAACCAAAATGTAAGCAGGACAATATTAAAATAAAAAGTTCTGTTCATCAGATCAAGAAGTGAAAAGGCAAAGTATGGAACTGAAAGCCATATATCTCATAAGAGGTTGATATTCAAAATATATAAGGAATTTTCACAACTCAGCAGTAGAAAAAAGCAAATAATCTGCTTCAAAAATGCAAAAGAATCTAAGTAGACATTTTTCTGAAGAATACACGCAAATGGCCAGCCAGTACATGAGAAGATAGTTGAAATCACTATTCATCATTGAAATACATATCAAAACCATACGTTTGAGAATGTCTTTTATCAAAAATACAAGAGATAATGTTGGCAAGATTTTGGAGCAAAGAGAATCCTTGTACACTTTGGAATTTAATTTGTTACAACTATACAGAAAGTAAAGTGGAATTTTCTCAAAAAAATTAACAGAACTTTCATATGACCCAGCAGTCTCATTCCTGGGTATGTATTCAACAGGAATAGAATCAGTATCTCAAAGAGGTATCTCCAGTCCCATGTTTATTAGCCTTATTCACAACAGGGAAGCTTTGGACACAATTAAGTGTTAGTAAAAAAAGATGAATGAATGAATAAAGATGTGATCTGATATGGAAAACGAAAAATTACTCAGTCACAAGAAAGAAGGAACTCCTGCCATTTGCAACAGCATGAATTAACCTCAAGAACGCTATGCTAAGTGAAATAAGAAAGAAGGAAGAAGGGAAGGGAGGGGGAGAATGATAGAGAGGAAAGAAGGAAAGAAGGAGGGAGGGAAAGAAGGAAAGAATGAAGAAAAGAAGGGAAGGAAGGGAAGAAAGGAAGAGAAAGAAAAGATTGGATTCAAAGAAACAATGGAAAGGAGAGAGGGAGGGTCAAATCCACAGAAACAAAGCTTAGAATGGTACTCACCAGGGGCTTGAAATGAGGGCGGACTAGGAGATGCTGGTCCAAAGGTGTAAGATTTCCTTTATAAGATGAATAATTCTGGGGATCTAATGTACAGCTTGGTGATAAAGTTAAACACAAAGCAGACTTGAATGACATTGTAAACTAAATATACCTAATAGATACACAGAACTTTCCACTCAACAACAGAAAACTACACATTTTTCTCAAGTCCACATGGAATAATCTCTGGAAGGATATGACATGTTTGGTCACAAAACAAGTCTTGACAAATTTTACAAGACAGAAGTCATGCCAAGTACTTTATTTGACACATTGGAATGAAACTAGAAATCAGTAACAGAAAAAAGAAAAGAGACAAGAGAAGATCTACAGACAGGTGCAAACTACACAACAGACACTTGAATGGCGGTTAATCAACAAGGAAATGAAAAGGGACTTAAAAAATACCCTAAGGCAAATGAGAACAAAATGCAGCACGAGATACTGCAAAGGCAATACTAAGAGGGAAGTTTTAAAAATGCCGACATTAAGATAGAAGAAGGATCTTATATAAAAACCTAAATTTACACCTTCAAACACTAGAAAAAGAAGAACAAACTAAGAGCAAGGTTAGTAGAAAGGAGGAAAAAATAAAGTTTACAATAGAAGTAAATCAAATCAAGAATAATAAATCAAAAGAAAAATCAACAAATTGAAAGTTGGATTTATGAGAACATAAACAAAATTGATAAAGCTTAGCCTGGCTAAAAAAAAGAACACTTAAGCTGAAGATTCAAACAAGTAAAATCAGAAATGAAAGAGGAGCCATTATGCCAGATTCCTCAAAAATAAAAATCACTTTAGGGACTAATGAACGACAGTATGTTAGCAAATTTGATAACCCAGAAGAAATGGGCAAATTCTGAGATCCATATAACCTACCAAAGCTGAGTCAAGAAAAAGATGTAAAAGTCTAAAATAAGGAGACTGAAGCAAATTTCCACAAAAAAAATACTAGGAACGAGTGGCTTCCTGGGGGAATTCTGTGCAACATTTAAGAAGCATTAGTACCAGTCCTTCCTCAACGCCTGAAAAATCAAAGAAAACAGAAAACTTCCAAACTCATTTTATGAGGCCAGCATCATTCTGACACCAAAGCCGTAGACACCAGAAGTAGAGAAAATTACAGGCCCACATCACCAGTGAACAGAAATGCAAACAAACAAACAAAACTTCAGTAAAATACTAGCAAATCTATTTGGGCAGCACATTAAAAGGTGCATGCATTATGACCAAGTGGGATTTATCTGTGGGATACATCGATGGTTCAAAATACACAAATCAGTAAATGTGATGCAACATGTTACCAAAAACAAAGAATACTGCAATGGTCATCTCAAGAGAGGCCAAAAAATTATTTGAGCGAGCTCAACATTCCTTCATGATTAAAATGCTCAATAAAATAGGCATGAAAGGTACTGAGCTCAAGAAAATGGAGGTCAGACACGTAAAGCCAACTGTAAACATTATAATCAGCAGGGGAAACCGAAAGTTTTCCCTCTAAGATCCAGTGCCAGGCAAGAGCGCGTGCTCTCAGCACTGTCCTCGGAATAGTCCTGGGAGTCCTGGGCAGGGCCGCTAGTTAAGGAACGGAGGGGGAAAGGGGAGACGTAAATAAATGCATTGCTCTTGGTCATCTTCCTTGAACTCCATGTATTAAACTGATTTTAAGCACCTAATTTTGAGGGCAAACATTTCAAATTCTCAGAGACAAAGGCTGTGGTAACTACGGTGGGAGATTCTCTGAGATCAGCACCTGATCTGAAATGTTCCTCTGCTAACCCTGCTCAGGGGTGCCTGAGAGTTCCAACGAGGCAATATTTCCAGCAAGTTCCAGGAGAGGATACACACTGCTAACAGGGCTGTGATGTGCTGCAGGATGCCAGATCCACTGGACAAACTGATTTCTAATAATTTCACAGATGGGAGTCTGACTATTTGAAATCTTGCTTTGTTAATAAAAATATTAATAAAGTGTCTTGATGTTATATCTTTGGAAACTCGTAGCTAGTTATCTCTGACACAGGAACTTGGATGTTTAGGACTTTTTTCAGATTTTCATTTATAAATAACTTCTCAGTTTTTACATTATTGTATTATTTGAGTCCTTACACAAATGCTTATCAAATATATTCTTTTCTTTTCCTTGTGCTTTCTCCCTTTTAGAAACATGTTCAAAATCAGATATAAACATTGAGAATGGATATTTTTCTGAATCTGAGTTTACATATCCCCTAAATACACAAACACAATATAAGTGTAAATCAGGGTATGTCACAGAAGATGGTGAGACATCAGGGTCACTCACCTGTCTGCAGAGTGGATGGTCAGCTCAACCCGTGTGCATCAGTAAGTCACTGACTAGTTTAGTATTCATTATGCTGATGATCACTGTACAAAAGTTTACTTTGACTTCATTCTGTTTGTTTGTTTGTTTGTTTGTTTGCTAGGGGGTGAGGTGTTGATGTGGTCCCGTGGCTGCATTTGACAAGATAATCGACAAAATTTTGAGAAAATGTACATCATTTTTCCTTTTATGGTTAATCACTAGCAGGGTAGAATATCATGAGTTCCAGGTTTTTCACTTTAAAACATCCTGTTATTAAACACTATTTTAGCTAAGGAGACTTACCTGAACTCTGGTATAAACTTGGTTATTTTTAGCTGGTACCTTTCTTCTGATTGTACCTGTTTATAGTCTGAGACTTTTATGTCAGTCTTTCCTCCTAAACATAAAAGTTACGTTGTTAGGTCAAGATTTGGGTTTATAGTGCATAATCTTCAAATAATATACCCTGTATAATTTATAGATTTGAAACTGCAGGGTAGACCCACTTGTGAAACATTCTGTCCCTTAGGACGTCTTCAAAAACATCTAGTTAGTGGAGACAGAGAAACATTGTACATGGGACCAAACTCTGCTGTCCTGAAAGGTCTTCGTGCCCCACCACACAGACATGTATGAAGATCTCCTAAGAACAGTTGGCTGAGATTGTCTTCCTCGTCCCAAAGCCACGCAGTATTATTTTTGAAGTAGTATTTTATACATTCACTTTAAGTGAAGTGAATATTTAAAATATTCATTCCTACTATTTCCTTTATATTTCTCTTTTCCCCCAATGTCTATGCTTAGTACGAGCATGAGCCAAAGAGAAAATGATGAAAGTTGTCCCCATATCAAACTCATTTTGTACTAATATATGGACAATTTTCCATTCTCACACTCTCTTTATGGAAGAGAAAAGGTCCATTATTTTTTGGCTAGTCTAGTTTTGCCTTTTTCAAAGTTTTAAGGAAGCTGGCTACATAACACATTGTGAAATTTGAGATGAATTACTCAAACCTTTATTAACATCAGTCTGTTACAGTGTTAGTGAAGGTCAAGGCTATTCTTTAACATTTTACTTTCCTGTAACTAATTATAAACAATAGACTACCTCTGCATTTAACCTTGGTAAGTATAAAGGAATACTGAGCCATTAGAAACACATCTGGGAAAGCAAAATCAGCATGTGAACTTTAAAACTTAGTATGTTTTAAGGTAGAGTTTTATAGAATGTTTAAAATTTTACTCGCCTTGTTGAAAATTACTCTTTTTATTAAATTAACCAATTTTTTCTCTGGGATATATGTCACAACTTTTCATAAGTTTGGCATTTTAATTCAGATAATGCTATTTCTCTTTACTAAAAATAGTACAATACATATGTAACGGCCTGTTTCATTACTAGCATGGGATAAATACAAAAGATAACTAAACTGAGGAAAATATTTGTAAAATAAAATTTTCGGAGAGACTATTGAGAAAAATGTGGTGTAGAAATGTATTTTTTTTTTCATTTTGAGTAACAATTTCAGGACAATGATCTATCACTGGTATTCTTAAATTATTTTTACATCATGAGTGATTAGCACATGCTAATTAGTAAAGCCCTTTCCCGCCTTGGGTTGAGACTTAATGAGATGGTGGACTACATAACATGAGAAATGAAACGTTTGATTCTGTTACCCATCAGAGTCTTGTGATAAGCCAGTATTTGAGAATGCCAGAGCCAAAAGTGGCAGTGAAGGGGCGTGGTTTAAGCTCAACGAGGAGCTGCAGTATGAATGCCTGCAGGGGTTCGAGAGCCCCGGGGGAAACACCACGGGTACCATAGTGTGCCGTGCGGATGGCTGGTCCGATAAACCCACGTGCTATGGTAAGTACTGTTTTCTCAGATGGTCTTTTTTTCCAAGATTGACAACATTAATAATAATTTTCAAACTTTTTTTTCCCCCAAATTTGACTGATCTAGAGTAGCTTTTAGGAACAACTATGAAAATCAGGTTTAATGTAAACTTGGAGGTAGGAAAGTTTTGAAATGCAAAGTCTCCCCTGTTACCCAAATTACAGTGTCTCATGCCCTCCTCAGCTATTTTGCTCTTGAGTTTCTGCTCCTGCGTCGAGGGTTCATTTCTGTAGGTCCTGAGAGGAGCACTCTACTTTCTGACTCTGATGAGTTCTGAGGACTGTAACATGGATCTCCTTTATAGTTGCCAGTCAGCTGCCTTTTTCTTCCAGGGTTAGAAACAGGGTTTCCATCTGTGGAAAACTGAGTGGATGTTATGTGTTCCAAGCCAATGGAACAGTATGTGCAAAGCTTTGGCAACAAAACAATATTTGGGAGATATGAAGGTGAACAGATTGTACTCATGATGTGGGAGGATTTTATGAGTGGAGGCTGGATAGGAGGCAACAGAAAGCTTATCCAGGTTATCTCAGGGTACGTTAACATTTGAATTAATTTTATGATTGATGAAAAGTCATAAGGAATTTTAAGGAAAGGAGTGATGTACTTTTATTTGGAACTTCGAAGTTCTTTTTCCTGTGTGCTGTGATTCTGGTGGGGCAGAGAAGACTCAGGAGGCCACGTGGGGTGAGAAAGAGTGGGAATAGATAGGGTGGTGGCTGAGGAGATGCAGAGCAGAGGACAGTTTGGAGATATATTTTGGTGGCAGAAAACATAGATAGTGTTACTAAATGTTGGGTGACAGAAAGATCTGAAGCTCAAGGGACTCATATGTTTGTTTTCCACTTGTTCTCTTAAGCAAACTGGTAAATGGAAGTGACTTCATAAAGTGGTACTGGCAAGAGAGAGAACACTTTGGAAAGAGCAGCGCAGCTTTTGACTTGGACACATTATGGTTGGGCTTCCCATGGACCATACAAATTGGATATGCAAACTACAGAGTTGAATATATGAGTGTAGCCAGGAGATACACGTGTGAGATTATCCCCCTATAAATGTTCACATCAAATTGGAAAAGAATGTAGAATGAGAAGAGAGCTCAAGACTGAGTTGAAGCATTCCAACATTTAGATGTCAGAAGAGGAACAAATGGAAAAATAGATAGAAAAAGGAGGACCCAGAGAATTTAGGGAGAAAATGTTGAAATGAATGTTTCATAGATGTGGAAAGGAAGAAATGATCAATGGAAAAGGATGTATAATAGATCGACTAATGGTGAATCCTATGGAGTCAGCCGGGATGGGTTCCATTTCCAATTCTACAGTTTGTTTGTTAAGCATGTGTTTTAGGGCAACAACCAAGACTATTTAAAATTTTGTTCACACTCCTAATCTGTGAAATGGATTAGTATTTACAGATGTTCCAATATTTCAAAGAATTTTAGTTATTAGACTAAATTATTCATATAAAGTTCTTGCCACAGTACCTGCCATACAAAAAAATCAAGGAAATTGTTATCTAAATATGATTATGATTGTTAGAGTGGTGAATATTTCTAATTCAGTTGATATGTCCAGTTAGAAGAATGTTAAAAGGTGGTGGATTTGGCTACATAGAGGCCAACAATAACTGTAGCAGAGAGTTTGAGATGAAGTATATAGAGAAAAGCTACATAGAACCTGCTGAAAAAAATGATTAGGTAGAAATTTAACACAGCATGTGGACATAACTCTTCAATAATTTGGCTGTGCCAGAGAGTGGGAGGTTGAGAATATTGCTGGAGGGAATTGTGCACTGAATTAAGTATTTTTAAACGGCAGAGAGGAGAGGGCACTAGAGAAGGAAGCAGGCAGAGACTGAACACACGAGGCTCCCCGTGAAGGCGGAGGGAGAGGAACCAGGGCTCCTGTGGGAAAGCTGGGCTTCAGTGGCAGCATGTCTACTTCCAACTTTTTATCAGGAGGAAGGAAGGAAAATGGATGTGTAAACCTCATGCTGGAAAGGAGCAGGTGCTGCTGGCTTCTGTTTTCCTTTGATATAGGAGACAGAGTCATCTGAGATTGAGTGGTACACAGGGGAAGGGGGAGAGGGAACACTAGACAGAGCAGAAATTAAAATAGAGACTTCGAGAGACACACAGAGTGAGTTTATTATAGAAATGAGACAGGTTTGTTTGACAGTGTCTAGGGCCCACTTAAATTTCACTTTTCAGGCTGTCACCACCTATTATGTGCTAGAAGTAGTCTAAGAAAAAATGGTGAAAGGTACAAACTGGGGATCAGCCTTCATTCCAGTATGAAAAATAAGAAGTGCAACAGCAGAGAAACTAACCTATTTAAAACTCTGAAATGTAGAGTCTGGAGTCTGGATTGATAGGGGAAAAGAGATACAAGATGTTATGGAAAGTACAGGCAAGGGGTGGATTATAAAGAGCTTGGATTTTATTCTAAGTAAAAGAGAGTTTTAAGATGATCGTGGATTTCTTAAGTCATTATCTACATATAAATTTAGCACCCGGATAGTAGCCAACAACCAAGATTTTTTTTTTAAGGTATGAGCTGTTTGTATATGCTGGAAATTATTCCCTTGGCAGTTGTGTCACTTGTAAATATTTTCTCCCATTCTGTAGGTTGTCTTTTCATTTTGTTGATGGTATCCAAGCTGTGCAAAAGCTTTCAAGATTAATTAGGTCCCATTTGTTTATTTTTTATTTTATTTCCATTATACTAGGAGCTGGTTCAAAAAAATATTGCTGTGATTTATGTCAAAGAGTGTTCTTACTATGTTTTCCTCTAGGAGTTTATTACTATCCAGTCTTACATTAAGGACTTTTAATGCATTTTGAGTTTATTTTTGTATATGGTGTTAGAGAATGTTCTAATTTCAGTCCCTTACAGGTAGCTGTCCAGTTTTCCCAGCACCACCTATTAAAGAAACTGTCTTTTCTTCATTATACATTCTTATCTCCTTTGTTGTAGATTAGTTGACTATAAGTGCATGGGTTTATTTCTGGACTTTCTGTCTCATTCCATTGATCTGTATGTCTGTTTTTAGTGCCAGTACCATACTGTTTTGATTACTGTAGCCTTGTAGTATAGTCTGAGGTCAGGGAGTGTGATTTCCCCAGCTCCAGTCTCCTTTTCTTTTCTTTTCTTTTTTAAACATTTTTTAATTCAGTTATAGTCATTTTACAATGGTGTTTCAAACTCCAGTATAGAGCACAATTTTTCAGTTATACATGAACATACATACATTAATTCTCATATTTTTTTTTTGCTGTGAGCTACCACAAGATCTTGTATATTTCCATGTTCTATACAGTATAATCTTCTTTATCTATTCTAAATTTTGAAATCCTAGTCTGTCCCTTCCCACCCCCCGCCCCCTTGGCAACCACAAGTTTGTATGTTTGTATTTTATGTCTATGAGTCTATTTCTGTTTCATATTTATGGGGTTTTTTTGTTTTTAAATTCCACATATGAGTGATCTCATATGGTATTTTTCTTTCTCTTTCTGGCTTACTTCAATTAGAATAACATTCTCCAGGAGCATCCATGTTGCTGCAAATGGTGTTATGTTGTCAGTTTTTATGGCTGAATAGTGTTCCATAGTATAAATATACCTCTTCTTCTTTACCCAGTCAGCTGTTGATGGACATTTAGGCTTTTTCCATGTTTTGGCTATTGTAAATAGTGCTGCTATGAACATTGGGCTGCAGGTGTCTTTTTCAAGTAGGGTTCCTTCTGGATATATGCCCAGGAGCAGGATTCCTGGGTCATATGGTAAGTCTGTTCCTAGTCTTTTGAGGAATCTCCACACTGTTTTCCACAGTGGCTGCACCAAACTGCATTCCCACCAGCAGTGTAGGAGGGTTCCCCTTTCTCCACAGCCTCTCCAGCATTTGTCATTTGTGGACTTTTGAATGATGGGCATTCTGACTGGTATGAGGTGATACCTCATTGTAGTTTTGATTTGCATTTCTCTGATAATTAGTGATACTGAGCATTTTTTCATGTGCCTATTGATCATTTGTATTTCTTCCTTGGGGAATTGCTTGTTTAGGTCTTCTGCCCATTGTTGGACTGGGTCTTTTTTTCTTATTAAGTCATATGAGCTGCTTATATATTCTGGAGATTAAGCATTTGTCAGCTTCATTTGCAAAAATTTTCTCCCATTCTGTAGGTTGTCATTTTGTTTCACTTATGGTATCCTATGTTGTGCAGAAGCTTGTAAGTTTCATTAGGTCCCATTTGTTTATTCTTGCTTTTATTTCTATTGCTTGGGTGGGCTGTTGTAGGAGAACATTTTTGACATGTATGTCAGATAATGTTTTGTCTGTATTTTCTTCTAGGAGATTTATTGTATCTTGTCTTATGTTTAAGTCCTTGATCCATCTTGAGTTGATTTTTGTGTACGGTGTAAGGGAGTGTTCTAGCTTCATTGATTTACATGCTGCTGTCCAGTTTTCCCAACACCATTTGCTGAAGAGACTGTCTTTATTCCATTGTATATTCTTGCCTTCTTTGTCGAAGATGAGTTGACCAAAAGTTTGTGGGTTCATTTCTGGGCTCTCTATTCTGTTCCATTGGTCTATATGTCTGTTTCTGTACCAAAACCATGCTGTCCTGATGACTGTAGCTCTATAGTATTGTCTGAAGTCTGGGAGAGTTATTCCTCCAGCCTCTTTCTTTCTCTTCAGTAATGTTTTGGCAATTCTAGGTCTTTGATGGTTCCATATAAATTTTATTATGATTTGTTCTAGTTCTGTGAAATATGTCCTGGGTAATTGGATAGGGATTGCATTAAATCTGTAGATTGCCTTGGGCAGTGTGACCATTTTAACAATATTGATTCTTCCAATCCAAGAGCATGGAATATCTTTCCATTTTTTAAAGTCTTCTTTAATTTCCTTCATCAATGGTTTATAGTTTTCTGTGTATAATTCTTTCACCTCCTTGGTTAGATTTATTCCCAGATATTTTATTACTTTGGGTGCTATTTTAAAGGGGATTGTTTCTTTACTTTCTTTTTCTGTTGATTTATCATTAATGTAAAGAAATGCAACTGATTTTTGAACGTTAATTTTGTAACCTGCTACCTTGCTGAATTCTTCAGTCAGCTCTAGTAGCTTTTGTGTGGACCTTTTAGGGTTTTCTATATATAGTAACATGTCATCAGCATATAATGACACTTTTACCTCTTCTTTTCCAATTTGGATCCCTTTTATTTCTTTCTCTTGCCTGACTGCTGTGGCTAGGACTTCCAGGACTATGTTGAATAGGAGTGGTGATAGTGGGCATCCTTGTCTTGTCCCAGATTTTAGTGGGAAGCTTTTGAGTTTTTCACCGTTGAGTACTATGCTGGCTGTAGGTTTGTTATATATAGCTTTTATTATGTTGAGATATGTTCCCTCTATACCCACTTTGGCGAGAGTTTTTTATCATAAATGGATGTTGAATTTTATCAAATGCTTTTTCTGCATCGATTGAGATGATCATGTGGTTTTTGTCCTTTCTCTCGTTGATGTGATGTATTACATTGATTGATTTGCGTATGTTGAACCAGCCTTGTGTCCCTGGGATGAACCCCACTTGGTCATGATGTATAATCTTTTTTATGTGTTGTTGGATTCTATTTGCTAAAATTTTGGTGAGGATTTTGGCGTCTATGTTCATCAGTGATATTGGCCTATAATTCTCTTTTTTTTGTAGTGTCTTTGCCTGGTTTTGGTATCAGGGTGATGGTGGCTTCATAGAATGAGTTTGGGAGTATTCCCTCCTTTTCAATCGTCTGGAAGAGTTTGAGAAGGACTGGTATGAGTTCTTCTTTGTATGTTTGGTAGAATTCCCCTGTGAAGCCATCCGGTCCTGGACTTTTATTTGTAGGGAGGTTTCTAATTGCTATTTCTATTTCCTTTCTATTGATCGGATTGTGCAAGTGTTCAGTTTCTTCTTGATTCAGTTTTGGTGGATAGTATGTTTCCAGAAACTTGTCCATCTCCTCTAGGTTATCCAGTTTGGTTCCATATAGTTTTTCATAATATTCTCGTGTGATATTCTATATTTCTATTTTGTTTGTTGTAATTTCTCCATTTTCCTTTCTTATTTTGCTAATTTGTGCTCTCTCTTTTTTCTTCTTTGTGAGTTCGGCCAGAGATTTGTCAATTTTATTTACTTTTTCAAAAAACCAGCTTTTGGTTTGGTTGATTTTTTCTATGGTCTTGTTAATCTCTATTGTATTTAATTCCTCTCTGATCTTTATTATTTCCTTCCTTCTGCTGCTTTTTGTGGCTTTTTGTTCTTCTTTATCTAATTCATTCAGGTGGTGAGTTAACTTGTTTATTTGAGATTGTTCTTCTTTTTTGAGGAAGGCCTGTATCGCTATAAACTTCCCTCTTAGCACTGCCTTTGCTGTGTCCCATAGGTTTTGAGTGGTTGTGCTTTCATTATCATTTGTCTCAAGGTATTTTTTAATTTCAGCTTTGATTTCCTCATTGATCCATTGTTTTTTCAATAACATATTGTTTAATCTCCATGTTTTCCTTTTTTTCTCCTTTGTTTCTCTGTTGTTGATTTCCAGTTTCATGGCATTGTGGTCAGTAAAGATGCTTGAGATAATTTCTATCTTCTTAAAATTGTTGAGGTTTCTTTTGTGCCCAAATACATGATCGATCCTGGAAAATGTTCCATGTGCACTTGAAAAGAATGTATATCCTATTTTTGGGGGGGTGTATTGCTCTGAAAATATCCACCAAATCTAGTTTTTCTATTGTAGTATTTAATTTCTCTGTTGCCTTGTTTATTTTCTGTCTGGAAGATCTGTCTAGTGATGTTAATGCAGTGTTAAAATCTCCAACTATGATTGTATTCCCATCACTATCCTCCTTTATCTCTGTTAGTAATTGTTCTGTGTACTTAGGTGCTCCTATATTGGGTGCATATATAATTCTGTTTTGAGCACAATTCATTAAAACTAATCACTTGTCATCAAAGTCATGAGACAGAATCCTTTAGATTTCTAAATATATAAAATTATGTATATATCATGTATATATTAATATATAATTTACATATTTATACATTTTACCAATTTTTTCATAATCAAATCTGTCTTTGCTATTAATTTCCTTGGTTCAGTGTAGAATCACTTTTAATTCTGGAAATTTTGTTTTGTATTAATATTGGGTGTGTAGTAGAATTAAACCTATTCATATAGGTCAACCTACTTATATCCCTGAAACTTTCTCGTATAAGTTACAGTGTTTGGGTTGCCACCAGGTTTTCAGAAAGTTTCTTATGTTCTTCCTACAATAGCCCTTTTAATTTCTTACACCATAGAGTACTTCTCTCATGATGATGAATTGTGTGTTTCCTTTTATTACTCATAACTGGTTAGAAAAGCACTGATGGTCTCTTTCATAGCTACACTGGTATTTTCCGTTTGAGTTCCTGCTCAAGGGGACAGCTGGGCACCCACCAGAATGGTGGTTTTAGGAAGCGGTTGTGCACCTTCTCTGTGATGTGATGGAAGCTCCTATATAATCATTTATTTTCAATTAAAACCACCAAATGTGACAACCAGTACATCAAATTAAATTTCAGAGTTTGTGAAACATGAAGTCATTTTTTTCATTTTTCCTAGGACTTCCTTGTGAACCGCCACCACCTTCGATTCCGAATGGTGTTCTCTCTCACACATCAGACAGTTACCAGTATGGAGAAGAAGTTACATACGACTGTGTCAAAGGCTTTGGGACTGACGGACCTGCATCTATAAGGTGTTTAGGAGGAAAATGGTCCAATCCACCAGAATGCATAGGTATACTGTATCTAATTTATTCTAAGGCTGATAAATACCTTTAATTCAGAACATAAGTGGTACAAATATGAAACTTGGCAGTAATGCTAGAATTTAGCAGCTATCTCTGGAAAGTTTGGGACTCTAGTAGAGAATTAATAACCCTGGTAATAAGAAAAGTTTCATAGCATCAGCTCGCGTCATCTTGGGTGCGCTCTCAGCATCCTCTGCTGTGTACTCGCAGAACTCTAAGCGCTTTTCCTGTGTCACAGCTGCCCTCTGCTCACCAATCTCACCACGACTCACTGTACTGTTAGTTTATCAGTCGTTCTAACTATACAGTTTTCTAAGACACTTGACATAATTCAAGGTAACAGATTTCAATACAAGCAAAAGGATTGAAACAAATACATAATGTAGGTGGCCTGTAATGGGGAAAAAGAATTTGAAGGAGGGAATTATGGCCTCAGGCATCACATATACACCAGTCTCTTTGAGTATCACCACTCCCATGTTATAGTTTTGATGAATGTAAAGCCTTTCAATGTAATGAAGTCAAGACTTGTAACTTATTTTCTGAAGCTATAAGAAAAATATTGTACAGAATTCATTGGGTTGATATAGACCTATTTTTCTGGAATATGATTATTGGCCACTATGTATTTTTAAAGATGTCCTAAACAAGTACATATTCTTTTTCTTTTAGACACGAGTTGTGTTAACTTGCCCCACTTTGAAGATGCTGTACTCATAAGCAAGAGGAAGAAATCATATAAGTCAGGAGAAAAACTAACTTTTAAATGTCAACTATATTACAAACTGGATGGATCCAATACTGTAGAGTGTATTAATAGCAAATGGATAGGAAGACCAGCATGCAGAGTTACTTTGACAAAATTTGAAAATTTATTTACTTCAGTGTCTTAAGTAATATAATACAGAAAATTGCCTCTAGCATCATTAGAAAATGGACATAGGAGACTTTTAGATCTGGTGAAAGAAGGTTTACGCCTTAACATAAAGGGATGGAATTGTATACTCAGTGGTTAATCATAGAGACCAATAATTCTCAATGTATGGTCCCTGGAATAGCAACATTAGCATATTCTGGGAAACTGTTAGATATGCAAGCACAAACTCATAGGCTCACTCAGACCTGTTGAATCAAACAGTCTGGGATGCAAAGCAGAAATGGCTGTAACAATTCCCAAGGGATCCTGTGCACATTTCAGTTTAGAACCACAGCTGAAATCTATTGTACTTGACGTTCACCTGGATCTCACTGATGAATTATACATTAGTCATCATAGTAGCCTTAAGCATTTGACAAAAATATCATTAAATTGTGTTTTCAGAAATTATACATTTATTTTCTGTTAGTTTTCCACGTCTTCTGTTTGGATCTTTTAATTAATCATCTTCTTTCAGCTATGGCAGTCTTCAAAGCCTGTAAGTCTCTAAAGAAGTGCCTACTGTGTTTATTTTTCTAAGGTGATAAAATTACAATTCATAAACAGATGACTGTGAACAAAATCTGATGTCAAGTGGTCTTCTTTTATGATTTTCTTAAGGTTTATAAATTCCTTCTGAATTGATATAATTTATAATACTTACTTTACTAAACTGTGAAAGAGATGGCCTGTAAAACTCTCATTTTCACTGAACTAAAAAATGTGTCTCAACTTCAATGTAAAGTCTAGGGTAGAGATTAAAGATATGGAAGCTTAAATAATACCAACAAATTTTGTTCTATCTCCTTTTCCTCAAGCTTACCTGTAAATATATCAAAATTAGCAGTCTTTCATGACGGATTAACTATTGATTTTAAATTACCCATGAAATTATATTTGACATCCCATTAGTTGAATTGCTACTCAAAATGATCGTTATGTTAGAAATAATTCTTTTTTTCTATTCAGATGTTTCCTGTGTGAATCCACCCAGTGTGGAAAATGCTGCTCTACAAAACCCGAAGCCTAGATATCAATCTGGTGAGACGGTACGTTATGAATGCCTCAAACCTTATGACCTTTTTGGGGACGTAGAAGTGACATGTTTAAATGGAACTTGGACAAAACCACCTCAGTGCAAAGGTAGAGTATCTTACCTACTCCCTCAATATCAGAGAATTTATTAGGGATAAAATATGTTAATATAAATATATATAAGGAAGTAGTTCTTATGGAACAATTTTTAAGTGCAAATGAAACAGTGGTGGTTAAAATCCAGTTCTTTTGTCGACTGAATAAGTAATGTGACATATTTATTTTGTGAAAGATGTGACCAGATTTGAACAGCTGGAATCATGGGAAATTTCCCATCTTAAGTATTAAGATCCTGAAGAATAAATGGGTTAAAGATACCAGACGTACCTCTGACACCCCAACATATTCCAGTTTGACACGAAATTCCACTGTGAGACATGGAATAGGGACCTGGGGCCTCACGTAGGACGTGATATAATTTGGGCATCTTCAGCATATGGATTGTATGTAAAGGCATGTTACTGGCTGAGCTTATTCAAGGACTTAGTGTGCACATTAAATAGAGTCTGGGAACTTGGTCCTGGGACCCGTCAGTGTTTAGAGTTCAGGAAGTAAGGGGAGCCAAGAAAACAACAGATCAGCCACTTGTGGTTTTCAAAGGAACTTTTGCCTGGGATGTATTTTTTCCAATTTTTCACTTGACCCCACGTATGTTTTCATGTTTGAAATGAATTTCTTGTCGACAGCATATAGTTGGGTCTTGTTCACGTGTCCACCCCGACATTTTCAGCTTTTAGCTGCTATATTTAGACCATTTAATTTCAAGTAACTATTAGCACATTAGGGACCATGGCAGCCAAAAATTTTAGTGCTTGTTTTGTGTGTGTTCCTGTTTCTTATCCCCGTTTCCTTTCTTGTCCTTCCTGTGGATTTTTCAACATGATGAAGTAGTTTAATTTTGATATTCTGTGTTACTTCCGAGCATATCTCTTTGCATTGTTTTATTAGTGGTTGTTCTGGGTTTTAACACATACATACAGGCTTATCGCACCCTACTGGTATAGACATTTTACCACTTCAAGTGGAATGTGGAAATCTTACTTCCATTAGACCCATTTAATCTCCTCACGTTTGTAACATAAATATTTTAAGTGATTCCTCCACATACATTGAGCACCATATGAAGTGATACAATTTTGCACAAACGTAATTTAGCAAACTCATTAGAGAAAAGATAGTCTTATATTTACCCCTATTTTTAAAGTCAATTGCATTGTCTTTTTACTAAATTCTCAATCCCTTTTCTGTTATATTTTCCTTTCTACTTGAAGATTTCCTTTAGCAATTCTTTAAGGAGAGGTCTGCTGGAGACAAATTCTCTGTCTTCCTGTGTCTGGGAATGTCTTTATTTCTCCCCTTTATCCTAAAGGATAGCATCACTGGATACAGAATTTGAGGTTGACAGCTCTTTTCTTCCAGCCTTGGGAAAATGCTGTGACTTCTTTTTGGCTCTGTGGCCATGGATGAGAACCCTGCTGGTGTTTGAACATTTTCCCATATAGGAATTGCATAGTATCTATCTAGCTGCTTTTGAGACTTTTTTTCTTCTTCTTTAGATTCCAGCAGTTTGATCTGGTATGTCTTATGTATTTTGATGAAAGTTTCTTTGCATTTATTTTCTTTGGAATTCACTCAGATATTTCAGTATGTAGATTTATGCCTTATGCCCTATGTGGGAAATTTTTAACCATAATTTTAAACTTTTTTTGATCTCCAACCCCTTTCTTTTCAATCTTTTGCTGTCTTCCCAGAGGTCCACGAAGCTCTGTCCATTTTTTTCAGTCTATTTTCAAAATTAGTTTATATTCAAGTTAACTTATCCTTCTGTCAGCTGCAGTATATTGTAGAGTTCAACCAGTTAGTTTTTTAAGAAAAAAATCTGTTACTCTGGTTTTTAGTTCTATAAATTCAGTAGGATTTTTAAAAACTGTTGTCCAGTAATTTCAATATTTGTGTCATCGCAGTGTTTGTCTTCTGTCGATTCTCCTTTTTGTTTTGAGGCTTTTCTGGTCCTTGCTATGTTGAGTGATTTTCAATTGTATCCTGAGCGTTTGGAGTATTGCCGTTTGAGACTAAGGACTTTATTGAAATCTTTTATTTATCAGGCCTCCATTATGGCCATGCAGGGTGCAAGTCTGGGCTTCCCACTTGGCCTCCACTGACAGTAGAACGGAGAGAGGCGTCTTGTTCCCTCAGCCTGGGGGTGGAAGTCCAGGCTCCTTACTTGGCCTCTGCAGATCAAGGCAGGGGAAGGGCTGTCAGCTGCCTTCTACGGTATATTTGTGTAGTGAGTCAGGATTGGGAAAGGTGTTTCTGTCTTGCTAGGCGGCTTCACTTAAAGAGAAAGATGTGAGCATTACTTGAGCACTTTTTTTTGTCTGAATTATTTTCCCAGGAACCAGAATGCAATGAGTGTAATTATGCTAATAAGAGGATACAATTGAGATGAAATAATTAATTTCTAATTTGATTGTTTATTATGGCAAAACCTTATTTATACTTTTTTTTTATTGCAAGTGAAACCTTGTGATTTCCCAGTAATAAAACATGGAAGCCTGCATTATCCATACAGACACTACTTTCCAGCAATGGTAGGACAGCAATTTTATTATTACTGTGATCGCTACTATGTGCCGCCTTCAGGAAATTACTGGGATTCCCTTCGTTGCACACGAGAAGGATGGTCTCCAAAAATACCGTGCCTCAGTAAGTAAATACCTTTAATTTTATGTGTATCAGTCTTCCCAGATGGGAGAGACAACGGTACAGTTAAGTCTTGTGTAACAAAGACAAGGCCGGGGGCCTTGTTCTGTGAGCAAAAAGGTCCAGAGAGGTCTTCCTTTTGTGAGGGGCTTTGCATGGAAACCACATGAGAAATATAGAGACTTTACAGGAATATCTGCACATTTGTACGTATTTTAATTATAAAAACTAAAGGATAAAAAACATGGAATTTTTTTCTTTTTTAACAAACATTTGACAGTAGCTTTAGCTTTTCTTGCTATATGCTATTTTTGATGTAAATAGAACAGTTAATTTTTTATGTGCTATTTTATCAAATTTATGTTATTTTTTTCATTTTCTATTATTTTTCTGATCCTTAGGACAATGTACTTTCAATTATTTGGAAAATGGACATAACCCATATCGAGAAGAAAAACATTTACAGGGTAAAACTGTAAAAGTTAGCTGCTTTAAAGGCTTCAGTCTTCAAAATAATCAGAACACAATGACATGTACAGAGAATGGCTGGTCTCCTCCTCCCAAATGCGTCCGTGTCAGTAAGTTAACTGGTCTGAGATCCCAGTATGTCTATAATTTTCTAAGATTCAGCTATGTTATCTGCTGCAAAATGTTTATATCAACTTTCTCTTGTTTTGCCTATTTAGTGTTATTTTTCACAAGTGTATGTGACTGTATATTTAAGTTTCCTGATAAGCATATAACAAAATAAATGTGCCTGCTTCTAGACCTTAATCCAGAAAGCAGAAATAGAACCACAAAGAAGAGAACTGTAGTAACAGAGGGAAGTCACCAAGATGGCCGAGTCTTTCCTGATAGAAACACAGTCACCCATGGATGAGAGTACCTGTGTAGGAGTCTAGGAGTCTACTAGAGGAGTCATAGCACACAGCCGGAGTGCTGAGGTTCAAGACTGGACACGTCCAGGAGTGCTGGAGGAACAACTTCCCTGTACCTGAGCCACCCCTCCCATAAATGGCACAGCTCCGTGCCAAGAGAGTCCCCCTCAGCACAGGATGTCATCTTTGGGGGAAAATAAGCATGTGAGAAAGGGCCAATTTCCCAGCTTGTTCAACACTGATCTAAAGGCCCATCCGAATACTGAGGTAGTCTACATGGCTGAGGGGCGGGGAGAAGCTAGGTGCACAGCATCCAGGGCTGGAATAAATCAGGGGACGTGGATTCTACTGTCCATTTTGTAGACACCATCAGGAAGCCCGCCCTCTAGCCACAGGTGACACCGTGCTTGTGAACCCTGCTTACACCCTTAAAACTTGCACATTCCCCTGCTGCATGGCCAGCTCCCTGTGTATGTCCCCAAAGGTGGCAATGCAAGCCTTTGAAGATGGCTAGTGAGCGCATCTCAAACGCCAGGCTGTCTCTGTGAGATTGTGAGAAGGCACGCAGAAGTGAACATTTAGCATGGGGAAACCGACCAGGAAGTTGCCGGCACACAGTCGGCTTTGCTGGATTCAGAGAAACACAAGAACTGCAGATTCTCCCCTCAAGAGGGATCACAATGTATGGAGCAGGTGTACCCTTTAAAGGTCTGAAAAAGCCTCAGAGTCGCCAGCAGCATGACTAAATGTATTTCCTCCCCAAGTCAGTCTGTAAAGGCTAGAGGAAGTGCCTGCTTCTTTGTATGTAAAGACAGCAACATGAGACTTCAAGGAACACAAAAATCAAAGGTGCATTCTACAAACAGAGAAACACAATAACTTTCCAGTAAGTGACCCCAAATAATGGATATGTACAATTTATCTGATAAAGAATTCAAAAGAGTTACATCAAAAATTTCAGTGAGATAGAAGAAAACACAGAAGGACAATTAAAAGAACTCAGGTAAACAACAATTGAACAAAAAAATAAGTTTAATAGAGAGATAGAAAACAAAAAGAACCAAATAGTAAAGGTAAAGCATACAATGAATGAAATGAAAAATACAGTCAAGAGCATCAACAGTAAACAATCCAGCAGGAAAAAAATCAGTGAAGCAGAAGACAACGCATTTGAAACAATACTGTTGGAATGAATTGAGACTATTGGAATTGTGGGAGACTATCAATAGAAACATTATAGAGACTGTGGGAGTCCCAGGAGAGGAAAGGGACAAAGGGGCAGAACGTTTATGTGAAGAAATAATAGCTGAGAACTCCTCACATCTGGCTAGATACAGACATTCAAGATCATGCATCTCATAAGTCCACAAACAGATTAAACTGAGAGATCGTCTACAAAACACATTGTAAAAAACTGTTTAAACTCAAAGGCAAAGAGATAATTTTTAAAGCATAGAGGAAAATCTCCTCATGCAAAAGGGATTTCCCATAAGGACATAAGCACATTAATAAATCTGCAGAAACACTGCACAGCAGCAGACAGTGGGATGACACATTCAAATTGATGAAATAAAAACCTGCCACTGAAGAATTTTTTACCGGGAAAAGCAGTCTCACAAAGGAAGGAGAGATAAAGACTTTCTCAGACAAATAGAAATTGAAGGAATTTATTATTACTTGGTGTGTCTTACAAGACATACTGAAAGTTCTTTGAACTGAAATAAATGACGTTAATTAGTAATGTGAAATCATGAAAATGTTACTACACACATAAAATATGTAAATTGTAACATCAAAAAACATTTGAGGAAGAAACTGAAAGGGTAAAGTTTGTATGCCATCAAAATGAATTTGTTACCAACTAATAATAGACTGTTTATCTGTAACAAATTTCATGTGAGCCTCATGAAAACCACACACACACAAAACCTGTTGTAGATACACAAAAGATAAAGGATTCAAAGTATACCACTCTGAAAAATCATGACTTCTCTAAGAAAGGGTGCAAGAGAAATTCAAGTTAACAGTGTTACTACATAGCAGCCAGAAAACAATTAATGAGATGGCATCAGTAAGTCCTTATCTATTAATAATTACATTAAATGTAAATGCATTCAGTGCCCCCATTAAAAGACATAGAGACTTTATGCATTTAAAAAAATAAAAGAAGAACCAACAGAAGATTCAACTCTATACTACCTCTAGGTGAAAATAAACTGAGACTTACTTCAGCATTTAGGACACCCATAGGCTGAAGTGAATGAAAGGAAAACAACATTTCATGCAAGTGGAGATCAAAAGAGAGCAGGGGTAGCAATACTTGTTTCAGAAAATAGATTTTAAGTCAAAACTGTAACAAGAGACAAGAAGACATTATAAAATGAAGAGGTCAAGTCATCAAGAGAATACAACTATTGTAAATACATGTATCCAACATTGGAGCACCTAAATACATTCAACACAACCGAAAAGGTCTCAAGAGAGAAACAAACGGCAATACATTAATAGTAGGAGAGTTCAATACTCCATTTTCAAAAATGAATGGGTCATTCGCCCAGAAAATCAATAATGAGCCATTAGACTTAAACCAAACTTAAACCAATGGACCTAACAGACATTTGCAGAAAATTTCAGTCAGTGGCAGAATACGTATTCCTCTTAAGCACACACAGTACATTCTTCAGGAGAGATAACATGTCAGGTCACAAAACAAGCCTTAAAAACCTTAAGAAGACTGAAATTATACCAAACATATTTTGGAATACAATGATATGAAACTAGAAATCTAATAGGAGGAAGACTGGAAAATTGACAAATATGAGGAAGCTAAACATTTCTGAACAATGGGTCAAAAGAGGTAGCAAAGAGAAATCAGAAAACATTCTAAAGGAAATGAAAATTTAAACACAATAGAAGCACTTCCATGAGGAGGGTTTACAGTGAGGAAAGTACACATTAAGAAAAAAGGAGAACTCTAGTAAATGAGCCAATTTTAAACTCAAATGAAAGAGACAAACGAAACCCAAAGTTACCAGAGGATGGAAATAGCAAACATCAGAACAGAAATATATGAAATAGAAACCAGAAAAAATAATATAAAAGACCACAAAAGACCTTATTTTGTGGAAAGATTAAAAAAAATGAACAAACGTAAAGCTAGATGAGAAAAAAGTGATAAAACTCAGATAACTTAAATCAGAAATGAAAGATGAGACATTACACAATATGCCACAGCAATGGAGAGGACCATAAAGGGAACAATGAACTATCATATGCCAACAAATTGGATAACCTAGAAGAAATGGATTCATTCCTAGAAACAGAACCCAACAAGACTGATTCATAGAAAAATAGAAAATCTGAACAGACCATAAGGAAGAAATGAAATTAAATCAGAAATGTAAAGTCTCCCAATAAAAAAAAGCTCAGGACCAGATGGTTTCATTGGTAAATTCTACCAAACATTTAAGGGAGAATTTATGCCAATCATTCTCAAACCATTCAATAAAACTCAATGGCATATCTTACATTTTTACATTTATCCTACTTATGTAAACTAAGTTGAATAAATAATCCTAAAATTCATATGAAATCACAAAATATCCCCATATAATCAAAGTAATCTTGAGAAAGAACAACCTGATTTCAGACTATAGCTTGAAAGCAATAATAATTAAAATAGTATGATTCTGGTATAAACATAGACACATAGTCAGTGTAACAGAATTGACACCCACAAGTAAACCCATGTGTCAACTAATATTTAAAAAATCAATCAAGAATACACAGTGGGAAAGGATAGTGACATCAATAAGTGATGCAGGGAAAACTGGTTATGTACAAACAAGAGTTAATCTGGACCCCTATGTGAAAACCCCAACAGAAATGAACTGCAAATGAATGAACGACTTTAATATAAGACCTCAATCCATTAATATCCTAGAATATAACTTGGGGAAATAGTTTCTTGGCACTGGTTTGGGCAATAATATTCTTGGATATGACACCAAAAGCACAGGCAACAAAACCAAAATCAAAACCAAAACCAAAATGTAAGCAGGACAATATTAAAATAAAAAGTTCTGTTCATCAGATCAAGAAGTGAAAAGGCAAAGTATGGAACTGAAAGCCATATATCTCATAAGAGGTTGATATTCAAAATATATAAGGAATTTTCACAACTCAGCAGTAGAAAAAAGCAAATAATCTGCTTCAAAAATGCAAAAGAATCTAAGTAGACATTTTTCTGAAGAATACACGCAAATGGCCAGCCAGTACATGAGAAGATAGTTGAAATCACTATTCATCATTGAAATACATATCAAAACCATACGTTTGAGAATGTCTTTTATCAAAAATACAAGAGATAATGTTGGCAAGATTTTGGAGCAAAGAGAATCCTTGTACACTTTGGAATTTAATTTGTTACAACTATACAGAAAGTAAAGTGGAATTTTCTCAAAAAAATTAACAGAACTTTCATATGACCCAGCAGTCTCATTCCTGGGTATGTATTCAACAGGAATAGAATCAGTATCTCAAAGAGGTATCTCCAGTCCCATGTTTATTAGCCTTATTCACAACAGGGAAGCTTTGGACACAATTAAGTGTTAGTAAAAAAAGATGAATGAATGAATAAAGATGTGATCTGATATGGAAAACGAAAAATTACTCAGTCACAAGAAAGAAGGAACTCCTGCCATTTGCAACAGCATGAATTAACCTCAAGAACGCTATGCTAAGTGAAATAAGAAAGAAGGAAGAAGGGAAGGGAGGGGGAGAATGATAGAGAGGAAAGAAGGAAAGAAGGAGGGAGGGAAAGAAGGAAAGAATGAAGAAAAGAAGGGAAGGAAGGGAAGAAAGGAAGAGAAAGAAAAGATTGGATTCAAAGAAACAATGGAAAGGAGAGAGGGAGGGTCAAATCCACAGAAACAAAGCTTAGAATGGTACTCACCAGGGGCTTGAAATGAGGGCGGACTAGGAGATGCTGGTCCAAAGGTGTAAGATTTCCTTTATAAGATGAATAATTCTGGGGATCTAATGTACAGCTTGGTGATAAAGTTAAACACAAAGCAGACTTGAATGACATTGTAAACTAAATATACCTAATAGATACACAGAACTTTCCACTCAACAACAGAAAACTACACATTTTTCTCAAGTCCACATGGAATAATCTCTGGAAGGATATGACATGTTTGGTCACAAAACAAGTCTTGACAAATTTTACAAGACAGAAGTCATGCCAAGTACTTTATTTGACACATTGGAATGAAACTAGAAATCAGTAACAGAAAAAAGAAAAGAGACAAGAGAAGATCTACAGACAGGTGCAAACTACACAACAGACACTTGAATGGCGGTTAATCAACAAGGAAATGAAAAGGGACTTAAAAAATACCCTAAGGCAAATGAGAACAAAATGCAGCACGAGATACTGCAAAGGCAATACTAAGAGGGAAGTTTTAAAAATGCCGACATTAAGATAGAAGAAGGATCTTATATAAAAACCTAAATTTACACCTTCAAACACTAGAAAAAGAAGAACAAACTAAGAGCAAGGTTAGTAGAAAGGAGGAAAAAATAAAGTTTACAATAGAAGTAAATCAAATCAAGAATAATAAATCAAAAGAAAAATCAACAAATTGAAAGTTGGATTTATGAGAACATAAACAAAATTGATAAAGCTTAGCCTGGCTAAAAAAAAGAACACTTAAGCTGAAGATTCAAACAAGTAAAATCAGAAATGAAAGAGGAGCCATTATGCCAGATTCCTCAAAAATAAAAATCACTTTAGGGACTAATGAACGACAGTATGTTAGCAAATTTGATAACCCAGAAGAAATGGGCAAATTCTGAGATCCATATAACCTACCAAAGCTGAGTCAAGAAAAAGATGTAAAAGTCTAAAATAAGGAGACTGAAGCAAATTTCCACAAAAAAAATACTAGGAACGAGTGGCTTCCTGGGGGAATTCTGTGCAACATTTAAGAAGCATTAGTACCAGTCCTTCTTCAACGCCTGAAAAATCAAAGAAAACAGAAAACTTCCAAACTCATTTTATGAGGCCAGCATCATTCTGACACCAAAGCCGTAGACACCAGAAGTAGAGAAAATTACAGGCCCACATCACCAGTGAACAGAAATGCAAACAAACAAACAAAACTTCAGTAAAATACTAGCAAATCTATTTGGGCAGCACATTAAAAGGTGCATGCATTATGACCAAGTGGGATTTATCTGTGGGATACATCGATGGTTCAAAATACACAAATCAGTAAATGTGATGCAACATGTTACCAAAAACAAAGAATACTGCAATGGTCATCTCAAGAGAGGCCAAAAAATTATTTGAGCGAGCTCAACATTCCTTCATGATTAAAATGCTCAATAAAATAGGCATGAAAGGTACTGAGCTCAAGAAAATGGAGGTCAGACACGTAAAGCCAACTGTAAACATTATAATCAGCAGGGGAAACCGAAAGTTTTCCCTCTAAGATCCAGTGCCAGGCAAGAGCGCGTGCTCTCAGCACTGTCCTCGGAATAGTCCTGGGAGTCCTGGGCAGGGCCGCTAGTTAAGGAACGGAGGGGGAAAGGGGAGACGTAAATAAATGCATTGCTCTTGGTCATCTTCCTTGAACTCCATGTATTAAACTGATTTTAAGCACCTAATTTTGAGGGCAAACATTTCAAATTCTCAGAGACAAAGGCTGTGGTAACTACGGTGGGAGATTCTCTGAGATCAGCACCTGATCTGAAATGTTCCTCTGCTAACCCTGCTCAGGGGTGCCTGAGAGTTCCAACGAGGCAATATTTCCAGCAAGTTCCAGGAGAGGATACACACTGCTAACAGGGCTGTGATGTGCTGCAGGATGCCAGATCCACTGGACAAACTGATTTCTAATAATTTCACAGATGGGAGTCTGACTATTTGAAATCTTGCTTTGTTAATAAAAATATTAATAAAGTGTCTTGATGTTATATCTTTGGAAACTCGTAGCTAGTTATCTCTGACACAGGAACTTGGATGTTTAGGACTTTTTTCAGATTTTCATTTATAAATAACTTCTCAGTTTTTACATTATTGTATTATTTGAGTCCTTACACAAATGCTTATCAAATATATTCTTTTCTTTTCCTTGTGCTTTCTCCCTTTTAGAAACATGTTCAAAATCAGATATAAACATTGAGAATGGATATTTTTCTGAATCTGAGTTTACATATCCCCTAAATACACAAACACAATATAAGTGTAAATCAGGGTATGTCACAGAAGATGGTGAGACATCAGGGTCACTCACCTGTCTGCAGAGTGGATGGTCAGCTCAACCCGTGTGCATCAGTAAGTCACTGACTAGTTTAGTATTCATTATGCTGATGATCACTGTACAAAAGTTTACTTTGACTTCATTCTGTTTGTTTGTTTGTTTGTTTGTTTGCTAGGGGGTGAGGTGTTGATGTGGTCCCGTGGCTGCATTTGACAAGATAATCGACAAAATTTTGAGAAAATGTACATCATTTTTCCTTTTATGGTTAATCACTAGCAGGGTAGAATATCATGAGTTCCAGGTTTTTCACTTTAAAACATCCTGTTATTAAACACTATTTTAGCTAAGGAGACTTACCTGAACTCTGGTATAAACTTGGTTATTTTTAGCTGGTACCTTTCTTCTGATTGTACCTGTTTATAGTCTGAGACTTTTATGTCAGTCTTTCCTCCTAAACATAAAAGTTACGTTGTTAGGTCAAGATTTGGGTTTATAGTGCATAATCTTCAAATAATATACCCTGTATAATTTATAGATTTGAAACTGCAGGGTAGACCCACTTGTGAAACATTCTGTCCCTTAGGACGTCTTCAAAAACATCTAGTTAGTGGAGACAGAGAAACATTGTACATGGGACCAAACTCTGCTGTCCTGAAAGGTCTTCGTGCCCCACCACACAGACATGTATGAAGATCTCCTAAGAACAGTTGGCTGAGATTGTCTTCCTCGTCCCAAAGCCACGCAGTATTATTTTTGAAGTAGTATTTTATACATTCACTTTAAGTGAAGTGAATATTTAAAATATTCATTCCTACTATTTCCTTTATATTTCTCTTTTCCCCCAATGTCTATGCTTAGTACGAGCATGAGCCAAAGAGAAAATGATGAAAGTTGTCCCCATATCAAACTCATTTTGTACTAATATATGGACAATTTTCCATTCTCACACTCTCTTTATGGAAGAGAAAAGGTCCATTATTTTTTGGCTAGTCTAGTTTTGCCTTTTTCAAAGTTTTAAGGAAGCTGGCTACATAACACATTGTGAAATTTGAGATGAATTACTCAAACCTTTATTAACATCAGTCTGTTACAGTGTTAGTGAAGGTCAAGGCTATTCTTTAACATTTTACTTTCCTGTAACTAATTATAAACAATAGACTACCTCTGCATTTAACCTTGGTAAGTATAAAGGAATACTGAGCCATTAGAAACACATCTGGGAAAGCAAAATCAGCATGTGAACTTTAAAACTTAGTATGTTTTAAGGTAGAGTTTTATAGAATGTTTAAAATTTTACTCGCCTTGTTGAAAATTACTCTTTTTATTAAATTAACCAATTTTTTCTCTGGGATATATGTCACAACTTTTCATAAGTTTGGCATTTTAATTCAGATAATGCTATTTCTCTTTACTAAAAATAGTACAATACATATGTAACGGCCTGTTTCATTACTAGCATGGGATAAATACAAAAGATAACTAAACTGAGGAAAATATTTGTAAAATAAAATTTTCGGAGAGACTATTGAGAAAAATGTGGTGTAGAAATGTATTTTTTTTTTCATTTTGAGTAACAATTTCAGGACAATGATCTATCACTGGTATTCTTAAATTATTTTTACATCATGAGTGATTAGCACATGCTAATTAGTAAAGCCCTTTCCCGCCTTGGGTTGAGACTTAATGAGATGGTGGACTACATAACATGAGAAATGAAACGTTTGATTCTGTTACCCATCAGAGTCTTGTGATAAGCCAGTATTTGAGAATGCCAGAGCCAAAAGTGGCAGTGAAGGGGCGTGGTTTAAGCTCAACGAGGAGCTGCAGTATGAATGCCTGCAGGGGTTCGAGAGCCCCGGGGGAAACACCACGGGTACCATAGTGTGCCGTGCGGATGGCTGGTCCGATAAACCCACGTGCTATGGTAAGTACTGTTTTCTCAGATGGTCTTTTTTTCCAAGATTGACAACATTAATAATAATTTTCAAACTTTTTTTTCCCCCAAATTTGACTGATCTAGAGTAGCTTTTAGGAACAACTATGAAAATCAGGTTTAATGTAAACTTGGAGGTAGGAAAGTTTTGAAATGCAAAGTCTCCCCTGTTACCCAAATTACAGTGTCTCATGCCCTCCTCAGCTATTTTGCTCTTGAGTTTCTGCTCCTGCGTCGAGGGTTCATTTCTGTAGGTCCTGAGAGGAGCACTCTACTTTCTGACTCTGATGAGTTCTGAGGACTGTAACATGGATCTCCTTTATAGTTGCCAGTCAGCTGCCTTTTTCTTCCAGGGTTAGAAACAGGGTTTCCATCTGTGGAAAACTGAGTGGATGTTATGTGTTCCAAGCCAATGGAACAGTATGTGCAAAGCTTTGGCAACAAAACAATATTTGGGAGATATGAAGGTGAACAGATTGTACTCATGATGTGGGAGGATTTTATGAGTGGAGGCTGGATAGGAGGCAACAGAAAGCTTATCCAGGTTATCTCAGGGTACGTTAACATTTGAATTAATTTTATGATTGATGAAAAGTCATAAGGAATTTTAAGGAAAGGAGTGATGTACTTTTATTTGGAACTTCGAAGTTCTTTTTCCTGTGTGCTGTGATTCTGGTGGGGCAGAGAAGACTCAGGAGGCCACGTGGGGTGAGAAAGAGTGGGAATAGATAGGGTGGTGGCTGAGGAGATGCAGAGCAGAGGACAGTTTGGAGATATATTTTGGTGGCAGAAAACATAGATAGTGTTACTAAATGTTGGGTGACAGAAAGATCTGAAGCTCAAGGGACTCATATGTTTGTTTTCCACTTGTTCTCTTAAGCAAACTGGTAAATGGAAGTGACTTCATAAAGTGGTACTGGCAAGAGAGAGAACACTTTGGAAAGAGCAGCGCAGCTTTTGACTTGGACACATTATGGTTGGGCTTCCCATGGACCATACAAATTGGATATGCAAACTACAGAGTTGAATATATGAGTGTAGCCAGGAGATACACGTGTGAGATTATCCCCCTATAAATGTTCACATCAAATTGGAAAAGAATGTAGAATGAGAAGAGAGCTCAAGACTGAGTTGAAGCATTCCAACATTTAGATGTCAGAAGAGGAACAAATGGAAAAATAGATAGAAAAAGGAGGACCCAGAGAATTTAGGGAGAAAATGTTGAAATGAATGTTTCATAGATGTGGAAAGGAAGAAATGATCAATGGAAAAGGATGTATAATAGATCGACTAATGGTGAATCCTATGGAGTCAGCCGGGATGGGTTCCATTTCCAATTCTACAGTTTGTTTGTTAAGCATGTGTTTTAGGGCAACAACCAAGACTATTTAAAATTTTGTTCACACTCCTAATCTGTGAAATGGATTAGTATTTACAGATGTTCCAATATTTCAAAGAATTTTAGTTATTAGACTAAATTATTCATATAAAGTTCTTGCCACAGTACCTGCCATACAAAAAAATCAAGGAAATTGTTATCTAAATATGATTATGATTGTTAGAGTGGTGAATATTTCTAATTCAGTTGATATGTCCAGTTAGAAGAATGTTAAAAGGTGGTGGATTTGGCTACATAGAGGCCAACAATAACTGTAGCAGAGAGTTTGAGATGAAGTATATAGAGAAAAGCTACATAGAACCTGCTGAAAAAAATGATTAGGTAGAAATTTAACACAGCATGTGGACATAACTCTTCAATAATTTGGCTGTGCCAGAGAGTGGGAGGTTGAGAATATTGCTGGAGGGAATTGTGCACTGAATTAAGTATTTTTAAACGGCAGAGAGGAGAGGGCACTAGAGAAGGAAGCAGGCAGAGACTGAACACACGAGGCTCCCCGTGAAGGCGGAGGGAGAGGAACCAGGGCTCCTGTGGGAAAGCTGGGCTTCAGTGGCAGCATGTCTACTTCCAACTTTTTATCAGGAGGAAGGAAGGAAAATGGATGTGTAAACCTCATGCTGGAAAGGAGCAGGTGCTGCTGGCTTCTGTTTTCCTTTGATATAGGAGACAGAGTCATCTGAGATTGAGTGGTACACAGGGGAAGGGGGAGAGGGAACACTAGACAGAGCAGAAATTAAAATAGAGACTTCGAGAGACACACAGAGTGAGTTTATTATAGAAATGAGACAGGTTTGTTTGACAGTGTCTAGGGCCCACTTAAATTTCACTTTTCAGGCTGTCACCACCTATTATGTGCTAGAAGTAGTCTAAGAAAAAATGGTGAAAGGTACAAACTGGGGATCAGCCTTCATTCCAGTATGAAAAATAAGAAGTGCAACAGCAGAGAAACTAACCTATTTAAAACTCTGAAATGTAGAGTCTGGAGTCTGGATTGATAGGGGAAAAGAGATACAAGATGTTATGGAAAGTACAGGCAAGGGGTGGATTATAAAGAGCTTGGATTTTATTCTAAGTAAAAGAGAGTTTTAAGATGATCGTGGATTTCTTAAGTCATTATCTACATATAAATTTAGCACCCGGATAGTAGCCAACAACCAAGATTTTTTTTTTAAGGTATGAGCTGTTTGTATATGCTGGAAATTATTCCCTTGGCAGTTGTGTCACTTGTAAATATTTTCTCCCATTCTGTAGGTTGTCTTTTCATTTTGTTGATGGTATCCAAGCTGTGCAAAAGCTTTCAAGATTAATTAGGTCCCATTTGTTTATTTTTTATTTTATTTCCATTATACTAGGAGCTGGTTCAAAAAAATATTGCTGTGATTTATGTCAAAGAGTGTTCTTACTATGTTTTCCTCTAGGAGTTTATTACTATCCAGTCTTACATTAAGGACTTTTAATGCATTTTGAGTTTATTTTTGTATATGGTGTTAGAGAATGTTCTAATTTCAGTCCCTTACAGGTAGCTGTCCAGTTTTCCCAGCACCACCTATTAAAGAAACTGTCTTTTCTTCATTATACATTCTTATCTCCTTTGTTGTAGATTAGTTGACTATAAGTGCATGGGTTTATTTCTGGACTTTCTGTCTCATTCCATTGATCTGTATGTCTGTTTTTAGTGCCAGTACCATACTGTTTTGATTACTGTAGCCTTGTAGTATAGTCTGAGGTCAGGGAGTGTGATTTCCCCAGCTCCAGTCTCCTTTTCTTTTCTTTTCTTTTTTAAACATTTTTTAATTCAGTTATAGTCATTTTACAATGGTGTTTCAAACTCCAGTATAGAGCACAATTTTTCAGTTATACATGAACATACATACATTAATTCTCATATTTTTTTTTTGCTGTGAGCTACCACAAGATCTTGTATATTTCCATGTTCTATACAGTATAATCTTCTTTATCTATTCTAAATTTTGAAATCCTAGTCTGTCCCTTCCCACCCCCCGCCCCCTTGGCAACCACAAGTTTGTATGTTTGTATTTTATGTCTATGAGTCTATTTCTGTTTCATATTTATGGGGTTTTTTTGTTTTTAAATTCCACATATGAGTGATCTCATATGGTATTTTTCTTTCTCTTTCTGGCTTACTTCAATTAGAATAACATTCTCCAGGAGCATCCATGTTGCTGCAAATGGTGTTATGTTGTCAGTTTTTATGGCTGAATAGTGTTCCATAGTATAAATATACCTCTTCTTCTTTACCCAGTCAGCTGTTGATGGACATTTAGGCTTTTTCCATGTTTTGGCTATTGTAAATAGTGCTGCTATGAACATTGGGCTGCAGGTGTCTTTTTCAAGTAGGGTTCCTTCTGGATATATGCCCAGGAGCAGGATTCCTGGGTCATATGGTAAGTCTGTTCCTAGTCTTTTGAGGAATCTCCACACTGTTTTCCACAGTGGCTGCACCAAACTGCATTCCCACCAGCAGTGTAGGAGGGTTCCCCTTTCTCCACAGCCTCTCCAGCATTTGTCATTTGTGGACTTTTGAATGATGGGCATTCTGACTGGTATGAGGTGATACCTCATTGTAGTTTTGATTTGCATTTCTCTGATAATTAGTGATACTGAGCATTTTTTCATGTGCCTATTGATCATTTGTATTTCTTCCTTGGGGAATTGCTTGTTTAGGTCTTCTGCCCATTGTTGGACTGGGTCTTTTTTTCTTATTAAGTCATATGAGCTGCTTATATATTCTGGAGATTAAGCATTTGTCAGCTTCATTTGCAAAAATTTTCTCCCATTCTGTAGGTTGTCATTTTGTTTCACTTATGGTATCCTATGTTGTGCAGAAGCTTGTAAGTTTCATTAGGTCCCATTTGTTTATTCTTGCTTTTATTTCTATTGCTTGGGTGGGCTGTTGTAGGAGAACATTTTTGACATGTATGTCAGATAATGTTTTGTCTGTATTTTCTTCTAGGAGATTTATTGTATCTTGTCTTATGTTTAAGTCCTTGATCCATCTTGAGTTGATTTTTGTGTACGGTGTAAGGGAGTGTTCTAGCTTCATTGATTTACATGCTGCTGTCCAGTTTTCCCAACACCATTTGCTGAAGAGACTGTCTTTATTCCATTGTATATTCTTGCCTTCTTTGTCGAAGATGAGTTGACCAAAAGTTTGTGGGTTCATTTCTGGGCTCTCTATTCTGTTCCATTGGTCTATATGTCTGTTTCTGTACCAAAACCATGCTGTCCTGATGACTGTAGCTCTATAGTATTGTCTGAAGTCTGGGAGAGTTATTCCTCCAGCCTCTTTCTTTCTCTTCAGTAATGTTTTGGCAATTCTAGGTCTTTGATGGTTCCATATAAATTTTATTATGATTTGTTCTAGTTCTGTGAAATATGTCCTGGGTAATTGGATAGGGATTGCATTAAATCTGTAGATTGCCTTGGGCAGTGTGACCATTTTAACAATATTGATTCTTCCAATCCAAGAGCATGGAATATCTTTCCATTTTTTAAAGTCTTCTTTAATTTCCTTCATCAATGGTTTATAGTTTTCTGTGTATAATTCTTTCACCTCCTTGGTTAGATTTATTCCCAGATATTTTATTACTTTGGGTGCTATTTTAAAGGGGATTGTTTCTTTACTTTCTTTTTCTGTTGATTTATCATTAATGTAAAGAAATGCAACTGATTTTTGAACGTTAATTTTGTAACCTGCTACCTTGCTGAATTCTTCAGTCAGCTCTAGTAGCTTTTGTGTGGACCTTTTAGGGTTTTCTATATATAGTAACATGTCATCAGCATATAATGACACTTTTACCTCTTCTTTTCCAATTTGGATCCCTTTTATTTCTTTCTCTTGCCTGACTGCTGTGGCTAGGACTTCCAGGACTATGTTGAATAGGAGTGGTGATAGTGGGCATCCTTGTCTTGTCCCAGATTTTAGTGGGAAGCTTTTGAGTTTTTCACCGTTGAGTACTATGCTGGCTGTAGGTTTGTTATATATAGCTTTTATTATGTTGAGATATGTTCCCTCTATACCCACTTTGGCGAGAGTTTTTTATCATAAATGGATGTTGAATTTTATCAAATGCTTTTTCTGCATCGATTGAGATGATCATGTGGTTTTTGTCCTTTCTCTCGTTGATGTGATGTATTACATTGATTGATTTGCGTATGTTGAACCAGCCTTGTGTCCCTGGGATGAACCCCACTTGGTCATGATGTATAATCTTTTTTATGTGTTGTTGGATTCTATTTGCTAAAATTTTGGTGAGGATTTTGGCGTCTATGTTCATCAGTGATATTGGCCTATAATTCTCTTTTTTTTGTAGTGTCTTTGCCTGGTTTTGGTATCAGGGTGATGGTGGCTTCATAGAATGAGTTTGGGAGTATTCCCTCCTTTTCAATCGTCTGGAAGAGTTTGAGAAGGACTGGTATGAGTTCTTCTTTGTATGTTTGGTAGAATTCCCCTGTGAAGCCATCCGGTCCTGGACTTTTATTTGTAGGGAGGTTTCTAATTGCTATTTCTATTTCCTTTCTATTGATCGGATTGTGCAAGTGTTCAGTTTCTTCTTGATTCAGTTTTGGTGGATAGTATGTTTCCAGAAACTTGTCCATCTCCTCTAGGTTATCCAGTTTGGTTCCATATAGTTTTTCATAATATTCTCGTGTGATATTCTATATTTCTATTTTGTTTGTTGTAATTTCTCCATTTTCCTTTCTTATTTTGCTAATTTGTGCTCTCTCTTTTTTCTTCTTTGTGAGTTCGGCCAGAGATTTGTCAATTTTATTTACTTTTTCAAAAAACCAGCTTTTGGTTTGGTTGATTTTTTCTATGGTCTTGTTAATCTCTATTGTATTTAATTCCTCTCTGATCTTTATTATTTCCTTCCTTCTGCTGCTTTTTGTGGCTTTTTGTTCTTCTTTATCTAATTCATTCAGGTGGTGAGTTAACTTGTTTATTTGAGATTGTTCTTCTTTTTTGAGGAAGGCCTGTATCGCTATAAACTTCCCTCTTAGCACTGCCTTTGCTGTGTCCCATAGGTTTTGAGTGGTTGTGCTTTCATTATCATTTGTCTCAAGGTATTTTTTAATTTCAGCTTTGATTTCCTCATTGATCCATTGTTTTTTCAATAACATATTGTTTAATCTCCATGTTTTCCTTTTTTTCTCCTTTGTTTCTCTGTTGTTGATTTCCAGTTTCATGGCATTGTGGTCAGTAAAGATGCTTGAGATAATTTCTATCTTCTTAAAATTGTTGAGGTTTCTTTTGTGCCCAAATACATGATCGATCCTGGAAAATGTTCCATGTGCACTTGAAAAGAATGTATATCCTATTTTTGGGGGGGTGTATTGCTCTGAAAATATCCACCAAATCTAGTTTTTCTATTGTAGTATTTAATTTCTCTGTTGCCTTGTTTATTTTCTGTCTGGAAGATCTGTCTAGTGATGTTAATGCAGTGTTAAAATCTCCAACTATGATTGTATTCCCATCACTATCCTCCTTTATCTCTGTTAGTAATTGTTCTGTGTACTTAGGTGCTCCTATATTGGGTGCATATATAATTCTGTTTTGAGCACAATTCATTAAAACTAATCACTTGTCATCAAAGTCATGAGACAGAATCCTTTAGATTTCTAAATATATAAAATTATGTATATATCATGTATATATTAATATATAATTTACATATTTATACATTTTACCAATTTTTTCATAATCAAATCTGTCTTTGCTATTAATTTCCTTGGTTCAGTGTAGAATCACTTTTAATTCTGGAAATTTTGTTTTGTATTAATATTGGGTGTGTAGTAGAATTAAACCTATTCATATAGGTCAACCTACTTATATCCCTGAAACTTTCTCGTATAAGTTACAGTGTTTGGGTTGCCACCAGGTTTTCAGAAAGTTTCTTATGTTCTTCCTACAATAGCCCTTTTAATTTCTTACACCATAGAGTACTTCTCTCATGATGATGAATTGTGTGTTTCCTTTTATTACTCATAACTGGTTAGAAAAGCACTGATGGTCTCTTTCATAGCTACACTGGTATTTTCCGTTTGAGTTCCTGCTCAAGGGGACAGCTGGGCACCCACCAGAATGGTGGTTTTAGGAAGCGGTTGTGCACCTTCTCTGTGATGTGATGGAAGCTCCTATATAATCATTTATTTTCAATTAAAACCACCAAATGTGACAACCAGTACATCAAATTAAATTTCAGAGTTTGTGAAACATGAAGTCATTTTTTTCATTTTTCCTAGGACTTCCTTGTGAACCGCCACCACCTTCGATTCCGAATGGTGTTCTCTCTCACACATCAGACAGTTACCAGTATGGAGAAGAAGTTACATACGACTGTGTCAAAGGCTTTGGGACTGACGGACCTGCATCTATAAGGTGTTTAGGAGGAAAATGGTCCAATCCACCAGAATGCATAGGTATACTGTATCTAATTTATTCTAAGGCTGATAAATACCTTTAATTCAGAACATAAGTGGTACAAATATGAAACTTGGCAGTAATGCTAGAATTTAGCAGCTATCTCTGGAAAGTTTGGGACTCTAGTAGAGAATTAATAACCCTGGTAATAAGAAAAGTTTCATAGCATCAGCTCGCGTCATCTTGGGTGCGCTCTCAGCATCCTCTGCTGTGTACTCGCAGAACTCTAAGCGCTTTTCCTGTGTCACAGCTGCCCTCTGCTCACCAATCTCACCACGACTCACTGTACTGTTAGTTTATCAGTCGTTCTAACTATACAGTTTTCTAAGACACTTGACATAATTCAAGGTAACAGATTTCAATACAAGCAAAAGGATTGAAACAAATACATAATGTAGGTGGCCTGTAATGGGGAAAAAGAATTTGAAGGAGGGAATTATGGCCTCAGGCATCACATATACACCAGTCTCTTTGAGTATCACCACTCCCATGTTATAGTTTTGATGAATGTAAAGCCTTTCAATGTAATGAAGTCAAGACTTGTAACTTATTTTCTGAAGCTATAAGAAAAATATTGTACAGAATTCATTGGGTTGATATAGACCTATTTTTCTGGAATATGATTATTGGCCACTATGTATTTTTAAAGATGTCCTAAACAAGTACATATTCTTTTTCTTTTAGACACGAGTTGTGTTAACTTGCCCCACTTTGAAGATGCTGTACTCATAAGCAAGAGGAAGAAATCATATAAGTCAGGAGAAAAACTAACTTTTAAATGTCAACTATATTACAAACTGGATGGATCCAATACTGTAGAGTGTATTAATAGCAAATGGATAGGAAGACCAGCATGCAGAGTTACTTTGACAAAATTTGAAAATTTATTTACTTCAGTGTCTTAAGTAATATAATACAGAAAATTGCCTCTAGCATCATTAGAAAATGGACATAGGAGACTTTTAGATCTGGTGAAAGAAGGTTTACGCCTTAACATAAAGGGATGGAATTGTATACTCAGTGGTTAATCATAGAGACCAATAATTCTCAATGTATGGTCCCTGGAATAGCAACATTAGCATATTCTGGGAAACTGTTAGATATGCAAGCACAAACTCATAGGCTCACTCAGACCTGTTGAATCAAACAGTCTGGGATGCAAAGCAGAAATGGCTGTAACAATTCCCAAGGGATCCTGTGCACATTTCAGTTTAGAACCACAGCTGAAATCTATTGTACTTGACGTTCACCTGGATCTCACTGATGAATTATACATTAGTCATCATAGTAGCCTTAAGCATTTGACAAAAATATCATTAAACTGTGTTTTCAGAAATTATACATTTATTTTCTGTTAGTTTTCCACGTCTTCTGTTTGGATCTTTTAATTAATCATCTTCTTTCAGCTATGGCAGTCTTCAAAGCCTGTAAGTCTCTAAAGAAGTGCCTACTGTGTTTATTTTTCTAAGGTGATAAAATTACAATTCATAAACAGATGACTGTGAACAAAATCTGATGTCAAGTGGTCTTCTTTTATGATTTTCTTAAGGTTTATAAATTCCTTCTGAATTGATATAATTTATAATACTTACTTTACTAAACTGTGAAAGAGATGGCCTGTAAAACTCTCATTTTCACTGAACTAAAAAATGTGTCTCAACTTCAATGTAAAGTCTAGGGTAGAGATTAAAGATATGGAAGCTTAAATAATACCAACAAATTTTGTTCTATCTCCTTTTCCTCAAGCTTACCTGTAAATATATCAAAATTAGCAGTCTTTCATGACGGATTAACTATTGATTTTAAATTACCCATGAAATTATATTTGACATCCCATTAGTTGAATTGCTACTCAAAATGATCGTTATGTTAGAAATAATTCTTTTTTTCTATTCAGATGTTTCCTGTGTGAATCCACCCAGTGTGGAAAATGCTGCTCTACAAAACCCGAAGCCTAGATATCAATCTGGTGAGACGGTACGTTATGAATGCCTCAAACCTTATGACCTTTTTGGGGACGTAGAAGTGACATGTTTAAATGGAACTTGGACAAAACCACCTCAGTGCAAAGGTAGAGTATCTTACCTACTCCCTCAATATCAGAGAATTTATTAGGGATAAAATATGTTAATATAAATATATATAAGGAAGTAGTTCTTATGGAACAATTTTTAAGTGCAAATGAAACAGTGGTGGTTAAAATCCAGTTCTTTTGTCGACTGAATAAGTAATGTGACATATTTATTTTGTGAAAGATGTGACCAGATTTGAACAGCTGGAATCATGGGAAATTTCCCATCTTAAGTATTAAGATCCTGAAGAATAAATGGGTTAAAGATACCAGACGTACCTCTGACACCCCAACATATTCCAGTTTGACACGAAATTCCACTGTGAGACATGGAATAGGGACCTGGGGCCTCACGTAGGACGTGATATAATTTGGGCATCTTCAGCATATGGATTGTATGTAAAGGCATGTTACTGGCTGAGCTTATTCAAGGACTTAGTGTGCACATTAAATAGAGTCTGGGAACTTGGTCCTGGGACCCGTCAGTGTTTAGAGTTCAGGAAGTAAGGGGAGCCAAGAAAACAACAGATCAGCCACTTGTGGTTTTCAAAGGAACTTTTGCCTGGGATGTATTTTTTCCAATTTTTCACTTGACCCCACGTATGTTTTCATGTTTGAAATGAATTTCTTGTCGACAGCATATAGTTGGGTCTTGTTCACGTGTCCACCCCGACATTTTCAGCTTTTAGCTGCTATATTTAGACCATTTAATTTCAAGTAACTATTAGCACATTAGGGACCATGGCAGCCAAAAATTTTAGTGCTTGTTTTGTGTGTGTTCCTGTTTCTTATCCCCGTTTCCTTTCTTGTCCTTCCTGTGGATTTTTCAACATGATGAAGTAGTTTAATTTTGATATTCTGTGTTACTTCTGAGCATATCTCTTTGCATTGTTTTATTAGTGGTTGTTCTGGGTTTTAACACATACATACAGGCTTATCGCACCCTACTGGTATAGACATTTTACCACTTCAAGTGGAATGTGGAAATCTTACTTCCATTAGACCCATTTAATCTCCTCACGTTTGTAACATAAATATTTTAAGTGATTCCTCCACATACATTGAGCACCATATGAAGTGATACAATTTTGCACAAACGTAATTTAGCAAACTCATTAGAGAAAAGATAGTCTTATATTTACCCCTATTTTTAAAGTCAATTGCATTGTCTTTTTACTAAATTCTCAATCCCTTTTCTGTTATATTTTCCTTTCTACTTGAAGATTTCCTTTAGCAATTCTTTAAGGAGAGGTCTGCTGGAGACAAATTCTCTGTCTTCCTGTGTCTGGGAATGTCTTTATTTCTCCCCTTTATCCTAAAGGATAGCATCACTGGATACAGAATTTGAGGTTGACAGCTCTTTTCTTCCAGCCTTGGGAAAATGCTGTGACTTCTTTTTGGCTCTGTGGCCATGGATGAGAACCCTGCTGGTGTTTGAACATTTTCCCATATAGGAATTGCATAGTATCTATCTAGCTGCTTTTGAGACTTTTTTTCTTCTTCTTTAGATTCCAGCAGTTTGATCTGGTATGTCTTATGTATTTTGATGAAAGTTTCTTTGCATTTATTTTCTTTGGAATTCACTCAGATATTTCAGTATGTAGATTTATGCCTTATGCCCTATGTGGGAAATTTTTAACCATAATTTTAAACTTTTTTTGATCTCCAACCCCTTTCTTTTCAATCTTTTGCTGTCTTCCCAGAGGTCCACGAAGCTCTGTCCATTTTTTTCAGTCTATTTTCAAAATTAGTTTATATTCAAGTTAACTTATCCTTCTGTCAGCTGCAGTATATTGTAGAGTTCAACCAGTTAGTTTTTTTTAAAAAAAATCTGTTACTCTATTTTTTAGTTCTATAAATTCAGTAGGATTTTTAAAAACTGTTGTCCAGTAATTTCAATATTTGTGTCATCGCAGTGTTGTCTTCTGTCGATTCTCCTTTTTGTTTTGAGGCTTTTCTGGTCCTTGCTATGTTGAGTGATTTTCAATTGTATCCTGAGCATTTGGAGTATTGCTGTTTGAGACTAAGGACTTTATTGAAATCTTTTATTTATCAGGCCTCCATTATGGCCATGCAGGGTGCAAGTCTGGGCTTCCCACTTGGCCTCCACTGACAGTAGAACGGAGAGAGGCGTCTTGTTCCCTCAGCCTGGGGGTGGAAGTCCAGGCTCCTTACTTGGCCTCTGCAGATCAAGGCAGGGGAAGGGCTGTCAGCTGCCTTCTACGGTATATTTGTGTAGTGAGTCAGGATTGGGAAAGGTGTTTCTGTCTTGCTAGGCGGCTTCACTTAAAGAGAAAGATGTGAGCACTACTTGAGCACTTTTTTTTGTCTGAATGGGTAATATTCCTGGGTTGCAGTCTCAGTGCCCAGTCCAGGACACACAGGGGGCGAAGTGGAAACACAGTGTCCTTCCTTGAATCCCAAGGTCTCCAACCAGAGTGACTTCTCTCCATCCTCCACAGTCTCCTCTGTTGGTGTTCATCATATGTTCAGGGTGTTTACTTAGCAGAAGGAATACTTAGCAGAAGCAATGAGCAGAATGTTTCCACCTCACCTTGGCCAGAAAAAGAAGCCAGCATTCCCTTTCCCACTATTCATGTTTGTAATTCTTGACTTTTATTAAAGGATCTGATGTTTCCTTTCTAATAAAAATGAAAATCATTAAAAATGACTAGGGCTTCAGTAGGCACTGCTGTACGTTCAATACAAGGACACAGAACTTTTTGTTTATCTTACCGACCCATCTGCACAGTGTATATTCACTAAGAAAACATTTTTTAATACTGGAATAATACAAAGAAGACATATTTGTTAATGTATTATGTGTCCTTTCATGTGGGGTGAAAGGACCGGCTTTAAAATATGCTTCAGTTTAGTGATGATTACTTCTTCAGTAACTTTCATGTTATTAGATATCACAAGCTTTAATACTGCACACTATGCTGCTTTCTTTATTTTAAACTGTGGAGGCTTTTCTTTGGTGCTTCAATAAATCTAACAACATATTCCTTAGACTCTCAAGGAAAATGTGGGCCTCCTCCACCTATAGACAACGGAGACATTACCTCGTTCCCGTTGCCAGTGTACCCTCCGGGCTCGACCGTTGAGTACCAATGCCAATCCTACTATGAACTGGACGGAAACAGGACTGTAATATGTAGGAATGGAGAGTGGTCAGAACCTCCCAAATGCTTAGGTGAGTATTTTAATCTTCTCGTGGATCCTCGGAAATGAGTGCAATGAATATGATGGTTAGCTGTTTACAGTAGAATTTCCATAGATTAATAAAAAGCCATGCTGCTGCTTCACTAAAAATATTAGTATGAGCAGAAATAAAGTTTGACAATTATTGTTTCAAGCAACAATAGCAACAAAAGATTCCTTAATGAAAGCTCTTCATATGATCACTGACATTATGATTCTTTAAGCATTGCATTTAATTTTTACATTAAACAGTACCTCATTTTTACATCATTAACTGTTTGAAACGATGGAATCTACATAAAGGATTTTCAGTGAGTTGGTTTGGAAAAGATTTACAGAATAAAGTCCTGGACCAGTGTCCAAGACTGTGCTTGAAAATCTGAAATTCTGTGGAAAATATTTGTATACTAATTATCGTTTTATGTTTTTTTTAAACTTCAGAGACATGCGTAATTTCAGAAGAAATCATGGGAAAACATAACATAGAGTTAAGATGGAGATATGCTAAAAAAATTTATTCTAAAACCAACGACATTATTGAATTTCGATGTAAACGTGGGTACCGGGAAAGGTCACCTGCCCATACTTTTCGAGCAACCTGTCGGGAAGGACGAGTGGCGTATCCTACTTGTGGGTGAAACAACGGTTAAAATGCAGCCGTAAAACTGAAATACGCAGATGTATTCAGAACTGTTCATTGTCAATCCAGTTCTTCTGAGTTTGTTTTATGGAGTATCATTTAACTCCTTTTATTCATAAATCAGAATTTGTGTTAACTATTATGTGGATGATGCAGTTACAATCTGGGAGACCAATAAATCTCACTTCGTAAAAGCACCTCATTAAAACCTGGCAAATAAAACTGCTGTGTGTCCTATTCATGAAACATCGACGGTGAGAATCACTTCAGTGCTGCTTCCATCCGTAGTTCTCCCACCTTCCTCGAATCTATCTCTTCAGCTTCTCAGGCTTTCTGAGCCTCTCTCTTATCCTCTCAAAACAATAGCACTTCACAAATAGGTAAAAAGAAAACCAGGCCATGCCTCTGTTAGTAGTAAGATGAACAGAGTCGTTTCCCGCCTTTGCTGACCTGTCAGTAAACAGTGCACCCAGAAAAGATGAAAGATGTGACCTTGTATGAGATGGCTGTGGAGCACATTTAGTAATTCAGCCACATCATTACGAGCAATCAGAATCAAATTGGATGAATAAATGTCTTAATGTGATATGAAAAGTGATTTTAAAAACCCAACATCAAGTATAAATACAGACACATACACACACTATGCTCTAAACACTGAAGACATTTTTATAGAAAAAATATTGGCAGGATAAATACTTAGACTAACTATAGTTGAATTTGGACATAATAGAATAAGTGTGGTTTTAACTCCTTTTTACTTACTCGTATTCTCAATTTTTTCTCTTTAATGTATATCACCTTTGAACCATAATATATGTCATTTTAAAATACAGATATATACGAAGTAACCCAGTATGTGTTGAGAACTGTAGAGGCCTCTTTGGTAATGATGTCAGATCAAATAAAATGTTCATGATTTTGCTGGTACAGATGGTTTTGCAAGCATTTAATCACAAGAGTCTGAAATATGATTTTTATGTTTATACATTTCAAAGAGCAGAGTTGGTTTAAATCAGTTGCCTATAAGTTCTCTATTTTATTTTATTTATTACTGAAGTACAGTCAATTACAATGTGTCAATCTCTGGGTGTAAATCACAAAGTCCCACTCATGCCCTATGAGCATGTTAAATTTCTAAAACTCAGGAAAACGCTAAGGTGAAAATAGAGCTCTAAATAATTAACCTAAATGTATTTTAAGGTGGTATCTTGTTACTCCATGCTGCATCAAACCCAGTGGCTTTCTTAGAAAAACAAGCATGGGCCATCAGCACTGGAGCTCATGGATCTAAATCTGAAGCACTGGTCACAGCCAGTTTTCTCACCTTTAAATGAATATTGTTACAACTGGCAAGTTATCATTGCTGTCAAAGTTAACATTTCTGTATATACTATTTCCCCTAATTTTCACCTAATGGTTGTAGAATCTATTTACAACATGTGACTACGATCAATTATGTCACTTTTGGCTAGAAAAAAGTGACTTTTAAGATTCAATTCTATCATTTTTCTGCATTTTAAATTGTCATTCTGTGTAAAGATGAGTTTTAATTTACCAACTCTTTTTACATTAAACTCACCTAAAAAGTTTTGGCAAACCTTTAGTTTTGACCTTTAATTTTCAATATTTGGAGCAAGGGCTTGATGTAATCATAACCTTCCATGATGGTTGTGAGATGTTTTCCCTTAAGAAAAAGGTATCAGCATGGACTCCTAGATTTTTATTTCTTTAATTTATCACAAGTGAGTTATTTGTTTGAAGCTCAAGTTATCCAAAATTTGGTGGTGAGTGCCTCCTGAACCTGGCTTCTGATTGATTTTCTTGTGTCCCATGGGTCTTTGAGCATTTCCCTCCTTTTTAGCAGAATACCGATGACCCAGTGTCACTGTATACCTCCCAGGCCCAGCGCCCATCATCACACATCTCTTTAAAAAGCTCTGATTCTCTGTATTGCAGAATAGGCTGTGGGACCGAGGAACTGTGTTATCGGTGCTAAGTGGGGGTTTGCAACACTGTTGAAGTGCCCGTACTTCCAGGATCTTTTGGTTGTCAAATCTCCAAAACAGAAAGGAAATTTTTCCTGTGGTTATTTTTTTTAGTATTTTTCATTGAGTTACAGTTGAGTTCCAATAGTTTCAGGTGTACAACAATGTGAGTCACAAGTTTTACAGGCTATACTCCATTTACAGCTATTATAAAACCCTGGCTACACTCCCTGTGTGGTACAGTATCTCCTCGCGGCTGGCTTCTCACGTGTGGTACTTAGTGCTGCTTATCCCGCCGCCCTGTGCGCCCCTCCCCCTGCCCTCCACCCACTGGTACCCACTTGTTTGTTCTCTGTATCTGGGAGTCTGTTTCTTTTTCTTACAGTCACTTCTTTGCTAACTTTTTTAGATTCCACGTATAAGTGATACACAATTTTCATCTTTCTCTGTCTGACTTATTTCACTAAGAATAATACCCTCCAAGTCCATCCATGTTGTTTCAAATCACAAAATTTCATTCTTTTCTATGGGTGAGTGGTATCCCATTATATATACACATGTATCACAATGTGTTGGGTTTGGGTAAATCTGGTCAGGTATAAACAGAAGAAAACCGTCATATTTTTTCTCAGGGAAGTCCTGGTTAGTTCAGATAACTAGAGAAGATGAGAAGATTTAACTTTGGGGCATCCAAGTTCATGTGTTTACTTTAAAGGAGGAGTATGAATTTCCAAGCTCAGATGGCTTTTGACTAAGGTTATTTGAAGACTTTATTTTTAAGAGGTAGGAGAAGAGCTGTGAATTTCTAACACTTCACGCGTATCTAGTATGCAGGAGTGGGAATTAAATAGCAAAATGTTTTTACAACTGCCCCAATATTGCAGAATGCCAGTTACAAATAAAATTCGTTAAAAATGTCTGTACTCTTTGCCCAATTGTACTCAGATATCTAGCATTTTTGGAAGGAAACAAAAAGCACACAGGTAAAAACATACATCTATAGATATGTATTTCTAAAAGATGAAAACAGTAAAAGGAAAATACCACCAGATGTGGTACTAAAGAATGGACTAAGTATCCGGCACATTAAATAAGTACTACAGAGGAGAGTCTTGTTATAGTTTGAGTCTGCAAAGTGGAACACCAGAGGGGAAGATGATTATATGTAAGATGACAAAGCTGGAAAGGAAAAAAAAAAAAACAGTAAAGATTCAATCTAGGGAAGTAACCAGAACAATGAGAGAGAACACAAAGTATTTTTTTTTAATTTTAGTGAAACGTCATAGTTTTTTAAGCTAAAAAATGAGAGTGATATGCATAGATATGGACTAATTTCCTTCCATGCAAATGTGAGAATATTTCTGAATAAATCTCAGACTTCTTTTTTAAATTAAAGGATAATGAACATATCCTGCACACATCCAATTCTCTTGAGGGGAAAAGTCGCCTTATTCTCATATGAAAGTGTAAGTGATGAGTAATACATGCTAAGTCTAGTATGAATAAAGCACTTCAGGGATATACTAATGCCTTAGGAGAAATCAGTCTATTAAACCCATCAAGAAAAATTAAGTGCAAGAACTTTTATTCACTATGAAACCTACAGAATAAAAATAAAATGGTTTAGAATCACTCTTAAAAGTAATCTTCCCAGAAAGAGAAAGGAAAATACCATATGATTATCACTTACATGAGGAATCTTAAAAACAGACACAAACTAACTTATTTACAAAACAGAAACAGACTCACAGACATAGAGAGCAAACGTATAGGGGGAAGGGGAGAGGGAAGAGATAATTGGAAACGTCAGGTACCTTGATTGTGGTTGTGGTTTCATAGGTTAGGTGTATACGTCTATCAAAACTCGTCAAATTATACATCTCAAATACGTGTAGTTTACCACACAGAAATTACACCACAACAAAGTTGTTTAAAAATAAATTTTAAAGTTCTAAATTTTTTTTAAAAATTCAAAAGACCAGCAAGGAATTTTTTAACTATAGAGTACTATTTTTATGCCTAAATGAAACATAAGGCTGTGAGGTGGCTCTGAAGAGTTAGGGAAACAGTTCACTCTATTTAACAGTGGTCTTCATAAATTATATTTTCTTATGATTTGAATTCTCTAAATAACAGTGATCTGTGTGCACTATGTATTGTCAGCATCCTGAAGGCTGCAGTGAGGACATCCACTGTCACTGCAGTCCCATCACAGAACCTGGGAGACATTGAAATTTAAAACAGAGACACAGTGAAAAAGTGTAAAGAATTCATTAGCTGTAGAAATAATATAAATTATCTACCCAAGTTTTATTTGGAGATATGAAGTTCACATTTTTGGCTATCCCCGTTCAGTCGAGATGACCAGGGCAGGCTCAGAGAAGCCGACCTAGAATCTGATTTGATTTGAACTGAGAAAATGTAAACCTGATAATGTTGGTAATGCCTTCTATTTCCCTTTCATTTCTCTAAAAATCAATTTTAACATGCACATAAGGCAAAATGCACCTATTTTAATGATCAAAAGATTTTGATGAGTTTAGAGAAAATACACTAACGTAGCACCACCACCACAATCAAATATATAGAACAGTTTCGTCACCCCCAAAATGCCCTTGTGCCCATCCAGGCCCATACTCCCCACCCTCCGGTAGCCCCTGATCTGTTTCCTGTTACTGTGCATCAGATTTGGCTCTTCTAAGATTTCACTGAAATGTCATCATATAGTACTCTGGGGTAAGGCTTCTCTGGCTCGGCACAATTGTTTGGAGATCTATCCACATCGTTGCATGTGTCAGGAGTTCATGTGTGTTCATCACGGAGTAGTTCCCCACCGTACGGATAGACCACAGTTTGTTCCTGTACTACAAATGCTGATAGATCTTTAGATTGTTTGTAGTTTTTGTCTATTATAAATAAGGTTATTATGAACATCCACGTGTAAGTCTTCGTGTGGATATATGTCTTCTTTTGGGCAAAAATCTAGGGGTAAGGCTGCTGGGTTCTATGGTTCAGAGTATGTTTAACTTCATAAGAAACGACCGAACTGTTCCCCAAAGTGCTGCTTCCGTGTTATGTCCCCGTCAGCAACATATAAGGGTTGAAGTTGCTCTGTGTTCTTACCAATACTTAGTCCTGTCATTCTTTCTAATTTTCTCTGTTCTTTTCTTTTTAATTAAAAAAGTTTCTGGGGGGGGAAATTCGGTTTGCTTGTTTATTTTTAGGGGAGGTAGTGGGGATTGAACCCTCAACCTCATGCATGCTAAGCATATGCCCTACCGCTTCAGCTCTACTGTCCCTCTGACTTGCTCCATTCTCATGAGTGTACAGCAGTATCTTCCCGTGGTTTTACTTTGCATTTCCCTGATCACTAATGATGTTGATATATTTTTGTATGTGTGTTGCCTATTTACTATTATCTTGTGAAGTAGCTATTCAAGTTTTTTTCCCAGTTTAATTAGGTAGTCTGTCTCCTTATTGAGTTGCAATCATTTTTTAACATATTCTGGATACAACTTGGTCAGATGGGCATTTTGTGAATATGTTCTCTTTGCTTTTCTTTTCCTTTCTTTCACATTGTCTTTTGAAGAGCATAAAATTTAACTTTATTAACATCTAATTTACAAAAAAAAGTAGTTTTAAGGGAGTATTTCACAAACATGAAATTAAACAATGAAACTGAGAATGTAATATTTTCAGGTTGATAGAAGAACCACCAGGTGTTGATTTTTAAATTTTGATCTTTGGTATTTGCAGTTCTTCTGTAATAAAAATAGATTCCTGTTAGAGTTATGTAATTATTTTAAATTAAATGGAAATAATACAGCTAAGTCTATGTTCAGCATCTGAAAACCTCAGATAAGCATATCTTCCATGTGCTCTCTCCCCGAGTCTCCGTCGCATGGCAGCTTCAGATTGGTTAGACCCTAACACGGTGGCAGGTCCTTAGAGAGAGAATATCGAACCATAGGAAAACTCTGCCGGGGGAGTCAATCCCTCGCTTGACAAATCTCAAGCCTCTGGTTTATTGCTTTGCACATTTTCTTCACTGAACCTTGTCTCTCCACATTCACAAATCTAATAGACTTCTAGGTCAGTTCTTCTGTATCTGAACTCTAGACAGATGCTTTCTGAAATTCAGGAAATAAATCCATTCGTCTCCCATGTGCTCTTCCAATCCAGACTCAAGAGGGAAGTAGCTGTGTGTTAGAAGCCATGCATGCTTGAGTACCAGATTGGGACACAGGAATAGTTGCCTTTTCAACACTACCTCTGTGTCTACACTGCATTCGGTTTTCAGTCAATTTAGACTACAGGCCACAAAGTATTCAAATCCATTTTCAACGCTACATTCCTCCATCATCCCTTTATAAAATGGCCATCTCTAGTCTGAGCCCACATGCCCCTACTTTGGGCATCTTTCTTAAATGAAGCAAGAAGCGCCTAACCCACATCATTCTGGTTTTTATTATTACTATTTTTTTGCAATGATTTCCTTGAAAGGTTTAAGGACCAACAGCGTTCTTAGTTTCCAGGAGATGACAGATGACACTTTTATCAAACAAAATATTATGGGAAGACACAGCCTGATGGTGCCCAGGTCCGCTTACAAATATGACTTTCCTGCAGACACTTTTGTGGATCAGGACTAGCAATACTTGCAAATGTGGAACACGTGCTCAACAAAATTCAAACCACCTAACAGAACATTGTGCCTTTTGTTTAACTTTGAGGCACAATGATCAGAATTCATTTTCACTCATCTGAGGAATTCTTCAAGTGGTTACTGACCTGGTTATTCCCCCCAATTTTACTGTTTCTTCTGGACCTTTTGGGTTTTGTTTTCATTTTCCCTGAGGTATAATTTACCTACAATAAAGCCTGCACTTTTTACCTGATGGTTCAAGGAGTTTTGACAAATGTATACAGTTGCATAATCACCAGCTAATCAAGCTACGGACAGTCCGTTAACCCCAAGAGGCTCTCTCTTGGCCCTTTGCAGACAACTGGCTCCTTCCAACCCCAACACCTGGGGACCACTAATCTGTCTTCTGTGCCCATAGTTTTGCCTTTTCTGCAATGGATAGCCACAAAATGGGAATAACCCAAGTGTCCATCAACTGTTGAGTCAATAGACCTTTGTTTTTACTGGCCAAATTCTGTTAGTCATATGTTTCACTCTTATAGTTAAAACCACTGAAACTTACTCTTCAGTGTCCAATATTATTATATTGTCATCAACATAGATTTGAGATCTGCATTAAGTACAAATCACTGCTCATCAGTTTATGACCTGAACTCAGGTAGCACATGGCAACATCGTAAAAGTATCGATACACATGAAAGAGAACTCTCGTTAGCTCCTTTTCAAAGAGCTGTCAGCATTGGAAACAAGATGCAATAAAGCCCCAGTTTGGATGTTGAAATCAAACCTCCTCATGTGATAGGACTAAGAGGTAGGATCTCTGGAAGTCACCGTGATCACAGAGGCCATCAGGGTGGCTGCTGTGGATGGGGTTGGGGTCCTCATATGAATAACAATAGGGAGAAAAAAGCAAGATGGCGGAGCAGATGGACGCTGGTAGCTCACCGTCTCCCACAAATCCACCAAAACTCACATCTTCGGACCCACCCAGCCAACCAGAGCACCTGCCAACACCGAGAGAACATAGCCTTCTTCGAAAGACAAAGATGCCAAAAATCTGGTAGGAAAAAAGGAAAAAAGAAAGAAGAAAAAGCAAAACAGTGTGGGACCAATACTGTGGGGAGGGAGCAGCAAAGGAGGACTGGCGCTCATTCGCTGGGTCTCCCCTCTCCAATGGAGAGGCCAGAGGGATGGAGAGGGAGCCTCTGAGGCTCCGATGTGCCCCAAGCATCCCTTGACCAGCAGAACTGAGTTAAACGGGCACAAAGGGTCCCCGTGACACCCAGCCCGAGACGCAAGCCGGCAGCTGGGATCGGGAAAGGCCACCCAAGCTGGGTGGAGGACAGGTGTGGCTGCACTGAGGCGGCCGCGGGGGATGGCAGGGGGTTGTGTGCCGTGGCTGGGAGGGGACACAGAGCAGAACAACCTTGGTCCCCCATAAATTGCAAAAAAAGCAAAGCAACACAGCTGGTGTGCCCTGGGGGGACGGGTGCCATACCCTATGTCTCCTCAGACCCGCGCCACCATTACTGGCACGGGATAAGAGAGGCGGGGCGCAGTTATAGCCGCCACCTCCTCCTGTGCGCAGCTGCCTGCGAGGTGCGGGATCTGAGACCTGAATCCGCTCCCAGGGGCTCCGCAGCCTCCTGGGCAGGACTGAGACTTGTTTACAGCTGGAGGCAGATAGGATCTTTCTGCCCTGGCACCTCAGAGAACTCGTGCTGCCAAGACAAACAAGGAGCTGAGATTTGGCCTGGAGCAGGGGCGGGGCCCTTCCTCGGTCATCCCCGAGCCCGCCTTTGGAACTCCGACCCGAGGCGGAGTGGGCAGCTGCACAGAGCAGCGGAGCTACTGGCTCCAGGAAAGCTCAGGCGACAATCTGCTTTCCCAGCAGGAACGCAGCACCTGACCACGGTGCTGGGAGGGGGCGTGATCCGCCCACCTGCCTCCCCCTAGCACAGCATCTGACTGCAGCATCAGGAGGGGGAGTGTCCTGCCCGCCCACCGGATAAGAGCTCAGCACCTGACCCAGTGCTGGGAGGAGGCGCGATCTGCTAGCCAACAGCCACTGGGAGAGCACAGAACAGGGCGCCAATGGAGGGCCTCTGGAAACAGCAAGCTGAGTTTGAGAAACAGGGCAAAGACACAAAGACCTCTCAATAAAATCAGCAAGAGCACAGTGTCTCCAGGTGAACTAGATAACTGGTACTCCTTAAGCCACAGTGCCAGAGAGATATGAGCAGTATGAAGAAGCAGAGGAACCATTTCCAATGAAAAGATCAAGAGAAATCCCCTGAAAGCACGATCAAGGAAATAGACATTGATGGCCTACTAGATCAGGATTTCAAAAAAGGAGTGATCAAAGTACCAAAGGAATTAAAAGAAATAGTGTTTAGAGATATAAAATATGTCAAAAATGAAATAGAAGCTATAAAGAAGAACCAAGTAGAATTAGTAAACTCATTTGCTGAGATGAGAGCTGACCTAAAGGCTGTGCAAAGCAGGCTAGATAATGCAGAGGAACGAATAAGTGACCTAGAAGACAGGACAATAGAAAGCAGCCAGTCAGAACAGCCGATAGAAAAACAAGTAAAAAACACTAAAAACAACATAAGGGACCTATGGGATAATATAAAGCATGCCAACCTACACATAATAGGGGTCCCAGAAGGGGAAGAAAGAACAAAGGGGATTGAAAAGGTATTTGAAGAAATCATGACTGAAAACTTCCCAAACCTAAAGGAATCAGATATCCAAGTACAGGAAGCTCAGAGGGTCCCGAACAGGAAGAACCCAAACAGACCCACACCAAGACATATTATAATCAAGATGGCCAGAATCAAGGATAAAGAAATGATCCTAAAGGCAGCAAGAGGAAAACAAGGAGCGAGTTACAAGGGAACCCCCATAAGGCTCTCAGCTGATTTCTCTACACAAACACTACAGGCCAGAAGGGAGTGGCAAGATATACTCAAAGTCCTGAATGTAAAAAAGAGGCAGCCTAGGATACTCTATCCAGCAAGGCTACCCTTTAGGATAGAAGGAGAGATAAAGAACTTCACGGACAAGCAAAAACTCAAAGAGTTTAGCAACAGTAAACCCATGCTAAAAGAAATATTGACAGGTCTACTCTAAATTGAAAAGAAGCAGGATGCTACAAAAATGAGAAACTCATAACTGGAAAGGAGATAACTGTCATGAATTACAAAAAGAATAATCACAAAATTGTAAAAGAAGACATTTAAATCATTAAGAGTGGGAGAGGGAAGCAAGGAAAGCCACTGTGGAACACAGTACGGAGATTCCTCAAAAGACTAGGAATAGACTTACCATATGACCCAGGAATCTCGCTCCTGGGCATAAATCCAGAAGCAACCCTACTTCAAAGTGACACCTCGCACCGCAGTGTTCATAGCAGCACTATTTACAATAGCCAAGACATGGAAACAGCTTAAATGTCTATCAACAGATGACTGGATAAAGAAGATGTGGTATATTTATACAATGGAATGCTATTCAGCCTTAAAAACCGACAACATAACGCCATTCGCAGCAACGTGGATGTCCCTGGAGAATGTCATTCTAAGTGAAATAAGCCAGAAAGAGAAAGAAAAATACCATTTGAGGTCGCCCATATGAGGAATCTAAAAACAAAACAAAACATAAATACAAAATAGAAACAGACTCATAGACATAGAATACAAACTTGTGGTTGCCAAGGAGGTTGGGGGGGGTGGGAAGGGACAGACTGAGATTTTAAAATGTAGAGAAGATAAACAGGATTATATTGTATAGCCCAGGGAAATATAAACAAGATCTTGTGGAGGCTCATAGTGAAAACAATGTGACAATGAATATATGTATGTTCATATATAACTGAAAAATTGTGCTCTACGCTAGAATTTGACATCGTAAAATGACTATTACTCAAGAAATAAAATCTAACAAATACAAAAAAAAAAAAGAATAACAATAGCGCTTCCTTCCTTTTGCTTCCATTTGTGCCTTTGATAGCATGCTCTCTCTGAGAATGGGTAGAATTTTCCTCGTTCCTTTGTGGCTCCTGGCAGTGGCCATCCAAGCTCGGTTTTGCTTGCAGCTGCGAAATTCTAATCTCTGCCTCTCTTGTTACAAAATATCCTCCCTATGTGTCTTTGCCTTTATTTGGTACATTCTTCTTACAAGGACATCATTCATATTTGATTGCAGCCCACCATAATTACCTCATCTTAACTTGATTACACCTTTTAAACACCTGAATTCCAAATAAGGCAACATTTTAAGGCCCTGGGTGTAAGGATTCTAAAAGATCTTCTAGAGGACACTGTTCAACACGTAATGTCCACACTGCAACCACTCACGTTCGTATCTTTCCCAGGTACAAAATATATTCATCCAACCCCAACATCCTCCAAAGTGTTAACCCTTTTCAGCATCAACTCTAACGCCCAAATTCCATCTAAATATCTTCTAGAGCATTTACAGGTGAGACTCAGTTTCTGGTCCAACCTTCGGGAAAATTCCTATTGTGTCTGTGACCCTGTGAAACCAGAAAATGAGTCACATGCTTCCAAAACATAATGTTAAGATAGACATAGGATAGATTACCATTCAAAAAGGGAGAAATCGAAACAAAGAGGGAGTCTGAGGTCTTGGCCAAATCCAAAACCCAGAAGGAGAATCTCCATTTGATGTGAAGCCTGAGAAAACTCCTCTGTCAAACTGATGCTCTGTTTGTGGGTGCCCTGGCGTGGCAGCCCCAACTTTTTGGACCACGGTGGGGAGAGGCCCTGTTGGCCCAGACCTCTGTATCCACGGACCTATCTTGGAAGACATTCTTCCTTTTCTTTGTGTGGTCCCTGTTGCTTTCAGGCCAGGCTGAAGGCATTTCTGCTGGGAGAACATTCTCAACAGCCTCGTCAGTCTCTGGCAGGCGCCAGATCGCAGACATGAGGGCCCATCACAGATCTCTCCTGCATAAAGGGTCCCTGGCGCTGGCCTAGGATGAGCTGTCGGGTTGCATCTCGAGTCACATGCCTCACCTTTTAAGCAAAGGGTTCACCAGCCCCTCTTGCCTTGATGGTGAGTACAACACGTGGATAAGCTGAGAATTTTCACATCATCTAGTGCTGGTTCCTTTCTGCTTGACAGTTCATCCTTCAAGGTATATTTGATCTCATGCAGTTGACTACGAGCAACAAGAAGAGACCAGGTGGCTCTTCCATAGTTTGGCTGGGAATCTCCTGGAGGAAAAATCCGAGTTCATCAGTGTGCTGGTTTACGCTGAGTCACCCTGGCTACGCGGCAGTACTCGGCTGTGTAGTCACATGATCAGTCTAGATGTTTCTGTGGAAGCATTTTCTTAATGTGATTAACATTTAATCACAGACATTGAACAAAGCAAAATACTTTCCTCAGTGTGGGTGTACTTCATCCAGTCTCTTGAGGGCTTTAAGAGAAAACACCGAGATCCTTCAAGGAAGAAGAAACTCTGCCTCTAGACTGCCTTCAAAATCAAACTGCGACGCACAGCCTTCCCGGGTTTCCAGGCTGCCGCCTGCCCTGCAGATCTCAGACTTGCCAGCCTTCGCACTCGCATGAGCCAGTTCCGTAAAACAAATCTCAATGTCTGTGTTTGTTTGTCTCTCTTTGTCTCTCTGTCACCCTGTGTATGTGTGTTTGTATTATACTGATAGAGAATATAGGTTCTGTTCATCTGGAGAAGTCTGCCTGATGGAGATTTTGGTAATGTGAGTGGTTCCAGAAGAATGATGAGTTTTTGGAACTGATTCTGGTATTTCTGGAACGTATTCGCAGAGCACTAAGCAATCTACAACGAGCAGTAAAGAGGGCACCGATGGCCATGGCATGGTGTGGAAACAGAGACGCACGGACTATCAACAGCGGACGCTATAAATCATACTTACAGGAAGCACGTATTTGACATATTAGCACGTTTTTGTCAAACTAATGAGTATAATTAGATTGGCTGGTTGATCTTAATTTTACTAGATAAGTGAAGAGTAGAAAAGAGGAGCTGAGGAATTCAAAGTCACAGTTCAGATGCTGCACAATCCCCTTAAAATTTCTACGTTGCTTCGGAAAGAAACGCTTATTTCCTGTATCCTCAGGGCTGAGATCACTGAAAAATAAACCAAGTCTCACCCTACCAGTGCCTGAATTACAACGCAAATTAAATTTCCAACCGCATAGGATGTCTGCTGTCAAAGTAGGAAGGAATCACGCCCTCAAAACTGAAAAGGAGTTAAGTGGAAAGAACCTGCCAAAACAGGACATTGAACCCCTAAATTCTGCTGTCTCCTTTACCGGTAGAAGCAGTCGTTCCAACGGGATCTGAGGGACTAGCCCTGCTTTGCCTGAGGAAACTCCAGCGGCCTCCGCTGAGACACTGCCCTGCAGGGCACAGCTGATTCCCTCGGGACACACCACTACCGTTCCTTTTGTTTCTAGACTGATCAGGAGAATCAAGTTTTAGGGAGCTCTGACAGGTGAGGCCCAATGTGTGACCCGTGAGGTGGTGTGCTGTACTCCAGAAGAATGGTATCTTGGACCCATTTATACGGATAGAAATTGAGGAAATACGCATAGGAATGGATATTAAGGGCAGGGGGTAACGGTGGAAGGAACATAAAGTGGAATCCAGCAGAACATACTGCTATGGGCCCACGAAGCAGAGATTCGGGACTAATGTTGTAACTCGGGGGTTAAATAGGGCTCTGTTCAGCAGGTTTGCTCATCCCCTGACCACAAGGTGGCCTACACTAAGTGAAGCTGAAATGCCAGGACTGCCTCTGTGTACCAGAATGGAAGAGCTCCAAAGGCTTAGGGAGCCTGGACTATGAGAGAGCTTTTAGCAGTGAACACCTGCTCTGGCACTGTTGAGGGGCCCTTACACCACGACTGTGCGAAACAAGCTTGGGAGTGGGAGCCCGAGTGTCCTGGAGAGCTCTGTGACTCTTCTCCTCTCCAGGTCAGAAAGTCACAGTGGGAAACGCTGCCTCGACAGTGGGAACCTTAAATGTGATGGCTATAATTGAAGCAAAAAGGCCATGTGGCGGCAATTAATTGCCAAAGGTAACTGCCTGTGGCCAGCATGACCAAGAGTGAAAGCAGCAATCAGAACAGCCGTGCTCACAGAGCCCTGTGGCAGTTCATGCAGCCTGCTGTCCCTAGCGGTGCAGCGGGCGGGAATCCTGCTGGATCTGTAGAAAGGGAAGATGGTACACTCCCGGAGATCTGTAGTATTCGTTTTCCTCCCAGCCTTCCCCAAAGGGACCTATGGATGTTTCCCAAGGTGTTCGTGCATTGAGGGGAAAAATAATCGGGAATGCTGGGGATTACTGGATACTGGGTCTCAGCGCACTCCAGGAGACCCAGAGTGTGACCATGACCCACAGGGACTTGAGGAGCTCAGCTGAACAGTAGAGTTTTAGCTCAGTTCAGTCTCAGAGTGGCTCCAGTGGGCCACTGAACACATCTTGTCATTATTCCCTATGGCGGACTATTCCAGAATGCAGAAGTGGGAGAGACACGCTGAGCAACACGAAGATGTCATGCATTGTTCCCTGAGCAGTGAGTGAGGTCTGTAATGGGGAGGAAGGCCAAGGGAAAGCCAGCAGAAGTGCCTCCTGCTCGTTTTATTCATTATTTTCCTAAAAGTAGTGAAAATAGTGCCACTCTGTTTTCTCTGTCTCCCCTCAATGCTGCACCCGTCTAACCGTCTCACAAAGGAACGCAGAACAGAAGTTACGCTCCTAGTGGAAGACTATTACCCCGTGTGGTCTTGGGTTTAAGGTTTGTTTTTCCTTAAGGTCGGTGTGTTTCAGTGTTGCCTCAGTCAAGTCCAGGGACATAGTATTTACTCCAGACATGTTCATCTGGGTTCAAGCAAAATGTGAAGTATTCAGTGAGCTATGCTGGCTTGAACTCCCCACTCCTTCTCCTCCTCACTGCACATATTTGAAATTTTTAGTTTTCTGCTTTGCAGCAGTTTCTTTCCATTGGGATGATTGGAGTCTTGCCCCATGAATGCTCATGTAGAGCTAGTAGATACTTTAAGGAGAGGTAATGAAGATCATGGGGAATTTCCCTGGTGGTCCTTCATGGATTTCTCTTCTTACCTGCCAGATGTTCTGCCAGCCCCAGAGTCGCATCTCTAAACTGTCACGCAAATGAGACTCTTGCTTTCTCCTTGAGCTCGACCATCCATGTGCCACGTGGACGTGAGTGAGTTGTCTAAGTTCACAAAATAATTAAGTTCAGATCTCACAACTTGACTCCATTCTTTCAGAGTTTAAACACCTTCTATTTTCTCCTTGTTTTCCCTCTCTCATGTAGTCAGTTCAATCATGTGTGTTAGCTTATAATTTTTATTTATAAAATGTTTAGTCCAATATACGCTCTTTTGCTGTTCTGGAAGCCTTAATTTCATGCCCTAATAAATTATTTAATAGTTTGAAACCATTGTAGTTACAGTGAGGAAATAAATAAATAAGTCTCAATGCAGGGTGACAATATTTTCCATATTTGTTATCTGCTTGAAAAGAATTCTCATATTAAGTCATTGTATTTTAAATGATGACAAATATAAATGGCTATATAAATATAAACATACATATAAACAATAAAGAAACAATGCAATCAGTGTCAGTGAAGGAACAGGTGAGAATTCTTGCGTTACATTCCTAAAATAAAAGCAATGCTATTGTATGTACCTGAAGATATTATTAAAAAAATGGTGCCTCAAAGCATGTTGAAAAATATTTAATGCCAAGAATACGCTGAAGCTCTTGTACTCACTAGTGTGATCCCATGTGAGTTTTTAAAAATCACTGCTGCCTTAAGCACAAGAAAACACAGATGGTGAAATTAATTCTAAATACACTTTGATCTTCATAGACCCCTAAGTGGAGAAGGTGGTGAAGGTAAGTAAAGGACAGAAGAAGGTGCTAGTGACATGGACTCAGTTATTCACGTGATTCACCGGGTTAAGAACTTCACCTTTTTTTAAGAAGTGCTTAACTTAAAAATTAGTGTTTTGTATCACTGTGGGAGCCCGTCTATTACCGTCCCTAAAACAGGTGTACACGTACATATCAGGGAATGAACTCAAGAAATTATTGTGAAACCACTACCCGGAATTCATGGATTTTGCAAACTTCTATGAACTTTGATATTTACAAAGTGACCTCAGTTAACTAGCATCATGGTAATGCCCTTAAATCAGAGTCACACTTAACAACTGCTAGTGAAGCAGATTTAAAACCCCAAAGAACACAACAGGAGGTCCTTGTACGAACGTACCGGTGGGCGTATCGGACATGCTGCTACTAACCACTGTCATCCTCCCCCTGTGGCTTTCCTCTGCTCACGGACAAAGTAAGTTGAAAACAGAGCTGAACCCTCAGTTTGCTTTTTAAACGTAACTTCATGCTTTATCTACTCTCACATGTCTCTGTATTTCAATAATAGACCAGTAGGAATTGACTGTATTGTGTCATCTTTACAAACTGTAACCTTAGAGAGGAAAATTATCTCATACTCTTCCAAGGGAAAAAGGAATTATGCTTTCTCTGGTTTTTGACTTCTACATCAAAAAGACTCTCAACACTGATTACGAAGTGAATGTGCTCACACAACATTAGGAACCTTCTGACTTCAAAATGAATGAAGGGTTCTTATTTTTAATGCAAGGAAGACTTTGGGAGCAATGGGTATCTTTATGGTCTTGCACATGGTGATGGTTTCATGGATTCATAGGGCAAAATTCATTAAATCAAACATTTCAAATATATTCAGTTCACTATGCTAATTATACCTTAATACAACTTAAGTCATTAATATCATGATCGATTTAATATTTCAGTAAATAATTTTTAGAGCATTAACCCTAGGACATTGTTCACTAAAGTGTTTTCACGTTTATAGTGAAGTAGTCTATATTAATTTATCTGAATGCAATTGTTGTAGATTAAATAATTATATTTTAGACATAAGAAATAGAATTGTAGAGTCTTTAACTTACTTTTAAATTAAAAGGAATGTATTTCTAGGTATTACTTCTAAAAGCTCTTTTTATAAATATATACAATCTTTAAGATTTTCTTAACGTAATTATGTTTTCTCCTTCTTTTAAACATTTTATAAATCCTTCATTACAATATCTTTTTACTGTCTTACTTCATTCAAAATAAAAAACAAATCTCCTTTCCAAGTTACTGTAAACAAAACCTCTGATACGCTTTAGGATTCCTCATTGCACCATTTATGAACTCAAGGTGAATCACGATGCTTCATTCCTTAACTTACAAAAAGAATTCACTTCAATAATTTGCTGCATGGTTGGCTTTGCATGTTATTTAAGTCTCTACTGGGGCAACTTCCTTCACTAGCAACAGCAATAAGAACAACATAACAAAGATTCCTGTCCAGTGTAAACTCTTCTCCTTCCGTGAGCTCTTTCTAAAAGGAGTCTTTGAGCTAAATGCCCTGTGAGTTTGTGTTGTAGCAATGCTTCTCAACAGAGCGAGGAATCCGCCCTGTAGAAGCACACTGTTGTGTAAGTAGAAACATCTTTGTGTATTTAGCGGGCACAGGTTGAATTCTGTCCTCTAAAATTCGTATGTTGAAGTCCTAACTCCCAGGACCTCAGAATGTCACTATAAAGGGAGGTACGTTGTTTACAAAGGTAATTAAGTCAAAATGAGGTTATTGGGGTGGGCTCTGGGTCAATAACTCTAGTGTTGGTCTGAGGGGGGGAGATCGGGACACAGACAGAGAGAGGGAAGCCCATGTGGAGACACAGGGAGAAGCCAAGAGAGAGGCCACAGAAGGAACCAAACCTTTTCATACCTCAATCTTGCACCACTGGCCACTAGAATTGTGAGAAAGTAAATGTTTGTTATTTAAGGCGCCCTGTTGATAGCGCTGTGTTACGGCAGCCTTAGTAAATAAACACAATCCTACATTTTTTAAATGTAGAGTAATAATCAAAAATTATTTTCCTGTTTTCCACTCAAGTATATTTAAATTCTTACATAGGTACTTTCAGAAGACACTCGTCAGCATTTAGTAATATGTCTTGGGATACTCTGTTGCTAATTTTTTCCTTTAGGAAATATATTTAATATTCCAATTATCTTCACTGTTTCACCGAAAATATTACACACAGCCATAGATACATGTATGACTAAACATAAATGCCTGAATACATGTGTATATTCACACGTGCACATGTAGTTGTTCACACAGGTAGCCCACGCAGCATGTGACCCGGCCTGGGAGGAGAGGGCTAGAAAGCGCTGGGATGCTGAGGGGACATCTGTGGTGGACACAGGAAGGAGAGGCGCAAGACGGGACACAGAGCCACAGACAGTCCTGCCATCCGGCCAGAAGCAAACTTCCTACATCTGGGAGGTTTAGTCGATACAACCACTTTTATCCTCTTGCTCGGTGTTTACATTTTTCTGGGTGATTCTCATCTTGGAAATATTTCCAAAGAACTTAAACATCAGGAACCCCTCACGTATCTTTCTACTCCTAACTACAGGCTGTCCCAATCTCTGCTCACTGATACAGTGCAATAATTAAACTGAGTAGAATAATAAATTCATCAGTGGGATTAGTAACGTGTGTTCCATATTTATTAATGTAGATTACCGTTTTTTTTCTCAAGGGAGAACTTGCGATTTTCCAGAGATAAAACATGGAAACATATACGATGAAAACAAATACAAAGAAACTTTTCCCGTTGACATGGGGAAATATTTCTACTACACCTGTGATCACAAATTTGTGTCTCCTTCACAATCACCCTGGAGTCTAATAGCCTGTACAGAGAAAGGATGGTCCCCAACTCCAAAGTGTCTCAGTGAGTAAACACCCCCATCCTTATCCAGATGAACCGCTCAGTGTAGTCAGTCAGTGGAGAGGGTGTGCCTGAAGGCACCACAGAGTCTAGACAGTCATGGTGGCAGGTACTGGGGGGACCAGCAAAGATGACATATGCCATTCCCCTTTATAAGAAGATATTTGTGGAAAGTAATTTTTAGATGTAAAATGTTTCTTATATATGCAAATAATACTTAATGATATTGCATATTAATTTTGACATGCATGGCCTTATTTTTATGAAACCAACTTTTGCACTTGTTTTCTCTTTCGAAGTATGAAAAATGTAATACTCTTTCAATGCAACATCTCTATCAGTCACCTTTTGGGTTTTAGGACAGTGCTTTTTCCCTTGGGTGGAAAATGGTCATTCTGCATCTTCAGGACAAATACACCAGGAGGGTGACTCTGTACAAATTGTCTGTGACACCGGCTACAGTCTTCCAAATAATCAGAGAGGCATCACCTGTACAGAAAGTGGCTGGTCCCTCCCTCCTAAATGCAGTCGTGTCCGTAAGTAAAACACTGTCCTCTGCGATCCCTCATTCTTCTCATCTTATGGAGAAATAACAGTATTAAATATGTGAAGTAATGCTATTTGCTACTGTCATAACCTTTTTAGTTTCAGGGGTCCAACTGTGTCTAAGTAGACATGCAAATCTTTGGATCATCCTTTAAGAATTACTTTCTCTGCTTGCATAAATTAAATGTAGGTAATGATAGAAAACACTAGCAAAAACACAGTGGAAAACTTTAAAAGACACTTCTATGTTTAAGCAGCACAAAGTTAATGTTTATAGTAAAACTGTGTAAGATCTGCTGACATAACATGATAAGTTAAATTTGTCATAGAGATAGTGAAAACATCACATTTGCAAAATCATATGGCTTAGCAAACAAGTGTACTTGGCACTTATCTTTTTTTTGGTAAATGCTAAATTTCAAAGATCAGCACAAAAGTATCAATAATTTCCACATCGTTACAACCGCATAATTCTGAAATTTAGACTTACAGTTTGTAGTTTAAAATATGGAAAGCTCTTTCATATGAACATATTAGAAATAAGAATATATTGGTGTTGAAGTTGACTGGGAATTTCTCATATTTTTGCTTCAATGTTACTTAAATTTTACTTCAGTGAATAAGAGGCTTGGGAACCCTGGGAGTAAGATTCCTAAAGCACAGTCAAAGCTGCTCAGAACAAGCTCTGTTCTCGTCCTCAGGGTGTCTGCACGCATCACCAAATCATCTAGTCCATATTTTCTGTGCACCTTTTACACACCGAGCACTTTCGTAAGTGTTGGAAATCAATCCTCTCCAAGAGTCAGTGTCTCTTTATTCACAGGCTATATAATGTCAAGTGAGAGAGTGACAGTAAAAATAACAATAATGGTAAAAAAAAAAAGAAGAAGAAATTGACGACTGAAAATTATGAATCACGCACATTATAAAAGATAATATTAAGAACATGACTGGAGGTGGTGGGCATATTTCGTGTAAGATTGTTTAGGAATCTCCCCCAACCTTAGGGTTGACATCTGCAGAGGAGGAGTCCCATAAATGGCCTTAATGCACCACAAGCCTGTATTCTCTGAAGAAAATCAAGGAGACCATTGTGGCTCATGATGAGGCAAAGTGTTGAGTAAATAATTCAGGAATTTTAGGGCCATGGTCAAGATTTTGGATTTTAGTCCACGTTCAATTAGAAACCATAAGCAAAACAGAAAGACAGTCTATGGAATGGGAGAAAATATTTGCAAATGTTGTGACTGACAACGGTTAAACCTCCACAATATACAAACAGCTCATACAGCTTAACAACAAAAAACCAAAACCCAATCCAAAAATGGCCAGAGGACCTAAACAAGCAATTCTCTAATGAAGACATACAAATGGCCAACAGGCACTTGAAAAAAAAATGCTCAATATTCCTAATTATTACAGAAATGCAAATCAAAACTACAATGAGACATCACATCACCCCAGTCAGAATGGCCATCATTCAAAAGTCCACAAACGATCAATGCTGGAGAGGCTGTGGAGAAAAGGGACCCCTCCCACACTGCTGCTGGGCATGTAGTTTGGTGCAGCTGCTATGGAGAACACTACGGAGATTCCTCAAAAAACTAAAAATAGGCTTACCACATGATCCAGCAATCCCACTTTTGGGCATATATCCAGAGAGAACTCTACTTTTTAAACATACACGCACCCCAACGTTCATAGCAGCACTATTCACAATAGCCAAGACATGGACACAACCTAAATGTCCAACAACAGATGACTGGATAAAGACGTTGTGGTATATTTATACAATAAAATACTAATCTCCCATAAAAAATAATAAAATAATGCCATTTGCAGCAACATGGATGGACCTAGAGATTGTCATTCTAAGTGATGTAAGCCAGAAAGAGAAAGAAAAATATGATATTACTCACATGTAGAATCTAAACAAAGAATAAAAAGAGGACACTAATGAACCCATCTACAAAACAGAAAGAGATTTGCAGACCTAGTAAACAATTTTTTGGTTACCAGGGGGAAAGGGGGTGGGGAGAGATCAACTTTGAGAGTTTGAGCTTTCCAAACGTTACCCACTATATATAAAAGTAGATTAAAAACAAATTTCTTCTGTATAGCACAGGGAACTATATTCAATATCTTGTAATAACCTTTTATGAAAATGAATATATGTATGTATATGCATGACTGGGACATTGAACCATCCACCAGAAGTTGCCACATTGTAACTGACTCTACTTCAATTAAAAAGTAAAAGATGTTTTTAAAAAAGTAAAAGAAAAAGAAACCTCTTAGAGGTTTTAAGCAGGGAAATGACAGAAAGTGAGTGTGAAACAAGATCACTATGGCTACTCTTTAGAAAATGGATCCAGATGTCCAAGAAGAGAGGGGAAGGCCAGTTAGGAGAATATTACCATAATCCAGCTGTGGCATGCTCTGGGGTGCAGTGAAATGGAGAAAAGAAGGATTTTCTGTTTATGTTTATTTGCTAGGTAGAAAAAGAAAATTGAACTGCTGGTTACAGTTTAAATATTACTGTATGCCAAGTATACATTTTAACAAGCGGAAAACAAAATAAATCATGAAGGAACTTGTGGAACTCCCATTAAGCAATATCTACACATGTGTATGGACATATATATGGAATTAAACAATATGTACTCTTTGTGTCTGACACATTTCACTCAACAAAATTTATGTTTTAAAAATTCATAGATGTAGTTGAATGTATCAGTAATTCATTTATTTTTTAAAAGAGCATTCCTTTGTTTTAATATTAATATATCACAGTCTGCTTATTCATGCTCCTGTTGGTGTTAATTTCGGTTGTTTTTTCTGCTTGTGAATAAGCCTGCCGTAGACAGTCTTGTTTAAGCCTTTTAGTGGGTGCCGGGGAAATACATTCCAATTTTCTTGAGTGAATATCTGAAGTGAAATTGCTGGATAACAAACTAGCAGCAGGGCTAACTATACAAGACATTGCTACAAAGTTCTTCCATGTCTTTGGACTAGTATTTTGAATGATCACCAGCAATGTGTGAGAGTTCTAATTCTTCCACCTCCTCAGCAACTTTAAGCGTTGCAAGTCTTTCGGTTTTCGCCATTCTGATGGCTGTGGAGCAGTGTTTGCTTCTCATTATAGATTGCGTATCCTTGATGATGGGTCATGTTGAGCACATTTTCATGTGGCTTCAGGTCACTTGAATGTCTTCTTTATTTACATAAAGATCTTTATTATTTGATGAAGAAAGCTATAGAAAATTAGGAAGAATTTCTTTTGGGGAGGGGGCAGTTAACACTTTTATTGTAGTATGATTCCTGTACAGTAAAGTACACACATTTCAGATGTGCAATATGATGATTTTATTAGATGTGTACACCCATGAAACCACTACCATAATCAAGACAGCTAAAATTTTCATCACTCCCCAAGAGGTGCCAATTATGAACCCCTAATTTTACCTTTCCCACCCCATTTACTTCCTCGTAACCATAAGTTTGTTCTGTGAGTCTGTTTCTGTTTTGTAGATAAGTTCATTTGTGTCTTTTTTTTTTAGATTCCAGATATAAGTGATATCATCTGGTATTTTCTTTCTCTTTGACTTCTTCATTTAGAATGACGATCTCCACGTCCATCCATGTTGCTGCAAATGGCATTATTTTATACTTTTATGGCTGAGTAGTATTCCATTGTGTGTGTGTGTGTGTGTGTGTGTGTACCACATATTCTTTATCCAGTCATCTGTCAATGGACACTTCGGTTGTTTCCACGTCTTGGCTGTTGTAAATAGTGCTACTGTGAACATTGGGGTGCACGTGTCTTTTCAAATGATATCTTCTTTCAGATATATACCCAGGCGTGGGATTTCTGGGTCATATAGTAAGTTGTTTTAGATTTTTAAAAACCTACATACTGTCCTCCATAGTGGCTTCACCAACTTACATTCCCAGCAGTAGTGTAGGAGGGTTCCTTTTGCTCTACACCCTCTCCAGCTTTTATCATTTGTGGACTTTTGAATGATGGCCATTCTGACTGGTGTGAGGTGATACCCCATTATAGTTTTGATTTGCATTTCTCTTAAGTATTAGTGATGTTGAGCTCCTTTTCATGTGCTTGTTGGCCATCTGGATGTCTTCTTTGGAGAGATGTCTGTTTAGATCCTTTGCCCATATTTTGATTGGGTTGCTTGTTTTATTTTATTTTGATATTGAGGTGTAAGAGCTCTTTGTATATTTTGGAAATTAGTCCCTTGTCAGTTGTGTTATTTGCAAATATTTTCTCCCATTCTGTGGGCTGTCTTTTTGATTTGTTGCTTGTATCCTTAGGTTTTCAAAAGCTTTTAAGTTTAATTAGATCCCACTTGTTTATTTTTCCTTTTATTTCCATTACACTGGGTGATGGTTTGAAAAAAAATATTGCTGCGATTTATGTCAGAGAATGTTCTATGTTTTCTTCCAGGAGTTTTATAGTAGCTTGTCTTACATTTAGGTCTTTAATCCATTTTGACTTTAGTTTTGTATATGGTATTAGAGAATATTCTAAATTCAGCCCTTTACAGGTAGCTGTCCAGTTTTCCCGGGACCACTTGTTGAAGAGACTGTCTTCTCTATTGTATATTCTTGCCTCTTTTATGGTAGATTAATTGACCATATGTGCGTTGGTTTATTTCTGCACTTTCTATCACGTTCCATTGATCAATTTGTCTGTTTTGGGGCCAGTACCATACTGTTTTCATTACTGCAGCTTTGTAGTACAGACTGAAGTCAGGGAGTGTATTTCCCCCTGATCTACTCTCCTTTTCCAAGAATGTTTTTGCTATTTGGCATCTTTTGTGTTTCTATACAAATTTTAACTTTTTTTTGTTCCAGCTCTGTGAAAAATATCATTGGCAATTTGATACCGATTGCATTGACTCTATACATTGCCTTGGGTAGTATGGCCATTTTAACAATAGTGATCCTTGCAATCCAAGAACATGGTATATCTTTCCATCTGTTAATATCATCTTCAATTTGTCTCATCAGTTTACAGGTCCTTTGCCTCCTTGGGTAGGTTTATTCCCAGGTATTTTGTTTTTTCTGGTGAGATCATAAATGGGATTGTTTCCTTAATTTCCTTTTCTGGAATTGTATTGTTAGTGTATAGAAATGAAACTGATTTCTGTGCATTAACTTGGTATCCTACAACTTTACCAAATTCATTGATGAGCTCTAGTCGTTTTTTGATCACTTCTTTAGGGTGTTCTACGTATAGTATCATGTCATCCATGAACAGTGACAGTGTTACTTCTTCTTTTCCTATTTGGATTCTCTTTTTTTCTTTTTCTTCTCTGATTGCTGTGGCTAGGACTATGTTGAACAACAGTGGCGAGAGTAGGCATCCTTGTCTTGTTCCTGATCTTAGAGGAAATGCTTTCAGCTTTTCACCATTAAGTATGATGTTAGCTGTGGGTTTGTCATATATGGCCTTTATTATGTTGAGGTATGGTCCGTCTATGCCCACTTCCCAGAGAATTCTTATCATATATTTGAATTTTATTAAAAGCTTTTTCTGCATCTACTGAGATGATCATATGCTTTTTATTCCATAATCTGTTACTGTGTTGTATCACATTGATAGGTTTGTGGATACTGAAAAGTCCTTCATCCCTGGAATAAATCCCACTTGATCATGGCCTATGAGCCTTTTAATGCATTGTTGGAGTCGATTTGCTAGTTTTGTTGAGGATTTTTGCAGCTATAGTCATAAGATATTGGCCTGTAATTTTCACTTTTTATGATATCCTTGTCTGCCTTTGGTATCTATCGTGACTCATAAAAGGAGTTCAGAAGTGTTCCTTTCGCTGCAATTTTGTGTAGTAGTTTCAGAAGGATAGATGTTAATGCTTCACTAAATGTTTGGGACAATTCACCTCTGAAGCCATCTGGTCCTGGACTTTGGTTTGTTGGGAGTTTTATAATAACTGAGTCAATGTCAGTACTGGTAACTGGCCTGTTCATATTTTCTATTTCTTCCTGAGTCAGTCTTGGCAAACTGTGTCTTTCTTAGAAATTGTCTATGTCTTCTACATTGTCCTTTTGGTTGGCATATGGTGGCTCATAGCACCCTCTTATGATCCCCTGTATTTCTGTGATGTTGGCTGTAACTTCTTTTTTCTTTCTGACTTCATTAATTTGGGCCCTTTCCCTTTTTTTCTTGATGAGTATGACTAATGGTTTATCAATTTTGTTTATCTTCTCAAAGAACTAGCTTTTAGTTTCATTGATTTTTTTCTTTCTTTTTTTTTTTTAGTCTCATTTATTTCTGTTTTGATCTTTATGATTTCCTTTCTTCTACTAACTTTGGCTTTGTTTGTTCTTCTTTTCCTAGCTGTTTTAAGAATAATGTTAGTTTGTTAACTTGAGATTTTTCTTGTTTCCTCAGCTAGGCTTCTATTGCTATAAACTTCTGTCATAGAACTACTTTTGCTGCATCCCAGAGGTTTTGGATCCTTGTCTTTTCATTTATCTCAATGTATTTTTTTGATCTCCTCTTTGATGTCTGCAGATCCACCTGTTGTTTGGTAGTATACTGCTTTGTGTCCGTGTGTTTGCAGTGTTGCCAGTTTTTTTCTTGTAGTTGATTTTTAACCTCATAGCATTGTGGTTGGAAAAGATGCTTCGTACAATTTCAGTGGTCTTAAATTTACTGAGGCTTGCTTTGTGGGCCAACATGTGATCGCTTCTGGAGAATATTCCATGTGCACTTGAGAAGAATGGGTATTCTCTTGCTTTTGGATGGAATGCTCTGTAGATATCAATTAACACATCTGGCCTCATGTGTAATTTGGTCCTGCATTTCTTTATTGAGTTTCTGTCTGAATGATTTGTCTATTTATGTAAGTGGGGTGTTAAGTTCCCCCACTATTATCGTGTTATTGTCGATTTCTCCTTTTATGTCTGTTAACAATTGCCTTATACATTAAGGTGCTCCCATGTTGGATGTATATATATTTACAATTGTATCTTCTTCTTGGATTGATCCTTTGAGCATTATGTAGTGTTCTTTGTCTCTTGTAACAGTCTTTATTTTAAAATCTATTTTGTCTGTTATATACATATTGCCACTGCAGATTTCTTTAGGTTTCCATTTGAATATAGTACTTTTTTCCATCCCCTCAATTTCATCCTGCATGTGTCTCTAGCTCTGAAGTGGGTCTCTTTAGACAGGATATACATAGGCCCTTTTTCTGTATCTATGTCTTTTGATTGGAATATTTAATCCATTTAAATAACTACCTATTCTGGAGAAATAGTGAGATTTGTTTTGCCTAAATGTCTGTAGTAACAAAGCCAAGAATACCTCTTCATGGTTATTTTCAGTAAGTATGCAGACTTTAGTGTTTTAATATATTTTTTTCTTTTGTGGTAGTATAGTTTTAATGGTGGATCTGATTTAATTTCATGAATTTTTTTTTAAAGAACTTTCTAGGTAGCTTGTCTGCATTGCATTGGCCACAGTAATGCTCCCATTTCTGTAACCAAAAGCCAGGGAATTTAAGTTGTTATTTTGACTGCTGTCCTCTTTCCATTGAATAGAGCCTCTGAAAGTCTTTGTGGCAAAAACACAAACATTAGATGAGGGAGTCTCACTCCTTATCTAAATAATCACTTCACAAGGCTGTGAGAAGAGGCTCTAACCTGAGGTCCATTGACTTGTGCATAATCAGTGGTTCAGTTCCACTTAAGTACCTGCCCTTCTCCTCTATTTTATAAATGCTTGCTTTTCTTTTCATGGAAAGATATATAGTTTTTTCTATCTACATAATACTTCTACTTGTTCTTTTTTAGTTTTGTGGAACTAAAGTTTTTTTTTATAATTTACACTTTTATAGTGTAAAATTTCACAGTCTTATTTTTTAAAACCATCTGTGTCTGATGGTTTATGGTTTCTGCTTTAAAACAAAACTTTTATTAGGTGTTGCTTTCCCTCAGATTCAGGTTTGAGTGCTGATTCCACTCAACACACCAAACCATTAAGATAATACATACAAACATGATGTTTATTTTTTACAAGTTCTTTTAAACTCTGTTGCCTTATTTAATCCTCACAACAAACTCATGGAAGCGTTGACCACATTTGCAGAGAAGGCAACACTGTCAAAGGGTCTGTGTCCGATGGGTCAGGGCTAGGCAAGGCAGCAGGCAGGTTCACATCCTGAGTCTTCTTTGTGTCTCTTTTCTCATCTGTAACCTGGAAGTCGTGCCAACGGCAGCTGTGCAGGGTGCTCAAATGAGACAGCTTCAGGTAGAGGTCTTGACTCTGTGTTCCGGATAAATGTTCTCCTCCCAATTTTTAATGAGGAAATATGCTTAGGGGATAAAAACATTTATGCATGGTTTTAGTCCTGGCAGTTGACAACTGAGATCCCATCCAGGTCTTGTGGTTTGAAATGCCATGCACTTTCCCTTATACTGTTATAGGCATGGGGCATGATTCTTCCCTGAACACGTCTGTCAGGAGGATGAGGGGAAAATTCGAAGAACAAGAAGATGCTTCATCGAACAGCCCCTAAGGGTCTGGGGTTCTCTGAGGAGACAAGTGCTTGTCAGACTTAAGAGTGCATCAGAACCACCTGGAGGGCTGGCTAACCTGCTTTTGGGGCTCCACCCCCAGACTTTCTCAGGCCTTAGGCATAGACTAGGGCTACAGTTTGCATTTCTAAGAAGTCCCAGGTGATGCCTGAGCTACTGGGTCCAGGGACCACCTTTGGAAAACCACTGTAGTGGAAAAGAAATATTAGAATATCCCTTGAGTGAAACACCTCCCCCACCCTTGGTGAATGAGCATGTCACAGTGACAAACAGCATTTGTCTGAGATGAGGGCAACCACTTGCATCAGACTTGTCTGGACTGCTTGTTAATTAAGGGAGATTTCTACTCACCACTGCAGAATTACTAACGTGAATTTCTGGGGCTAAGTACAGAAAACTGCATGTCACACAGGTTTTATGTACAAAGGTAACAGCTCAAGAACCACAGAGCTTTACTAGGTAAAGTGTTATATTTGCCAAAGAGAGAGAGAAATTCACTATTAGTATAAAAATGAATCTACAGGATTCATGAATCTAGGCCTAAAAAGGAATGAAGGTCAGGAGACTGTCAGTTGGGATATGTTTTGTGGAGCAGGGTTATTGGGTAAACTGTCTGAGGAAAAAATTTAAATGAAATTTGGGGTTTCATTTAATCTTCTAAACATTTTTTTTAATTGGATAGTGTTGGTGTGTTAGAATCTCCATATGACGGCCGTAGTGTAGGAGGTTGGTTGGTTTGTTTTTGAACAAAATAACTTGGGTGTTTTTGAGGACATTCAATTAAAATCGCCACTCGCCCTACTGAATCGGGTTGAGCTCTGTGGCGTTTGCTCCCTGACTGCAGCTGAAACCAGCCATTCGAGGGCCCAGCTGCAGCATCCCTCCTGGGGAGGGCTCAGGGCAGGGTCTGGGGTCTTTGCTTCTCACAAACCCCTCGAGTGAGCTCTGCAGCCCGTGCTGGGAACAACTCAGGTAGATGCTGTGTTTCACAGGCTCCTTGATGCCAGTTGTGGAAACAGAAGCTCCTGGTACAGACGAGTAGGGGTTGTAACGTGAGCTTCTTGTGCTTTAAGGAAATAAGCCACCTGTCTTCTGTCTGTATGAGTTTCATGCTCTTTTGATGTGACTGAAAGACTTGGCTGAAGTTGCCCTGGCTCTTCCCAGGCTCCTTCACAGCCAGGTTTCTGAAACAGTTGTGTTCTTGCACGTATGGCCACAAGGTGGTAGGCCAGCTCCATCTGATAAGCAACTCGCCTTCAGTTGACTGGCAACACCTGTCAATTTCTGATCTGTCACTAGTAAAACTGTGTCGCTTTTCTGTAAACTAAGGGCATTAGATGGAAATGTGAGAGATTATCTTATACACTATAGTCAATTTAAAAAAATTTTCTCCCAAAGGAGGGAGATGCAGCCCACATTCTTTAATGTAATTCTGACTCTGATGTCTTTCAGAATGTAGGAGCAACACTCTTATCGCAGACACATGGCAATGCCTCTGTTCAAAAAATTAACAGTGATGCATATGCAACAATAACATCCCATTTGTTGAAGTGTTAGTCAAAATGATCATTATGTTAGAGACTTTTTTTCTTTCTATGGAGATGTTCCCTGTGTGAATCCACCCAGTGTGGAAAATGCTGCTATACAAAATGAGAAGACTACATATAATTTTGGATGTGTCTCCTCAGGAGAGGAAAACAGAAACAAAAACAAGCAAATTGGACTACATCAACCTAAAAAGCTTTTGCACAGCAAAGGAAACTATCAATAAAATGAAAAAACAGCCTACTGAATGGGGGAAGATATTTGCTAAGGAGATATCTGATAAGGGGTTAATATTCAAAATACACAAAGAACTCATACAACTCAACACAAAGAACTCACGCAACTCAACTCAAATAAGAAAACTAGCAGAGGATCTGAACAGACATGTTTTTTCAGAGAAGACATACAGATGGCCAACAGACACATGAAAAGATGGTCAGCATCGTTAATCATCAGGGAAATGCTTATCACAACCACAATGACGTATCGCCCCAAACCTATCACAATGGCTATCATCAAAAAGACAACAAATAGCAAGTGTTGGCAGGATGTGGAGAAAAGTGAGTCTTTGTGCAAACGCTTGATGATATTGTAAACTGGGGCAGTCACTATGGAAAAGAGTATGGAGTTTCCTTTAAAAATTAAAAAAAGAACTGCCATATGATCCAGCAATTTAGTGTCTGGGTATTTATTTGAGGGAACCAAAAACACTAAATTGAAAACAGATACACAATCCAATGTTTACTGCAACGTTGCCAAAAATTGCCAAGGTTTGGAAGCTAAGTATCCTTTGACAGACAAGAAGATAAAGAAGATGTTTTTTATATATATGACCTTTATTCAGCCATAAAAAAATGAAATCTTTCCATTTGTGACAACCTCAGGGGTATGCTGCTAAGGGAAGTAAGTCAGAGAAAGACAAATGCCACATGATCTTACTTACATGTGGAATCTAAAAAGAGAAAGCAAAGAAAACAAAAGGAAAACAGTCTTGTGCAGACACAGAAAACAAATGGTTCGTTGCCAGAAGAGAGGTGGGTGGTGGTGGGGTGGCAAAATAGATGCAGGGGTGTTAGAGGTACAAGCCTCCAGTTATGTAATAAAGAAGCCAGGGGGTGTACTTTACAGAATGAAGAGTATGGGCCATAGTATTATAGCAACTTTGTATAGGGACAGATGGTTAGCAGACATCCTGGTGATCATTTCATAAGGTATGCAAGTATCAAATCACTATGCAGTACACCCGAAACTAATATACTATTGTACATCAACTACACTTCAATAAACACTAAATTCAGAAAAGGATGAAGGGGCATATTGATTAAGGGGATAGTAGCATAGAGTTTATGAAGACTTACATCTTGCAAGATTCGAATATTTCTCTGGTTTTTATATTCTTTAATTTGTTCAAATTATTTTTACTTTAAAATCAAAAATACTTGGTTGTATTTTTCAGTTTAAACATATTTGCACTTGACCATTTGATCTCTATTCTTCATACAGAGAAAATTTCATGTTCTCAACCACCTAATATAGACCATGGAACCATTCAATCATACAGCTCTATAGAAGAAAAGGGAGAAATATTGGAACCCAGGGTTTATGCACATGGCACCAAGTTAAATTATACTTGTGAAGATGGTTTCACGTTATCTGAAGAAGATGGGACAACCTGCTACATGGGAAAATGGAGTTCTCCACCTCGGTGTGTAGGTGAGAACAGTATGCAAACCCAAATTCTGTTTTGAGCACAATTCATTAAAACTAATCACTTGTCATCAAAGTCATGAGACGGAATCCTTTAGATTTCTAAATATATAAAATTATGTATATATCATGTATATATTAATATATAATTTACATATTTATACATTTTACCAATTTTTTCATAATCAAATCTGTCTTTGCTAATAATTTCCTTGGTTCAGTGTAGAATCACTTTTAATTCTGGAAATTTTGTTTTGTATTAATATAGGGAGTGTAGTAGAATTAAACCTATTCATATAGGTCAACCTACTTATATCCCTGAAACTTTCTCGTATAAGTTACAGTGTTTGGGTTGCCACCAGGTTTTCAGAAAGTTTCTTATGTTCTTCCTACAATATCCCTTTTAATTTCTTACACCATAGAGTACTTCTCTCATGATGATGAATTGTGTGTTTCCTTTTATTACTCATAACTGGTTAGAAAAGCACTGATGGTCTCTTTCATAGCTACACTGGTATTTTCAGTTTGAGTTCCTGCTCAAGGGGACAGCTGGGCACCCACCAGAATGGTGGTTTTAGGAAGCGGTTGTGCATCTTCTCTGTGATGTGATGGAAGCTCCTATATAATCATTTATTTTCAATTAAAACCACCAAATGTGACAACCAGTACATCAAATTAAATTTCAGAGTTTGTGAAACATGAAGTCATTTTTTTCATTTTTCCTAGGACTTCCTTGTGAACCGCCACCACCTTCGATTCCGAATGGTGTTCTCTCTCACACATCAGACAGTTACCAGTATGGAGAAGAAGTTACATACGACTGTGTCAAAGGCTTTGGGACTGACGGACCTGCATCTATAAGGTGTTTAGGAGGAAAATGGTCCAATCCACCAGAATGCATAGGTATACTGTATCTAATTTATTCTAAGGCTGATAAATACCTTTAATTGAGAACATAAGTGGTACAAATATGAAACTTGGCAGTAATGCTAGAATTTAGCAGCTATCTCTGGAAAGTTTGGGACTCTAGTAGAGAATTAATAACCCTAGTAATAAGAAAAGTTTCATAGCATCAGCTCGCGTCATCTTGGGTGCGCTCTCAGCATCCTCTGCTGTGTACTCGCAGAACTCTAAGCGCTTTTCCTGTGTCACAGCTGCCCTCTGCTCACCAATCTCACCACGACTCACTGTACTGTTAGTTTATCAGTCGTTCTAACTATACAGTTTTCTAAGACACTTGACATAATTCAAGGTAACAGATTTCAATACAAGCAAAAGGATTGAAACAAATACATAATGTAGGTGGCCTGTAATGGGGAAAAAGAATTTGAAGGAGGGAATTATGGCCTCAGGCATCACATATACACCAGTCTCTTTGAGTATCACCACTCCCATGTTATAGTTTTGATGAATGTAAAGCCTTTCAATGTAATGAAGTCAAGACTTGTAACTTATTTTCTGAAGCTATAAGAAAAATATTGTACAGAATTCATTGGGTTGATATAGACCTATTTTTCTGGAATATGATTATTGGCCACTATGTATTTTTAAAGATGTCCTAAACAAGTACATATTCTTTTTCTTTTAGACACGAGTTGTGTTAACTTGCCCCACTTTGAAGATGCTGTACTCATAAGCAAGAGGAAGAAATCATATAAGTCAGGAGAAAAACTAACTTTTAAATGTCAACTATATTACAAACTGGATGGATCCAATACTGTAGAGTGTATTAATAGCAAATGGATAGGAAGACCAGCATGCAGAGTTACTTTGACAAAATTTGAAAATTTGTTTACTTCAGTGTCTTAAGTAATATAATACAGAAAATTGCCTCTAGCATCATTAGAAAATTTAGATCTGGTGAAAGAAGGTTTACGCCTTAACATAAAGGGATGGAATTGTATACTCAGTGGTTAATCATAGAGACCAATAATTCTCAATGTATGGTCCCTGGAATAGCAACATTAGCATATTCTGGGAAACTGTTAGATATGCAAGCACAAACTCATAGGCTCACTCAGACCTGTTGAATCAAACAGTCTGGGATGCAAAGCAGAAATGGCTGTAACAATTCCCAAGGGATCCTGTGCACATTTCAGTTTAGAACCATAGCTGAAATCTATTGTACTTGACGTTCACCTGGATCTCACTGATGAATTATACATTAGTCATCATAGTAGCCTTAAGCATTTGACAAAAATATCATTAAACTGTGTTTTCAGAAATTATACATTTATTTTCTGTTAGTTTTCCACGTCTTCTGTTTGGATCTTTTAATTAATCATCTTCTTTCAGCTATGGCAGTCTTCAAAGCCTGTAAGTCTCTAAAGAAGTGCCTACTGTGTTTATTTTTCTAAGGTGATAAAATTACAATTCATAAACAGATGACTGTGAACAAAATCTGATGTCAAGTGGTCTTCTTTTATGATTTTCTTAAGGTTTATAAATTCCTTCTGAATTGATATAATTTATAATACTTACTTTACTAAACTGTGAAAGAGATGGCCTGTAAAACTCTCATTTTCACTGAACTAAAAAATGTGTCTCAACTTCAATGTAAAGTCTAGGGTAGAGATTAAAGATATGGAAGCTTAAATAATACCAACAAATTTTGTTCTATCTCCTTTTCCTCAAGCTTACCTGTAAATATATCAAAATTAGCAGTCTTTCATGACGGATTAACTATTGATTTTAAATTACCCATGAAATTATATTTGACATCCCATTAGTTGAATTGCTACTCAAAATGATCGTTATGTTAGAAATAATTCTTTTTTTCTATTCAGATGTTTCCTGTGTGAATCCACCCAGTGTGAAAAATGCTGCTCTACAAAACCCGAAGCCTAGATATCAATCTGGTGAGACGGTACGTTATGAATGCCTCAAACCTTATGACCTTTTTGGGGACGTAGAAGTGACATGTTTAAATGGAACTTGGACAAAACCACCTCAGTGCAAAGGTAGAGTATCTTACCTACTCCCCCAATATCAGAGAATTTATTAGGGATAAAATATGTTAATATAAATATATATAAGGAAGTAGTTCTTATGGAACAATTTTTAAGTGCAAATGAAACAGTGGCGGTTAAAATCCAGTTCTTTTGTCGACTGAATAAGTAATGTGACATATTTATTTTGTGAAAGATGTGACCAGATTTGAACAGCTGGAATCATGGGAAATTTCCCATCTTAAGTATTAAGATCCTGAAGAATAAATGGGTTAAAGATACCAGACATACCTCTGACACCCCAACATATTCCAGTTTGACACGAAATTCCACTGTGAGACATGGAATAGGGACCTGGGGCTTCACGTAGGACGTGATATAATTTGGGCATCTTCAGCATATGGATTGTATGTAAAGGCATGTTACTGGCTGAGCTTATTCAAGGACTTAGTGTGCACATTAAATAGAGTCTGGGAACTTGGTCCTGGGACCCGTCAGTGTTTAGAGTTCAGGAAGTAAGGGGAGCCAAGAAAACAACAGATCAGCCACTTGTGGTTTTCAAAGGAACTTTTGCCTGGGATGTATTTTTTCCAATTTTTCACTTGACCCCACGTATGTTTTCATGTTTGAAATGAATTTCTTGTCGACAGCATATAGTTGGGTCTTGTTCACGTGTCCACCCTGACATTTTCAGCTTTTAGCTGCTATATTTAGACCATTTAATTTAAAGTAACTATTAGCATATTAGGGACCATGGCAGCCAAAAATTTTAGTGCTTGTTTTGTGTGTGTTCCTGTTTCTTATCCCCGTTTCCTTTCTTGTCCTTCCTGTGGATTTTTCAACATGATGAAGTAGTTTAATTTTGATATTCTGTGTTACTTCTGAGCATATCTCTTTGCATTGTTTTATTAGTGGTTGTTCTGGGTTTTAACACATACATACAGGCTTATCGCACCCTACTGGTATAGACATTTTACCACTTCAAGTGGAATGTGGAAATCTTACTTCCATTAGACCCATTTAATCTCCTCACGTTTGTAACATAAATATTTTAAGTGATTCCTCCACATACATTGAGCACCATATGAAGTGATACAATTTTGCACAAACGTAATTTAGCAAACTCATTAGAGAAAAGATAGTCTTATATTTACCCCTATTTTTAAAGTCAATTGCATTGTCTTTTTACTAAATTCTCAATCCCTTTTCTGTTATATTTTCCTTTCTACTTGAAGATTTCCTTTAGCAATTCTTTAAGGAGAGGTCTGCTGGAGACAAATTCTCTGTCTTCCTGTGTCTGGGAATGTCTTTATTTCTCCCCTTTATCCTAAAGGATAGCATCACTGGATACAGAATTTGAGGTTGACAGCTCTTTTCTTTCAGCCTTGGGAAAATGCTGTGACTTCTTTTTGGCTCTGTGGCCATGGATGAGAACCCTGCTGGTGTTTGAACATTTTCCCATATAGGAATTGCATAGTATCTATCTAGCTGCTTTTGAGACTTTTTTTCTTCTTCTTTAGATTCCAGCAGTTTGATCTGGTATGTCTTATGTATTTTGATGAAAGTTTCTTTGCATTTATTTTCTTTGGAATTCACTCAGATATTTCAGTATGTAGATTTATGCCTTATGCCCTATGTGGGAAATTTTTAACCATAATTTTAAACTTTTTTTGATCTCCAACCCCTTTCTTTTCAATCTTTTGCTGTCTTCCCAGAGGTCCACGAAGCTCTGTCCATTTTTTTCAGTCTATTTTCAAAATTAGTTTATATTCAAGTTAATTTATCCTTCTGTCAGCTGCAGTATATTGTAGAGTTCAACCAGTTAGTTTTTTAAGAAAAAAATCTGTTACTCTGGTTTTTAGTTCTATAAATTCAGTAGGATTTTTAAAAACTGTTGTCCAGTAATTTCAATATTTGTGTCATCGCAGTGTTGTCTTCTGTCGATTCTCCTTTTTGTTTTGAGGCTTTTCTGGTCCTTGCTATGTTGAGTGATTTTCAATTGTATCCTGAGCGTTTGGAGTATTGCTGTTTGAGACTAAGGACTTTATTGAAATCTTTTATTTATCAGGCCTCCATTATGGCCATGCAGGGTGCAAGTCTGGGCTTCCCACTTGGCCTCCACTGACAGTAGAACGGAGAGAGGCGTCTTGTTCCCTCAGCCTGGGGGTGGAAGTCCAGGCTCCTTACTTGGCCTCTGCAGATCAAGGCAGGGGAAGGGCTGTCAGCTGCCTTCTACGGTATATTTCTGTAGTGAGTCAGGTTGGAAAAGGTGTTTCTGTCTTGCTAGGTGGTTTCACTTAAAGAGAAAGATGTGAGCATTACTTGAGCACTTTTTTTTGTCTGACTGGGTAATATTCCTGGGTTGCAGTCTCAGTGCCCAGTCCAGGACACACAGGGGGCGAAGTGGAAACACAGTGTCCTTCCTTGAATCCCAAGGTCTCCAACCAGAGTGACTTCTCTCCGTCCTCCACAGTCTCCTCTGTTGGTGTTCATCATATGCAGGGTGTTTACTTAGCAGAAGCAATGAGCAGAATGTTTCCACCTCACCTTGGCCAGAAAAAGAAGCCAGCATTCCCTTTCCCACTATTCATGTTTGTAATTCTTGACTTTTATTAAAGGATCTGATGTTTCCTTTCTAATAAAAATGAAAATCATTAAAAATGACTAGGGCTTCAGTAGGCACTGCTGTACGTTCAATACAAGGACACAGAACTTTTTGTTTATCTTACCGACCCATCTGCACAGTGTATATTCACTAAGAAAACATTTTTTAATACTGGAATAATACAAAGAAGACATATTTGTTAATGTATTATGTGTCCTTTCATGTGGGGTGAAAGGACCGGCTTTAAAATATGCTTCAGTTTAGTGATGATTACTTCTTCAGTAACTTTCATGTTATTAGATATCACAAGCTTTAATACTGCACACTATGCTGCTTTCTTTATTTTAAACTGTGGAGGCTTTTCTTTGGTGCTTCAATAAATCTAACAACATATTCCTTAGACTCTCAAGGAAAATGTGGGCCTCCTCCACCTATAGACAACGGAGACATTACCTCGTTCCCGTTGCCAGTGTACCCTCCGGGCTCGACCGTTGAGTACCAGTGCCAATCCTACTATGAACTGGACGGAAACAGGACTGTAATATGTAGGAATGGAGAGTGGTCAGAACCTCCCAAATGCTTAGGTGAGTATTTTAATCTTCTAATGGATCCTTGGAAATGAGTGCAATGAATATGATGTTTAGCTGTTTCTTGTAGAATTTCCATGAACTAACAAACAGTCGTTCTGTAGGTTGACTAACGGATATTAGTATGAGCAGAAATAAAGTTTGACAATTATTGTTTCAAGCAAGAATAGCAAGAAAAGAGTGCGTAATAAAAGCTTTTCATATGATCGCTGACATTATGATTCTTTAAGTATAGCAGTTAATTTTTACATTAAATAGTACCTCATTTTACAGCATTAACTGTTTAAAATGATGGTATCTACCATAATGGATTTTCAGTGAGTTGGTTTGGAAAAGATTTAGAGGATGAAGTCCTGTCCCAGTGTAGAACATTGTATTTGAAAGTCTGAAATTCTACGGAAAATATTTGTATACTATTTAATGTCTTACTTTTTTTTAAACTTCAGAGGCATGTGTAATTTCAGAAGAAATTATGAAAATACATAATATAGAATTAAGATGGAGACAAGAGAAAAAACTTTATTCTAAAACCAACGAGAGTGTTGAATTTCAGTGTAAGCATGGATATCGTAGAGTGACACCTGCCCATACATTTCGAGCAACCTGTCGGGAAGGACAAATGGCGTATCCTACTTGTGGATAAAACAGCAGTTAAAATGCAGCCATAAAACTGAAATATCAGATGTATTCAGAATTGTTCATTGTTGAACCAATTCTTCTCAGTTGATCAAGTATTGTTTAACTCCTTTTATTCATAAATCAGAATTTGTGAGAAATCAGGTGGAATCACTCCAGTGCTCCTTCCATCCATCATTCTCCCAACTTTCTTAAAGTTTTCTGAGACTCTATTTCAGAGGAAATGAAAAAAAAAAAATGCGTGTCTGAATCTGTGAAACAACATCACAAACACGTAAAAAGCACTGTGTCATACCTATGCTAGTAATAAGATCTAGTAGTTATTACTTTTGCTTATCTATTAATAGAAAAGTACAGTAAAAAGGATGAAATGCATGTTCTTCTACAAGATGTCTATCTAGCACATGTAATAAACCAAACAAGTCATAAAGATGAATTAGAATCTAATTGTGTGTATAACTATCATTATCTTGACATAAAAAGTAGTTTAAAAATCTAATATCAAGTATAAACACACATACACACATACACACACACCAACACACACTATGCTTTGATGCTGAATAAAGGTTTTTATAGAACAAAGATTGGCAAGAAGCGCAATAAAATGTTTTTTAAAACTATAAAATTTAGAGATAGTACGGGAAAGATTTGGTGTTTAACTGCCTTATCCTTAAGTGTATTCTGAACTTGTAATCTTTAAAGTATATCACCTTTGAACCCAATAATAATTATTTTAAAATAAGAATATATATGATGCAGACAATACATGCTGAGAACTATAGACACCTCTTTAGTAATGATCTCCAGATCTAATAACATTTTCATGATTTTGCTCATACAGATAGTTTGGGAAACATTCAATCACAAGAATTTGAAATATGATACTTAAGTTTTTAATTTCAAACAGTGTAGTTAAAAATCTGTTGACTAGAAGAAACATTTTAAATTTTCACAAAAACATGAACACTTGAAGATCAAAATAAAGAGATAAATAATTAAAGTAAAAATATTTTAAGGTAATACCTTGTTGCTGTGTTGTTTAAACACCCACCACCATATAGTGCTACAAAATTTTTTTCTTGTGATTAGGTCTTTTAAGATCTACTCTCCAAGCAACTTTCAAATATACAGTACAGTATTATTAACTAGAGTTACCTGCTGTACATTTCATCTCAGTGACCTTTTTTTTTTTAGCTGGAAATTTATACTTTTTAATCCTCTTCACACATTTTGCCCAAGCCCCCATTCCACCTCCAGACTCCAGCACCACTCATCAATACCTAGTACCCATGAGCTCAATTTTTCCATTGGTTTATTTGTTTTATTTGTTTTTGTTTTTAGATTCCACATGTAAGTAAAATCATATGGCATTTGTTTTTCTCTGACTTATTTCACTTAGCGTAACGCCCTCATTTTTTCACAGATGCAAGATTTCATTCTTTTTAAGGCTGAATAATATTCCGTTGAATATATATATCACATTCTCTTTATCCATTCAGCTATCCACGAATACTTAGGTGGTTTTCATATCTTTGTTATTGTAAATGTTGCAGTCAACGTGGGAGTCCATGTATCTTTTCAAATTAGTATTTTCATTTGCTTTGGATAAATACTCAGAAGTAGAATTATTGGATCAAGTGGTAGTTGTATTTTTAAGTTTTCAAAACTTCATACTATTTACCATGGTGGTTGAACCAATTTGCATTCCACCAACAGTGCGTAAGTGCTCCCTTTTCTCCATATCCTTGCCAGCACTTATTAACTTTGTCTTTTCAGTAATAGCCATTCTGATAGGTGTAAAGTGATATCTTGTAGTTTTTGATCTCTTCATCTGGCTCTTGATTTGTAGCCTTTAACGTCCTTTGTAGTAAGCTGTAAATCTAGTGAGTAAATGGTTTTTTCTTGAGTTTCGTGAGCTATTTTATTCAATTAAAGCCAAGGAGAGGGGGATGGGAACCTCTGACTTACAGCTGGTTGGTCAGAAGTACATGTAGCAACCTGGACTTTGATTGGCTTCCTGAGTTGGAGGGGGTTGTTGGAACCTCCAGTTTGTAGCTGGTTGGTCAGAAGCACTGGCAACAACCTGGGCGTGTAACTGGTGTCTGAAGAGAAGGGTGCTCTTGGTGGACTGAGCCCTTTACCCTTGGAATCTGAATTTTATCTCTGGGTAAACAGTGTCAGAATTAAGTTGATTTCTTGGGTACCCTCCTGGTGTCTGGGAATCATACGCTGGTGTTGGGAAGCCTTCACACAGGCACACAAGCACACTGGAACTGGGTCCAGGAGCTCTTTTAGTGGCGTCCTTGTCTCTGCTGATGATACAGGAAAAGCTTTCAGCTTTTCGTTGTTAAATATGATGTGAGCTGTGCTGCTGCCGTATGTGGCAATTACTGTGCAGAGGTATGTTCCCTCTGTATCCACTTTATTGAAAGCTTTAACGTAAATGGGTCTTAAATTTTGTTAAATGCTTTTTCTACGCCTATTGAGATGATCATGTGATTTTTACCCTTCATTTTGTTAACGTGATGTATCACACTGATTGATTTGTGAATGTGGAACAATTTCTGCATCACTAGAATAAATCCTACTTGATCATGGTGTATGATCCTTCTAATGTACTGTTGAATTCAGTTTGCTACTATTTTTTTGAGGATTTTTGCACCTGTGTTCATCAGGAATATTGGCCTGTAATTTTCTTTTCTTGTGGTTTCTTTATCTGGTTTTAGTATCAGGGTAATGTTGGACTCATAAAATGAGCCTGGAAGAGTTTCTTCCTGTGACATTGTGATTTACAAAAATTTGTATCTATATTGTCATTCAGATGACCAAAATATACTTCTTATACACATTTAGTCTTCCTCCAAGGTTCCTGGCTCACAGTTCTAAAAACTCTGTGAATTTATTAAGTGCTGAGAGTGATAAATGTGTATATGTGCTATTTAATAAGGTGACTTTGGGAAAGCACCTAAGGATAGGGGCTGGTTGCCAGTGGGGACAAGCATGTGATTAAAGGACTGGAACATGCAGTCTCTCCTAACCCCCAGGTACGATGGCATTTGACTAAAGTAATTAAGAAGTAGAAGAGGTGTGGAGTCCTATTTTACATATATCAAGTTTGTAACGGTGAGAGTGGGGGAAAAAAGCAAGATTGTTTTATAATTGCCCCAATATTTCAGAATGCCAAGTACAAATAAAATTCATTAAAAATTTTTTTGGTCTGTAAGCATCCATCTACGGTAAAAAATCTCAGTGAAGAGGTTATGAAGGTAATATTCTTCAACATTAAAAAGGCATCCAAATTGGAAAAGATGAAGTAAAACTGTCACTATTTGCAGATGACATGATATTATATATAGATAACTCTAAACTCTATTAAAAGACTGTTAGAACTAAAAAACAAATTCAGTAAACTAACAGATTATAAAGTCAATACATAAAAATCTGTTTTGTTTCTTTACACTAAGAATGCACTATCAGAAAGAGAAATTTAAAAAACAATTTCAATTACAATTGCATCAAAAAGAAGAAAATACCTCAGAATAAATTTAAACAGGGAGATAAAAGATCTATACGTTGAAAACCACAAGACATTAATAAATGAAACTGAAGAAGACGCAAATAACTAGAAAGATATTCAGGACCCATGTATTGGAAGAATTAATACTGTTAAAATGTCTATGCTACTCAAAGAAATCTACAGATTCAATGCAATCCCTATCAAACATCCAATGGTATTTTTCACAGAAATATAAACAATTCTAAAATAATTCTAAAATCGACATGAAACCAAAAAAGACTTCGAATAGCCAAAGCAGTCTAGAGAAAGAAGAATAAAGCTGAAGGCATCACACACCTATATTACAAAGGTATAGTAATTATAATAGTGTGGCACTGGCATAAAAGCAGACACACATAGATCAGTGGATCAGAACAATGAGCCCAGAAATAAACTAACACCTATATGATCAATTAATTTATGACAAAGAAGCCAAAAATTTAAAATGGGAAAAGAACAGTCTCATCAAAAAATGGTGTTCGGTAAGCTGGACAGCCACATGAAAAGAATTAAACTGATCCAATATTTTACACAATACACAAAAATTAACTAAAAATATATTAAAGACTCAAAAAGTTTACTGAAATTGTAAAACTCCAAGAAGAAAACACAGGCATAAGCTCCTTGACATCTTGGCAATGATTTTTTCGGGCCTGACAGTGAAAGCAAAAGTACAAAAACAAAAATAAACAAGTCAAAGTACATCAAATTAAAAAGCTTCTACATGGCAAAGGAAAACATTGACAAAACAAAAGGGCAACCTACTGATAGGAGAAAATATTTGCAAACAATATGGCTGATAAGGGGTTAATATCCAAAACATATAAACAGTTCATACAACTCAATACCAAAAAAAACTTAGGCAATCCAATGAAGGAATGGTCAGAAAACCCGAATAGATATTTTTCCAAAGAATATATATGGATGGCCAACAGGCACATGTGAACACTGCTCTACATCGCTAATTATCACAATGAAATAACTTGTCAAAATGGGTATCATCAAAAAGTACAAATAACAAATGTTGTCGGGAATGTGGAGAAAAAGGAACCCTAGTACACTGTAAACTGGTGCAGCCACTATGGAAAACAATATGGAGGTTCCTCAAAAAACTAAAAATAGACTTACCATATGATCCAGCTATTTCACTTGTGGGTGTATATCCAAAGAAAATGAAAATACTAATTCAAAAGATATATGCATCCCAATGTTCATAGAAGCACTGTGTATAATAGTCAAGATAATGGAAGCACTCTAAGTCTCCATCAAGACAGATCAATGGATAAAGAAGATGTGGTATAAACACACAATGGAATACTATTCAGTCATAAAAAGGAATTAAATTCTGTCATTTGCAGCAACATGGATGGACCTAGAGGGTATTATGTTTAGTGAAATAAGTCAGACAATTACTCCATGTTATCACTTACATGTAGAATTAAAAAAATAAGACGAATGCATATAATGAAACAGAAACATACTCACAGATAAAGAGAACAAACTAGTGGTTAACAGAGGGGAGTGAGGAGGGAAGAGGGGCAACATAGGGGTATGGGGCTAAGAAACACAAACTGCTTTGTAAAAGTAAATGAGCAACAAGAATATAGGGCACAGCACAGGGAAATACTGCCAATATTTTGTAATAACTTTAAATGGAGTATAATCTGTGAAATATTGAAAATATCTATGAAAATATTGAATCACTATGCTGTACACCTGAAACTAATATAAGATTATAAATCAACTGTAATTCAATAAAAGAAATAAAAATAAAAGTACTCAGACAAAAAACCCCACAAAAACCAAAAAATAAAATGGGAATACACCATGTCCCATCTATTTCAGAGCTGGCTATGAGGTTTAAATACGAACACCGTGAAAGCACTTTATAAAGGAGCAAACCACTATTTGGGTTTAAGTTATCTACAGTGATAACTCAAGATAAGTATATTTACCTTACAGAAAAAGTGTATTCCAAGAAAGTTCTCTTTTGAGGTTGCTTTATGTTTATGTAGGGAAATTGGCACCAAGTACTAGAGTGATTTTCTTTTTTTTCAGTCTCTGCTACTGTGGCCCTTATAGTCACTGTGAAGCCACACTGGGCCTGTCTCTAGATGCTTATCAGAGGGCTTGGACAAATAAAATAAAAAGAATAGTGTGTCTGCCTCTCCGATCCTCCTCCCATTCACCCCTTTTCTCTTCAATAATCAGCTACCAACCACCCAGCTCTGCACTGAACAGCTTCTTTCCCAGTTTGCCTGAAACTGAACCAGAGGTGAGGGTTTCAGATGAGTCTCATTAGAAGCAGCAACACCAACCACCAGACAACTTGAGTCAATCAACTAGGGAAACATTAGGGCTTCTAAAGTCGTGTTTGGATTATTCTAAGATTCAGTGCCAAATTTAAAGTCACTCAAAATGTATTTTTGAATAAGGAACAAGTAGCATTTCTAAAACTTTTCATAGTATTACAGTAAATGTTATGTACTGTTAGACTGAGTAATGGGTAATGTGAGAAGAATTTCCTAGTAATTTCTAGGAACCAGAGACAATTCTTTTTAGATCCCCCCCTTTCTTTTGCATATTCCTCACTCGGTCAAGTCTGCAGAATCTTTTTGGGGGGATCATTCCCTTATTTTCTCTAAAATGATTTCCACTTGAGGCACGCTTCCTGCTCTTCCTCTTTGGAAGTGGCCTTAATAAGACAGAAGCCACAGGGTCAGGGTGTGTGGAGGAGGGGAGGAAGGTCCGGGGGGAAACCTGTGCTCCACTCACTCTTCATCTTTCAACTTGATGTGCATTGATCTTAAGTCTGTGACTTTGAAAACTCCCTGAACAATTTAAATTTGGCCTCTGCAGCCATACATATAAAGAGAAAATAAGAATTATATTCCAAGAGTAGAGGCTATACAAAGATGGACACACCCCTTTTGTTCTGCTTTTCCCCAAATTCTTAGGTAAGGAAGTAACCTCGGTGCTTGCGTTACTGTTGGAGATTCTAAAACATCTCTCGAATGAAGAGCACGTACACTTATAGTTAGTTACTTTGCTCTTTGCTTTCCTGCTTGCGTTAAAGTTGGACAGTGTACTGTGGTGTAATCACAAAATGTGTATTCCTCCCAACAAGCGGACTGTTTGCTTCCCTGTGAATACAGGTGCACTACAAGTGGCGAGCGTGGCTGCCCAAAAGTGAGCACAGAGGTGGGCCTCTGGCTGCTCCACGCTGTGCAGCACCTGTTCTGACTGCGGGGTTCATGACGTGCATTACAGTGGAAATGCCTTTGAACGTACTTCCCAGTCTCCAGCCCTAAGTTTTGTTTTCAATCATTAAGGACTCTTAAAAACAATTACAAAGATAAATCTAAAAATCAAAACTCATTATTTTGTCAACTGTGTGTAAAGTATCTTGTGAGTTTATAGATATTTTGGCTGTCTCGTGTTTCTTGAGTACAAATGTCTTTATAGAAAAATTCAGTTCTCTGTGAAGACTAGGAAGTGTATTGTATACTGAACTAGTTCTTTGTGTTGTTTTGATATTTAAAATAAATATAAATTTCTTTGGTCCTAATAAAGCATCTCTCAGTTTTATTGAACAATTTGACAGCATGGCAATGCAGTACTCTGCCTACCTCCTTAAAAACTGAAGGAAAAGACCATACAACACCAGACACGGAAAACCAGTGCCCGGGGCACAGTTACTAAAGTTTTATTTACTTTTCATAAGCTAGACATCATTTTGAAATATTTAATATATTTAATGAATAACTTATCAAACTATTCAATGGTTTTTAAGTGGCTAGTTAATATAAACTCAGGTATTAATAGTGCTTGGTACGCATGAAGCAGTCACATGCTGTTTATGGCCAGAAGTCTGCAGCAGCAAAATCCCACTAATGGGCGACTGCATGTAACAGTGATAGGGGCCACTCTTACGCCACCCTCTCATTCAGGCACCACTACTGCTTTAAGGAATGAACGGTGTTCCAGGACAGTGCCCGACCCTACCCGCTGGGTCTCCATCCACACCACCCACACTGGAGCCTCAGCAGGCAGCTGCTTTCAAGTGTTAGAAGACCAGTTACTCCTATAGGCAGGAGCCTGTTTCTGCATAGTAAGTTTTCCCTCTGGAGGCAGTGGTGTGTGGGACACATAATTCTCTTGCTGTGCAACAAATGAGACCAAATGTAGTGGCTTCAATCAACAGACATTTCTCACCTCACGGTTTCCGTGGGTCAGGGCTGAGAGGCTGAGCCGGGGCTCTGGCTGGGATCTCCCGTGAGGTCGAAGCCCACTGTTCACGGGAGCTGAGTCTCTGGGGGCTGTCCCAGAGCAGGCTTGATCTCCAAGCTCACTTCTGGGGGTGGTTCCTCCCCACTTGGCCTCTCTCCCCAGGGCTGCCTCGTGATACACAGCTGGCTTCCCCCTGAGGAAGAAAAAGAGAGAGTGAGAACACAGCCAGGACTGAGGCTGCAGTCTTTTTATAACCTAATCTAGGAAGTGATACTGCGTCACTCCACCTTGTGACTCACCGAGTCCACACCACTCAAGGGACACAAATTAAGCCTCCCCTCTTGAATGGAGGTGTAGCTTAGACTTTTTAGACACATTTTGAAAACCACCACAGATTCACTGGCTCTAGAGAAAGCATTCTACAATTCTGTGCATGGGGGGTGCAGGTACAACAACAGTGTATACTCAGAAAATGCATCTATCCCAGAGAGGAAAGTATCACCTCTTCCCTGATAGAAAGGGTTCACTGTAACCAGCATGCCACAGGTAGCAGCTTGGTCCCACTCGGGGAGGGAGTCATACTGGGAGTTCAGCACTGGCCTCTGGTAGCGGATCAGCAGTGGCACATCAGCCCAGCCTTGGTAAGGGGCAGACAGAGTCTAAGCACTTCTATAGCCCCCATCTCTGCCGCCACAGCCACTTCGTCCATGGGTTCCCCAAGCAAGGAAAGAGGCCGACGTCCAACAGGACAGGTTGTCTTACTCGCCTGATTTTTGAGCTCCTTTGCCTTGGATCTCTGATGGGCATTTACTTGGGAAACAAACTTCTTAACTTGCTGTCCCTCGAGGGGCCCTTTTACGTGCCTCTCCTCCCCGAACCTACTAGACACCAGTTTTACATTTTGTTTTTTCAAAGCTTGGACCAGCTGGCCAGCCTGTTAGCTGTTGTCCATGTGAGCAGAGAGCTTCACCTTAGACGTGTCTTCTTCCTTTTGAAGTGGACTAGATGCATCACCATCCACAATTGTGCTCACCTAGCGTATTCTCACCTAACCCTGGGAGGAGGCCCAAGTGTGGCTCTATTTGCATCTGGCCTCCCATACACATCCATCCATAAACCAGGCTTTTTCTTCCTTTATGAAATGGCCACAAAGAAGTCTCCAATTTTCCCGAGGTACAGATTAGAGTCAGCAAAGTAGTAGGAGGAGATAGCACTGGACCCAAGTTGTCTGTGCAGCTCGTGAACTCAGGGACTGCTCAGCCCTGGGCTGGTATGTCCCACTTTGACGTGATCATAGAATGTTGCTTGCCTTATCAGTTATGTGGTTCTCCAGATTAGACCCCTGGTCAGCAAACTACTTTGCAAATGGTCGAACGCTAAATATTTCCAGCTTTGCAGGCCATATGGTTTCCGCTGGAACTATTCAGCTCTGCCGTTTCAATGTGAAAGCTGTCGTGGATAATATGTAAACAAACGTGTGTCACTGTGCTCCCGTAAAACCTCAGCAGGCTAAAAACCTCAGACCCTCACATTTCTTGACAGCTGTTTCCTACTCATCAGGTTTAATTAGTAAATGTCATCAGTATAATGAAACTGTACAGGGGGCTGTCTCTCCTAGGAAGAGAGCTTTGCGTAAATGGGGAGAATTACAAATTCTCACCTTTTAAATTTTCCCAAATATCATACTCATTCCCAGGGTCCCACTTAGCTAAGAGAGCTGGCAGGGCTGAGTATGTAATCAGTCTGCCACATTTGCCATCAGACACGTGGGCTTAGTCCTTGGCCACGTCTTCCCTAAGACCACAGGAAGTGAGGGACTTCTTCAGTTTCTGTCCACACATTCTTGTTCTCAAAATACGTTCTTAGTGGTACCCTTGGATGTTCATAGATTTTCATTTTCTTTTTCCCTATGTATGCACTCTCTTGTGGTCAGGTGACACTCTAAGCTTTATAATCATGTGTAAATTGTTGCCATAGCAACTGAGCCTCGGACACTTGATCCTGGATAAACTGCCTTTCACCTGCGCTTTATTCCCTGCTGCCACCTCTGATAATCTGAGGAATCATGATACTACCACATCCCTAAAGTCATCATGATGTGTTTCTCCCCAGCAAGAGTTTGTCTGTGGGCTCCTCAAACAGGAGCCACTCAATTCAGAACTCTCTCTTAAGAGGTAATTTCCTAAGGCTCCAGTTTGAGCTAGGGTCACTAAGGAAACAGCTGGTCCCCAATTTAGTGCAATTCGAGGAAGTTTAATAAAGGGACTATTTGCAAAGATGTGACTGGGACGCAGGGAAACAAGCAGTCGTGCAATAGCCTGGGACCAGTAACAACATGGCATTCCCACACCCGCATCCCCAGAGAGGGAACCTCTGCAGCTATGTGGGACTTTTATGTCGAGATGTAGCCAGCTGAAAGGGCGGGGGGGGGGGGGGATGAAAGTACCTTCACCTACCCCGTTGAAGCAAAGCAGAAGCCACAGAGTAGGAAACTTTATGGATGTAGCAAATAACACAGATCAGCATCCCATAGCAAAGAACAGGCTGGAAAAGGGTGGAGGGGGGAAGTGGAGGGCAAATTTAAAATATCCAATATAGTTCATTCTGGTGGGTTTTTTTTTTCTTTTCTTTTCAATTGTGAGTCAACAGCATTGCTTTAAGAAGAGAAACTAGGAGGGGAGAGCATATATGAACAAAATGTGTTATCATGTTAAACAGACTTGAAACAATGTCTTAAGCTTAAGAGGGCTTACATTTGCAATGTTATTTTGACAAATAGCATTCACAATAGGAAATATGAATATAATTTAAGTGTATTTGAAATTACTGTAATTGATATTAACATTTTGCTGAAAAGTTATGTACTAGTTTCTCATTGAGCATCAATCCTAAAGGATTTTTTTTGTTAAAAAAAAAGCTCTATAAACAATTTGGTTTATATTTTTAAGGTAACAGGGTCCAACATTAGGTCATGAGGCACTGAGGATTTTTAGGGCAGTGAAACTATTCTGTATGATTCTTTAACGATGGATATATATCATTATACATTCATCAAAATTCACGGGCTGTACACCACCAAGAGTAAAAGCTAATGTAAACTTTTAAAAAAATAGGCCAAATTGGGTGTCAGTGAATATAATTTCATATGTCACCGTCCTTGTGTTGTTTTTCCACTCAGGGACGTTCCTTCCGACACACTTCATGCATCCACACACACATCCCACCTCAGTTTTTAAAGCTCCCTACTGTCTTTAGAGTCAGTACGGCGTAGTGGGTAAGAGCAAGACTAGCCCAACTGGCCGTGTGCCTCTCCTGGCCCTGCCACTTCCTAGCCGGCTGGGACGCCCGGCGTTGCTAGTCTGTTAAACACAAATAGTGGTACCTTCCTCACAGGGCTGAAGTGAAGGCTGAGATAAACATGCAGAGGGTTTAAAACACTCTGGCAAAAAGTAAGAGCAGCAGGTAAGCTGCCATCATTATTATCTGACACCTACAAGTAAAATTAAAACCAAGACGTTATTCGTCAAGGGCAATGCCTGTCAGAACCATCACTGACGAGTCACTGGGATCTCAGGTTTCGCCGGTTGATCTAGTTTTGCCCCCAGTATCCCGCGGTAAGAACCTGCCTGTAAAACTACCGCGGCCCGGCTGGGCTCAGTCACTGAGGTCAGCACGTTCCCACTCCCTGTACATTTAATTGTCCGCATTTCCCCCCCTTCGGCCCCAGGAAACGCGGGGGGGAAGCTCGGGAACGTAACCCCGGGCCGGAACTTGCGGGAAGAGGGAGGAGTGAGCCCATTCTGCCTACTTAACGGTTTTACCTAAGGCTGTCCCGGCAACCGCAGTGACTGCTGCGTTTACTGTGGAAGTGCTGTTACTCTCTTCCCTTCAACCGACAGGTTCACAAACCAGCAGCGAGGTTCAAGTCTAAGCCCGGGTCTCAGGGGCACCGAGACCTGCCGCCATTCTCGCCTGCTGCGCAGAGAGCGACGCGCGGCGTCGGCACGTTTAAATAAGGCGCCGTCGTCTGATTGGCTAGGCGGATGCCTGCTGATTGGTCCCCCGCGGATGTGGGCGGGCCCTGACGCGCCCATTGGCCGAGGCGGGAAGTTTAAACGGAGCGCAGTGCCTCCGCCGTCCGCTCCTGAACTGGAGTTTGCGATTCTGTGGGGCCGCCGCTTCCCCGGGGTCCCGGCCTCCCGACAAGAAAGGGGGCAAGTGCGCTCCAGGTCTCCGCGGCTCCCCCGAGGGGACGCGGTCGGCGTTCCTGTAGGTGCCGCTCGAAGCAGCCTGGCAGGGCCCGAGGCCGCCATGGCGACCTGGCGTCGGGGGCGCGGCTGCTGGGAGCGGAGCCCGCCCGAGCGGAGGCCGCCGGCGGGGCTGCGGGGCCGCCGGGCCGAGGAGGAGGCGGCGTCCCCACCGGTCCTGTCCCTCAGCCACTTCCGCAGGTCGCCCTTCCTCTCCTTCGGGGACGTGCGCCTGGGCGCCTCGCGGACGCTGCCTCTGGTCCTGGACAACCCCAACGAGGAAGCGGCGGCCGTGAGCCTGTGTCGCGTCCCGGCCGCAGAGCTGGGCTTCCTAGTCTCTCCGAGCACCTTCGTGCTGCAGGTAGGGGAGCTCCGGGCGGGCCGGGCCCCGCTGCCCGCGGTCTTCACGCCGCCTCCCGGGAGGGGTGGGCTTGGGACTGACAGGGACGGACAGACGCCCAGAGGAAAAAGCCAGTGCCCTCCTGTAACTCGAGGTGAGCGCCTGTCCCAGGTGCAGAGAAGGCCGGGTCGGAGGTGGCTTGGCGCTGACAGCTCGTCCACGCGCGTGCGCGGAGCGTCCTTAGATGCACTATAAGCCCTCAGTTGCAGAGAAGCGTTTCTCATAGACTCCGGGCCTTAAGAAGGTTTTGGGTTCTAGAGTAACAGATGGCACTTTTTAAATTAATATTATCTGTCCATCCATTCAAATATCCAAATATTTAAGATAGCCAGGATTACCTTGGTTACAGTAGAGTTTTTTAATTGCTTTCCATTAGTCATCTTAGTATGTAATTTACTTTCCATAGGGAAACTTGACCCCTATAGAGTCAGGATAGCTACCTATTCTGGAGAAAGAGTGAGCTTTGTTTTTGCTAAATGTCTGTAGCCAACAAAACCAAAACACCTCTTCAGGGTTATTTTGAACAAGTATGGAGAGTTAGTCATTTAATCTATTTTTCCCCCCTTTGCTGTAGTGTAGTTTTAATCGTGAATCTGATTTAATTTCATGAATATGTTTTTCAAGAACTTCCTAGGTAGCTTGTCTGCACTGCATTGGCCAGAGTAATGCTCCCATTCCTGTAACCAAAAGGCAGATAATTTGATTTGTTATTTTGACTGCTGTGGTCTTTTCACTGTACAGAACCTCTGAAAGGGGGGGGGGGGCGGCGGGAGGAAGGAACACAAACATTAGCTGAGGGCGACTCACTCCTTATCTGAATAATCACTTCACAAGGCTGTGAGAAGAGGCTCTAACCTGAGGTCCACTGACTTGTGCATAAGCAGCGGTTCAGCCACACTTAAGAACTTGTCCTTCTCTATTTTATAAATGCTTGCTTTTCTTTTCATGGAAAGATATATACTTTTTTCTATCTACATAATACTTCTACTTGTTCTTTTTTAGTTTTGTGGAACTAAAGTTTTTTTTTATAATTTACACTTTTATAGTGTAAAATTTCACAGATCTTATTTTTTAAAACCGTCTGTGTCTGATGGTTTATGGTTTCTGCTTTAAAACAAAACTTTTATTAGGTATTGCTTTCCCTCAGATTCAGGTTTGAGTGGTGATTCCACTCAACACACCAAACCATTAAGATAATAGATACAAACATGATGTTTATTTTTTACAAGTTCTTTTAAACTCTGTTGCCTTATTTAATCCTCACAACAAACTCATGGAAGCGTTGACCACATTTGCAGAGAAGGCAACACTGTCAAAGGGTCTGTGTCCGATGGGTCAGGGCTAGGCAAGGCAGCAGGCAGGTTCACATCCTGAGTCTTCTTTGTGTCTCTTTTCTCATCTGTAACCTGGAAGTCGTGCCAACGGCAGCTGTGCAGGGTGCTCAAATGAGACAGCTTCAGGTAGAGGTCTTGACTCTGTGTTCCGGATAAATGTTCTCCTCCCAATTTTTAATGAGGAAATATGCTTAGGGGATAAAAACATTCATGCATGGTTTTAGTCCTGGCAGTTGACAACTGAGATCCCATCCAGGTCTTGTGGTTTGAAATGCCATGCACTTTCCCTTATACTGTTATAGGCATGGGGCATGATTCTTCCCTGAACACGTCTGTCAGGAGGATGAGGGGAAAATTCGAAGAACAAGAAGATGCTTCATCGAACAGCCCCTAAGGGTCTGGGGTGCTCTGAGGAGACAAGTGCTTGTCAGACTTAAGAGTGCATCAGAACCACCTGGAGGGCTGGCTAACCTGCTTTTGGGGCTCCACCCCCAGACTTTCTCAGGCCTTAGGCATAGACTAGGGCTACAGTTTGCATTTCTAAGAAGTCCCAGGTGATGCGTGAGCTACTGGGTCCAGGGACCACCTTTGGAAAACCACTGTAGTGGAAAAGAAATATTAGAACATCCCTTGAGTGAAACACCTCCCCCACCCTTGGTGAATGAGCGTGTCACAGTGACAAACAGCATTTGTCTGAGATGAGGGCAACCACTTGCATCAGACTTGTCTGGACTGCTTGTTAGTTAAATCAGGGAGATTTCTACTCACCACTGCAGAATTACTAATGTGAACTTCTGGGGCTAAGTACAGAAAACTGTATGTCACACAGGTTTTATGTACAAAGATAACAGCTCAAGAACCACAGAGCTTTACTAGGCAAAGTGTTAAATTTGCCAAAGAGAGAGAGAAATTCACTATTAGTATAAAAATGAATCTACAAGGTTCATGAATCTAGGCCTAAAAAGGAATGAAGGTCAGGAGACTGTCAGTTGGGATATGTTTTGTGGAGCAGGGTTATTGGGTGAACAACTATCCAAGGAAAATTTTTAAATGAAATTTGGGGTTTCTTTTAATCTTCTAAACATTTTTTTAATTGGACAGTATTGGTGTGTTAAAATCTCCATATGACGGCTACAATGTATGGGGTTGGTTGGTTGGTTTTTGAACAGAATAACTTGGGTCTTTTTGAGGACATTCAGTTAAAATCGCCACTCGCCCTACTGAATGGGGTTAAGCTCCGTGGCGTTTGCTCCCTGACTCCAGCTGAAACCAGCCATTCGAGGGCCCCGCTGCAGCATCCCTCCTGGGGAGGGCTCAGGGCAGGGTCTGGGGTCTTTGCTTCTCACAAACCCCTCGAGTGAGCTCTGCAGCCCGTGCTGGGAACAACTCAGGTAGATGCTCTTTGTTTCACAGGCTCCTTGGTGCCAGTTGTGGAAATAGAAGCTCCTGCTACACACGAGTACGGGCTGTAACGTGAGCTTCTTGCGCTTCTTTAAGAAAATAAATCTCCTGTCTTCTGTCTGCAATGAGTTTGATGCTGTTTTGATGTGACTGAAAGACGTGGCTGAAGTTGCCCTGGCTCTTCCCAGGCTCCTTCACAGCCAGGTTTCTGAAACAGTTGTGCTCATTGCACGTATGGCCACAAGGTGGCGGGCCAGCTTCATCTGACAACAAGCAGCTTCAGCTAACTGGCTACCCCTGTCACTTTTCTATCTGTCACTAGTAAAAGTGTGTCACCTTTCTGTAAACCAAAACCACAGAATCTTAGGACTAAATGGAAATGCAAGAGAGCATTTTGTTTATTGATTGTCAGCCTTTGTTTTCATCTTCTCCCAAAGGAGGAAGATGCAGCCCACATTTCTCATTGTAATTCTGACTCTCCGGTGTCTTTCAGAATGTACGTAAAAGAGTAACACTTGTAGCAGACTCATGGCAATGCCTCTGTTCAAAAAATTAATAGTGATGCATATCCAAGAATGTCATTACTGAAGTTAACAGTGGCATATTTAAAGGAAAATAAGTAACAGATCTGTTCCTTCATTTGTTTTATTTGAGTTACTAAGAGTTTAAAAGCAAGGGGGAATGAATAGGGGAAACAAATGAGGATTTACAAGGAGGGAAAAAGCAAAATGCTTTATCTTTATGTTTTATCTCAGTTTTTGCACCTCTGAGAGTATTTGTCTCCATAAAAGATGAAGTTTTGTTGACAGACTCTCACTGCAGTTCAGAAAGCAGGTATCAGTTATATAAGTCTCTTTAAAATTCTCTCAAAACTAACTTTGTCTCACTGCCTCAGTCTATAGATTGTTACAGATTAAATAAGGACTTCCTCATGGGGAGATGGATAAAGAAGGAGGAGGCAGGGAAAGGAAAAGGGAGTGAACACTGAGCATCTTTTTCCAAATGTGCTCACCTCCTGGGTTAGCGATTTAAGCTTTCAATTAGAAATAAAAAGACTAGAACTACATTTTGGTATGCCTTAAATAAAATAGGCAAACAAACAAACAAAAGAAAATGAAACCTCTGCAGCCACAAAATGTACAGCTAAATAATGTTATTTATAATATTCAAATCTGCTAAAGAGATTACATATATACAGCAGTCCTCTGCTCATCTCTCCAGCCTCCTGGATTGCAGGTCATTTCCCCCTCACTAGTTAATATTAAACCATGCTGGTCCTGTATCTGTTCCTGGAGCTACACTAGGCAACGTCTTGTATGAGGCCTGTGCACATGCTGTATGTTCTGCTAAACTGCTCCTCCCTTAGCTCTGTCTGTCCACCTCATTCTTGTACTTTGTCTTAGCTTAGACGTTAGAATCTCCTATCACCCACTCAGAGATGATAGATCCCCTTCACTATTCATTGCTCTGAATCTCAGACCCTTTTTTGTGTCATTGGTAACAGTACTTGGAACTTACATTTTTGTATTTGTCTTTTCACTTAGATTTTGTAATTTCTTTTATTGGAAAGAATAAAGAAGCCAGAGACCATGTCGATTTTTCATTCATTCAAGAATCTTGTCACTTAAATATTTAATGTGCGCCTACTATGTGTCAGGTACTATGTGTACCATTAGGCACTCGATAACTTATTTGTTAAATACCAGTAACTCTTTAGAAGGAATGCCCCCTCGTAAGATGTCCTATATATAAATTGAGAAGCAAGTAGTAAGAGTTCACACTCTTGAATTTATCCTAAACAGAAATTTCATTTGAATCTCAATGGGAAAGAATTTTGATAGATATGCCGATTAAGTCAGCTATACAGGCGGACCTCAGAGGTATTGTGGGTTTGGTTCCAGACCTGCAATAAAGCAAAACTCACAACAAAGTGAGCCACGTGAATTTTCTGGTTTCCCAGAGCATGTAAAGTTTACACTGTCATCTATTAAGAGTGCAATAGCATCATGTCTCAAAAAACAATATACCTACCTTACGTTAAAAAGGCTTTATTACTAGTAAATGCCAACCATCATCTGAGCCTTCAGCAAGTCGTAACCGTTTTGCTGGTGGACGGTCCTGCCTCAGTGTTGATGGCTGCTGACTAGGGTGGTGGTTGCTGAAGGTTGGGGTGTTTGTGGCAATTTCTTAAATAGGACAACAATGAAGTTTGCCACACTGATAGACTCTTCCTTTCAGAAGTGATCTCTCTGTAGCATCAATGCTGTTTGATAGCATTCTGCCCAGAGAAGAACGTCTTTCAAAATTGGATTCCATCCTCTCGAAACCTGCCACTGCTTTATCAACTAAGCTTATGTATTATTCTAAATCTTCACAGCATCTTCACCAGGAGTAGATTCCATCTCAAGAAGCCACTCTCTTTGCTCATCCATAAGCAGCAGCTTCTCATCCATTCAAGCTTTATCGTGAAATTGCAGCAATTCAGTCACATCGTCACAGGCAGCGTAGGTTTGGCATAATTCTTTTGGGCCCTGGGACTTTCAGAAGAGGAAATTGAGCACTGGCTTCACCTTGAAGTCACTGGCTGCACTAGCCCCTAAGGAGAGAGTCAGCTGGTCCTTTGAAGTTTTGAAGCTAAGCACTGACTCCTCTGTCACTGCAGAAGCCCGAGGTGGCGTCTTCTCCCAGTAGAAGGCTGTTGCACCCACACTGGCAATCTGGTTCAGGGCAGCACCTCCGTGAACCATCGTGGCTGGATCTTCTGGAGAAGCCGCTGCAGCTTTGCGTCAGCACCGGCTGCTTCACCCGGCCCTGAAACTTCTATTTTAATTTGTTTAAATAAATAAAACAAAATTTGGCTTTTTTCCTCTGAAAAACAACAGACACAGGGTTTGTTTTGTCATGTTAGGGTTTTGCATTTGGCAAATTCCCGCCAGGCTGTGGGTTGTAGATGTTAAAGTTTAAACTCTGGGCTCCGACTGTCCAGGTTCTAATTACTAATGGTATGACTTTGACAAAGAAAGCTTTCTGGACCTTGATGAGCTCATCTGTAAAATGTGCGTCGTCATAGTCCCAGCTTCCTAGGGATGTGAGGGTGAGGCTAGTTCTATTAGATACCTGAGACTATGCCTGGAGCATAATAAGTGTTTGACAAATATCAATAAAGATGATGTGGATTTCAGAGAAGTTCATGGGGAACAAGGGGTTTAGCTGATCATCTTTACATTTCTTTTTGGAAAAGTCTTCTGACACAAGCTCATTATATTTGAAATAGAAGTTCTGTACCTATCCTAAGGAAGTAGAAATATATGATTAAATTGTTAAAAAAAAAAAACCACTGAACCAAAATAAAGTGATTTGGAGACTGTTTCATTCCTTCATATACAATTGAGAGTTTATTATAATTTTATTTTGTTGTGAGCCTTGTTACTACTAGTAGCTGATTTCCTTATAATGAAATGAGATAAGAGTAGGAAAATATACTTGACGTGTTAAATGTCATTAGGGTGTAGAGTGCAGGTGACTGACAATCATTAATCCTCTACTGTAGTCTAAATGGTATACAATATGTTTTGGTTATTATACATCACTACTGTCACAGTCATTTAAAATGTGTTGTTTTTATTACAGCCTAAAGAAAAAATTGTTATTTCTATTACCTGGACACCTTTGAAAGGAGGCCGAGTAAGAGAGATTGTGACATTTCTTGTAAATGATATTCTTAAACACCAAGCTATATTACTAGGAAATGCAGAAGAGCAGAAAAGGAAAAAGGTAATGTTTTAATCACTCTGTAATTTACTTTAAGAAAATAATAATATGTAAAAATTATTTTGATAACAGTCTTGAAGTGAGTAACATACATAATATTTCTTATTTAAAGGTAATACTCAATAGCTTTCAACAAACTGTTTTGCTTACTTTGCAGAGGAGTCTTTGGGATACCATCAATAAGAAGAAAGTGTCAGCTTCCTCAAGTCGTAACAAGGAGATTTCAAATATTCAAAATGTTAATAAAACATTTAGTGTTTCCCCCAAAGCTGACAGAGTTAGGAGCCCACTACAAGCCTGTGAAAATCTGGCCATGAGTGAAAGCTGTTCCCCAATAGAAAACAATTCTTTAATCCTTGAAGGAAATAAAATACCTATATCACCTATTAGTCCCGCATTCAAAGAGTGCCATGGAGAGACTCGCGTGCCACTCTCTGTGCGTCGGTCTACGACCTACACGTCCCTTCCTGCAGCTGAGAACGGGGGGCTGTTGGAAGTAGCAGGTGCCAGCGTTTCCAAAGATTTTCATTTTAATGAGAAAGCCCTAACTGAAACTTCCTTTGACTCCGTAAATAATGTCAATGGCCAAATTGAAGAGAATAGTAAACTAAGTCTTACCCCAACTTACTCTTCAACTTTGAACATTACACAAAGCCAAGGAAATTTTCTAAGTCCAGATTCCTTTGTGAATAATAGCCATGCAGCTTATAATGAACCAGAATTAGTGATGCATCTTTCACCAGATATGTTTGTCAACGGTAATTCAAGGTCTGTACATTTGGAATCAAAAAGTGTACATGAAATTTACCGGACAATTTTAAGTCCAGATTCTTTCATAAAGGATAATTATGGACTAAATCATGACGTAGAATCAGAGACAATTAATCCAACTCTATCCCCAAGTCAATTTGTAAAAGATAATATGGCCTATGTGTGTATATCTCAGCAAACATGTAAATTATCACCATTATTAAATGTTAATTCTCAGGCCTCACAGTCTCCTCAAGATGGGAGAAAAAATGAAGTTTTACCTGGTATTCCTGAATGTCAGGGTTCACAATCTCCAAAAGCTATTTTTGAAGAATCCAAAGTTTTAGAAATGAAGTCAGACTGTTACACTTTTAAAAAACAGGATCAGCCTAAATTTTCTGTAGTTCAGGTTATTCCCAGTCACGGCCACAATAAATCACTTAAGAGACGTCCAATACTTTCTGCCACTGTTACTAAGAGAAAGCCCACCTCTGCCAGAGAAAACCAAACGGAGACTAATAAACCAAAGGCAAAAAGGTGTCTCAACAGTGTAGTGGGTGAATGTAAAAAAGAAATAGATGATCAAAACGAGAAAGATGATTTTCATCCTTATCTTCCAGCTACAGATCCAATGCTAAGTAAACCTAAGAGTTATAAAAATGTCGTAACTCCTCCCCCAAAGATAGCTTCAGTTGCTCGTAAAAGAAAGAGTGAGGGAAACACAGGAGGTGAAAATGTAAGAGTTACAGCCACAGAGTACACAGAAGTGCAGGAAATCAAAAGGATCCACTTTTCTCCTGTGGAGGCTAAAACCTCGGCTGTTAGAAGCACGAGAAGAGCGATGGCGTCAGCCTCGCGGCGTGGGCGCAACCAGGGGAAGCTGGGCCTGAAGGAGAAGACTGGTGAGTCTGGCTGAAAAGTCTTTGGTGAAGGTGCACCACGGAAGGGCACACTTTCTGCTGCTTTTGGTTCACTAAGTTGCTGTTGGTCGGCTTGAACTCACTTGTACTTTTTATTTACCCATTTGCTTAGTGCAATGTAGTGTGGGGCTGAATTCTGAGATCAAGTGTTGTGATCGTGTTCTTATTTAAACTTTTGATGTTTTGTTCATCAAGATTGCTCTGCATTAATTTCTATTTAAAAAAAAATTGCATTGAAACATGTGTCTGGATTACCGAGGACCCCCCGCCCTGCCAAGTGTTGCCCTAGGGGAGGCACTTCACGTGCCTCGCTTTGGTCCAGGCCCTGCTGCGAAGGCCCAGCGAAGACCTGGCCCCATCTCTGCATCTGGGAGCACAGAAGAGGCCACTGCTCACTCCAGGCTCCTGGGGACATCGTTCCCCTCATTCCTAGATATTTTACTTTTTTTGATGCAATAAAAATCTTTGATAGTTTCTTTTTAGTGTATTTAGTGTAAATTTAGTGTTTAGTGTGATGCAGCAGACTTTTGTATACTGATTTTGTATCCTGCAACTTCACTGAATTTGTTTATTAGTTCTAATAACAGTATTTTAGTGGTGTCTTTAGGGTTTTCCATATTATAGTATCATTTCATCTGCAAATAGTGACCGTTTCACTTCTTTCTTTCCAACTTGGATTCGTTTTATTTCTTTATCTTGCGTCATTGCTGTGGCTAAGATTTTCAATTCTACGTTGAATAAAAGTGAGAGTGGGCATCCTTGTCTTATTCTTGACCATGTATTCTTTTCTTAATTTTCATATCTGTTGTTTTCTCACTAACTCAGATCTTTCACTGATTTCAAGTACTCTGTTCTCTGATGACTTTTCCCTCTTGGTACATTCCCTTAGCAAATCTGAATGCAGCATACAACATCTCATATCTACCTGTTAATTACATTTGTTTGCCTGCATTATTATTTCCTATAGAAATGTTCTGACCAAATAACAAATCCTTTGAATATAAAGGAACACATCTATTTTGATCTTCTACAAGATGTGCAATAAATGATGAATGAATGACACAGTAAATGAATGAGCAAATAATCCATTGATGTGTTGACACTTGAACTTGCAGTTTGTTTGAGGTGGCCAACTAGCTGAGCTGAGCCTCTTTGCAAGGTTTAAAGAGGATTGCACACATTGGATGTCTGATTTATGAGCATGGTAACTCACTAAGAGTGCTTCTGCCTTCTTTCTCTTCTGACAAACTTAAGAGGGCAGAGAGAGAAGTCAGTTTTTCAAGATGCATTCATTCAACATTAAGGTACCTACTATGTTCTAGGCATTGTTCTAAGCTCTGGATACAAGGAGAAAAGATCATTCCTGCCCTTGAGTTGCTCCCAGTCCTCCGAGCAATGCACAGGGAATCAGGGAAGCACAGCAGTGGAGGCAGTTTGCTTGGCTTTATGTGAATGACTGGAGTCTGTGGGACGGTTCGAAGGAAGATTCCCATAAAGTAAAACGGTTCCTTGCAGAAGGACCAGCTTCTGCAAGGCTTCAAAATGAGGAACTTTTCCTCGTATTTTTATCTTTAAATATGTTAAAATGCAAAGAACCTTACAATCTAATCAATATTGTGTAACAATTTAATCATGTTCCTTATTTTGACAATTGGCACAGATCTGCAATTCTTCTGAATCAAAGCTAAGCAAACTTTCTCTAAAGGTTCAGAAAGTAAATATTCAGGTTTTGCAGGACATAGGATCTCTGTCACAGCCACAGAGCTGGGTCACTGTAGAAGGGAGGACAGCCACAGACAGTGTGTAAATGAATGCCAGTGGCTGTGTGCTGATGCAACTTTATGGACACCAAAACCAAATTTCATGTCATTTTCATGTGTGATGAAATATAATTGTTTTGACTTTTTTCAACTAGTATTTATAAATGTGAAGACTCTTCCTAGCTTACAGACTGTCCACAAACAGCTGTGGGCTGAATTCTGTCCTGGGCCTGAGCTTGCTCTGTTTGTCTCCTGTTGCAGCAGGAGCTGGTGTAAACCTGCCTTTGAGGCAGTGAACTGCATTCGCATGGGTTATTTGCTGCTGTGACTTTCACATGCTTCCCTTTGTAGGTACCACCCATCATCTACTTTGTCATCTGGGGTTCATTCTGCATCACTTGCCTGTCAGTTGATATTAAGTCTTGTGAGTTCCTCTGTGAAAATCACTCTTCTCTGATTTGTCTGCACTTCTCATGTGTTCATTTAAATTCTCATCGGCGCTAACGTAGGCCTCTGGGATAGCTTCCTTTTAGCTTTCCATCTCTGTCTTGACTCCTTTCATTCCACCATCCACACTGTCTTCTAAAGTATGTATAACAATGTTACTTCCTAGGCTTAAATCCTGCCTTGACAAACCAGGCACTTCACAGAGTGATAGTGCGGGCCCTGGAGCTGGACAGTGGAGCTCTGCCACTTACTAGTCTGCGTGACCTTGACCAACTGGCTTAGCTCCTCTAAGCTCCAGTGTCCGAATTCCATAAAATTGGTGCATCTCTCATAGGTTGCTGGTGACGATCACGAGGCAACCTAAATTACAAGACTCTGATTGTGCCTGGCACAAAGTGTTCAAATAGCTGCCACTGTTATTTTTAATATGATTACACTCTTTTCTCCCTCTTTCAGCCTCTTTTTGCCTTGATTTTTAAATTTTTTTATATGCGTGATCTTGGCTCCGGCCACTTTGCAGTTCTGACAAAGGCCCTGTGCCTGGTGTGTAACGTCCACTGCAGAGTCGGCTCGGGTGTCCTCCCACCAGGAGCCTGTCCTGCCTTTTAGGTGACGTCAGCGCTCCCCCTCCGTGTCCTCCTAGCCCCTTATACGCACTTCTCCTTTACATAGGATGTTGGTTCTTCCTGAACTTCTGCACTAGACTGAAGACGTCCTGAGCCCTGTACCGCATCTCTACATCCTGCATCTCCGCACCTGGCACAGAGTCTGCTGTACATAATAAACACACAGTGAACTGGCTGCATCTGAATCGCAGCTTCTATAAACACAGCATAAATGATAGTTTCTGGTCTGTAACTTCCAGACGTAGGTTTTACTGCCTGAGTTCATAGCATAGTACCTGGCACTTACTGGTTATTCAATATTTGCTAAACGATATGATTGTGGAAAGCCTAGATTTTAACTCGGTGGCAGTTCATTTGGGAAATTATTTCATTTTTTAAATGCTATCATTCTGCTTTCTCATGTATTTTAGATTCATTAGGATACAGAACTCCTAATTCTAAAACAGTCAGAAGGACAAGACCCATTGTTCCTGTGGCGCAGTCTAATTTGACCTTCATAAAGCCACTAAAAACAGGCAAGTATTTAATATCATTAAAGTCTACTAAAACCTGACATGAAGTGAAGTTGGTTTTTTTTTTTTGAAGTGAAGTTTTAATTGCATTTCAAATGGAAATGAGTTGGTACTTTTTTTGTCAAATAAAAGCCTTGAAGAATTGTTGAAGTGTTTATTCAGATAATAAGTAGGCTATTTTCTCAGACTCTAATGAAATTGACTCACGTTACTTGGAGCTTTTCAATAACCAGGAAGTACTGCCTTACATTTTCTCTTTTTACTTTGACTACATTTATACCCAAAATGCTTTCAACCATTGCCAGCAAGTAGTGGAAAAGCAAACATTGTTCCGTGTTTTAAAGTTGGTTTTGCTGATTAAAATGGTCTTTTGCTATAGAGTGTATAATAATTTAAGGGAGAATTTCTTGTGCAATAACCTAACTGTGTTCTTAGGTATTCCTAGGCACCCAATGCCGTTTGCTGCAAAAAACGTGTTTTATGATGAACGCTGGAAGGAAAAGCAGGAACAGGGCTTTACTTGGTGGCTAAATTTTATATTAACTCCTGATGACTTCACTGTGAAAACAAATATTTCTGCAGGTAAACATCATTAATGCTTAAATTAAATGATACTCTTGTTTTACCAGGTCATTTCTAACATGACTTTTCATTCTTTCATTATATGTATTTGTTTATTGTATTGTAGTTAATGGCATGGTTCACTAATCCATTGATGTGAATGCTCAAGGCTGTGTGGGTGAGAATTTTGTGCTGAAAGTACCAAACTTTACTTTTTCTTTTTACTTTCCTTTCTCGCTCAGCAGCTGATGTGATTCTAGCCTTTTGAGTGACTGGGTGCTATTCTAATACAGATGCAGTCTGAGTCAACAGCGCATCATGTCTGCCTAGAAATCCAGTTCGGTGTTCGCTGCATTAATAAAGTGTCACGTCCTGGTGAATCAATTTAACCGTCTTGTGCGGCCTGATCACTTTAGGGATGTTGTCTCCACCATAACATAGTTTAAGATGTGTGTAGGCACGTCTATAATTATGAGGAATCCAAAACAACAGTTGACATGGGGACTTTTTAAAACATCGCAGTGTCTGTTGTGGAAAAGAGGAGACTCGAGTGCAGAACAGGCTGGAAACACACTGTCTGCGGAATGCTTGGGGGTCTGCTCTTGCGAGGGAAGGAAGCATCGCCTGGGCTGCTGCCCCACAGAAGCTGTGGGTCAGTTCAACTCAAGATACGGAAAAACCCTTTTAATATTTAACCTGTCAGAGCACCACGCAGGCTAACTTTAAGAGGACGGTTTCTCCACTGTGGCAGTGTTCAAGCAGAGACCGCTCTGTCTCTGTTAGAGAAGCATGTCTAGGGTTTTTACCAAGAAGCTCTTTGATTAGATGATCACTAAGGTCACTTTTCTTTCTTTTCCAAAAGTAAACAAAGCATGATTTTTAGTTCTCTTTAAAAAAATGTGATTTTAAAATGTATAAAAATACTGTTTAACCAGAAACATTCTTTCTTTTGTCTTTACCCAGTAAATGCTACCACTCTTCTTCTGGGAGTAGAGAGTCAACATAAGATAAGTGTCCCTAGAGCTCCCACCAAAGATGAAATGTCGCTCAGAGCGTACACTGCTCGGTGCAGGCTGAACAGATTACGCCGTGCTGCGTGTCGCTTGTTTACATCTGAGAAAATGGTTAAAGCTATGAAAAAGCTTGAAATTGAAATTGAAGCTAAGCGGTTAATTGTTCGAAAAGACAGACACCTCTGGAAAGATGTGGGTAAGAAGATTACAGAAATCTTTAGCTTGCTTCTTTAAAAACACGCTAGAAATTTTGTATTTCAGAGTCACACGTATAGTTTGCCTTGGCTGCCTAAAATCTCACATACTTAAATGTGATAATGTATATATTTTGAAGAGTGGAATTATACTTTATTTAAATTAACTTTGTAAGTGATTATCCTTTTTTCCGCTGATTTCTCTCCCTGACCTCACTTGCCTTTCACGTGCATTTCAGGAGAACGGCAGAAAGTCCTGAACTGGTTGCTGTCATATAATCCTTTGTGGCTACGAATCGGCCTAGAGGTAAGTACACCTTTCTGGTTTTGAAAAAAGATACACTTTTTTATTATATACTTTTAATAGACTCTTTAATAAAATATAGTTCTACTTATAAAGTCATTTGGTTAGCTTAACTGATCTTTCAGTATGAAATTTAAGGTCCTTTAAGAAATGCTCATTAGGTTTATAGACCATGTCATTATATGTTATTGCCATTTTCTTATGTAGCAGTTTTCCTATCGGTTTCTTATATATGTATAATTTGATACTGGATATAATAACAAGTAGATTAAGCTCCTTTGTGAGTATTTACCAATGACAATACTAGGCTGTTTTAAACCTGTATAAAACCCAAGGAGGTGTGTGTCATTATTTCCACTTCACTGACAAAACAGAGGCTTAGATGTTAAGTGACTTGCTGAATGCCAGTGACTGGTCAGGATTTGAATTACACCAGTCTGGTGCCATTGGAACCATTCTGATGGAACCCTGCTCATAAAAACGTCATTGTACTTTGAATTGTTCACATGGTGCACAGTTCCATAATATTTAGAATGCTAAAACAAACTGAATTAGAAAGCCACTAAGAGTTGCTGTTTAAAAAAATATATGCTTTTATTAAAACCCATAGTGTTTCCATTTCATTTAGTCTTACTGGTAAACTCATATTTCCTGAAGGCTTTTTGCCTTTGTCATGTGGGATGTCTTATTCTTACTTCAATTTATTCTAGGTTTTGTAATAGAAAACTCTTTAAAACTGAAAGGAATCTTTACAATAATCTAGCGCTTATTTATCAAGAAATGTAGGCGCTGAGAGAATGAATGATGAGCCTCTATGGTCGCCCCGCTTGACAGTGTCATTGCTACAATTTCTTGTTTTAATTCTTATTTCAATTGAATTGAGTTTCAGTTCAATTTATTTTTTTCAATGAATGATTAATTAGAAAATTACATATCAACTGGCTCTGCTTCACATGTCAAGTAATTCCAGAACCTCAGTTAAAGTAGAATCTCTCTTTTTTGGGACATAGCTGTTTTGTGGCAGAAGTAAAAATTGGGGAGATAGGCAGAAGCCTGCAATGCCTTTCAAAGCTCCTGCTTAGATGTAGTGTGCGTCAGCACCACCCGTGTTTCTGGCCAAAGAGCATTATCTGGCCAAACACTAATGAGGCAGAAATATTTACTCTCTCACAAGAGACACAGCAAGTCTATGCCATTTGGTGGGAAAAGGACCTTTTAAAGGGAAGGGAAGGATGAATAATTGTGAATAAAACATTCTCCCTTACCACCACACTTTAGGGTTCCACTAGTAGGCATGGCTTTTAAGGATCTTAGGAAAGCATCAAAGGCCAAAAAAAAAAAGTAAGTAAATCTAAAATGTCTCTGTTTTGGCAGGTATTAATACTTTGCCATGCTTTTGTCTAGTTTTGTCAGTGTAAGTTTATGGAATATAATTTGATGTGTTGATGTGTTTTTAGTTTTTTCTAGAAAGTGGCTTTTAAAATCAATAATAATTAGTGCATTGATGTTAAATTAATGTCACATTAAAATTATTAATTATATACAGATCTGAACATCCCAGGTTATTATCTTAGTTGCCTTACAGATGGTTTTCCATTTGTTAACTATTAGACAATTTAGAATTATTCAGGTGCCTGTTGTGCCTTCCAAATGCACTTAGGGGGACAGTTGTAATTATGATAATTACTATAATAATTTGTACTTAAATTTGAACAACGGGCCCACATTTGATAGTTTTTTAGCTTAAAGGAAGAAATTATAAACACTGTTTGTCACATGATTTTTAAGAACTTATCTTAGTCCTGAGCATTTGTCTTTTTCCATTGTGAAGTATACCATATACACTAAAAATTGCACAAAACATACATGTTCAGTTCAAAGAGGTTGTTGGGCAAGTCTCGCCATCACTCCCGTGCTGTTTAGGAAGGGGAGTGTCTCCAGTTTCTTAGAAGAGCGTTGTCTGTCCTTCCCTCTGCATCCCTGTGCTCCTTTGAGATAACAGAGCCCTGACTTTAGCTTGAATTTCTTCTTAGACCATATATGGAGAACTCATCCCTTTGGAAGACAACAGTGATGTCACAGGGTTGGCGATGTTTATTCTGAATCGCTTACTTTGGAATCCTGATCTTGCAGCGGAGTTTAGGCACCCAACCGTTCCTCATCTGTACAGAGACGGCAAGTAGCTCCGCCCCAGCTGCACTCTCCCTGCGCTGTGCTGTCTTTCTTCTTGTCTGTGTAAGCCTCACCCTCCAGAGAAACCGATGTGAGTGGGTCTCTCCTTCCACTGCCCTCCCTTCCTGACCCCAGCACTCCCTGTCATTCCCCGACGCTTTAACACTGCAATTACATTTGCCTGTTGCCTTTACCCACCCTGTCCTCCCAAGCAGGCTGCAAGCCCCATGGAGATCAGAGCTGTTTCGGTTTGCTACTGTACATGTGGCACCTGGGCTCGTGCCTGCACATAGTAGGTGCTCATTAAATATTTGTTGTTGGAACACTCAGTGTCTCTGTGCCTCTGTTTCCTCCATGAATTTAAAGTTATTACATGGTACCTGCCCCACAGAGTTGTTGTGAGTATCAAATGAATTCATACATGTCAGACACTAAGAAAGGCACATTGTGCTTACTAGGACTGTGTTTCTAGCACATTATTACTATCATAGTTTCAGGTAAAACTTGTGTTTTTGGTTTTGTTTAATTGAGGTGTAGTTGATTTACAGTACTATGTAAGTTTCAGGTGTACAGTGTAGGGATTCACAATTTTTAAAGGTTATACTGTACTTACAGCTTTATAAAATATTGGCCCATGTTGTACAGTGTATCCTTGTAGCTTATTTTATTTTACATACAGTAATTTGTACCTCTTTATCCCCTTCCCCTATCTTGCCTCTCCCGTCTTTTTTCTCCCCACTGGTAACCACTGATTTGTTTTCTATGTCTGTGAATCTGCTTCTTTTTGTTATAGTCACTAGTAGGTTATACTTTTTGGTTCCCACGTATGAGAGATCATACAGTATTTGTCTTTCACTGTCTGATTTACTTCACCAAGCATCATATCCTCCAAGTCCATCCACGTTGCTGCAAGTGGCAAAATTTCATTCTTTTTTGTGGCTGAGTAGTATTCTATTGCGTGTGTGTGTATCTGTGTGTATGTATCTCACAATTTCTTTATCCATTCACCTGTTGATGGACATTTAGGTTGCTTCCATACCTTGGCAGTTGTAAGTAATGCTGCTATGAACATTGGGGTGCATGTGTCTTTTTAAATTAGCATTTTCATTTTCTTTGGCTCTATATCCAGCAATGGAAATACTGGATCATATGGTAGTTCTATTTTTAGTTTTTTGAGGAACTACTATACTGTTTTCCATAGTGGCCTGCACCAATTTACATTCCCCCTGCCAAAACAAACAAGCAAGCAAACAAACAATACCAGGAAAAAAAAGAAAGGTTAATATGAGGATTTTTATAATCTTATAAAGAATTCCAAGATAATTTGACTTTAAAATATAAGTCACATCTCAAGAATCCTTAGTAGAAATATGCAGACTAAAAGCACAGCAGAATAAATAAATACAGAAAAATAATTTCAAATAAAAAAAAACTATCTTGCACAGATTAACTTGCTTTGCCCTTTCTGTACTTCATTTCAGGTCATGAAGAAGCTCTGTCTAAGTTTACACTGAAAAAGCTGTTGTTGTTGGTTTGTTTCCTTGATTACGCGAAAACCTCCAGACTGATTGACCATGACCCTTGTCTCTTCTGTAAAGATGCTGAATTCAAGGTATAGTTTTCATTTTATATTTTATGTTTCACATGTAAGACTTTTGCTTGCTTTATTGTATATTTTCTCCTTAGAAAAAGTGAGTTTCCCGAAGAACAGTTCCCTGGAGTAGAACAGGACCCCCTCCCTGGCGAGCCCTACCAGGAGCTCTGACCCTGCCTGACTCGTTGGTTGACGCTTCACCAGCACATCATGCTGTTCTTAGCTTCGATTTGAGAATGATGGAGCTATGTCTCTGAGGAATTAATTTGGGGGAAATTTTCTTTCCTAGTTTAGTATGTTATCAAATTCCTACTAATTTTTAGAGGAGTATTATGAGCACTTTCTTAAAAGTCTTAAATTGGAAATAGATTTGCATTGTTACTGTACAATATGAAACTGACAATCTTTTTATACTACTATTAATTTTACTTTATTTCTATACGCACAGAATGTTTTGAAGAATTTGCTTTTATTGTAAATAAAAGTCTAACACTGGACTATAATACCTGCCACTCGTTTCTCCATAGGCTAGTAAAGAAATCCTTCTGGCTTTTTCACGAGACTTCCTGGGTGGTGAAGGTGACCTTTCCCGTCACCTTAGCTTATTAGGATTACCTGTGAACCATGTTCAGACACCATTTGATGAATTTGATTTTGCTGTTACAAATCTTGCTGTCGACTTGCAGTGTGGGGTGCGCCTCGTGTAAGTAGGACAAATGGAGTTATTTTGCTAAGTGGAATAGACTAAAACTTTCTGGAAAACACTCTTTTTCTGTACATATACAATCTTTCTTGCTCTTCAGTACAATGAAATAAATTTAAGATTTTAAAAAGTTGGGATAAGTTCAGGAGAATGGTGTCAATTTTAGGTATAGAAACCTTGTCTCCTCCCCACATTTTTTTTCCCTACTGGCATCTAACAGGGTCTCAGTAGGGACTACTGATGCCCCAGAATATGAATTGGGGAAAAGCATGGAACTAATTAAGCTATCAAATATTTAAGTAACACTCTATACGGTGACAGTGGGACATAAACTCAGGGTATCTTGCTCCAGATCACACAGTACTTCCTCACTACAAACTGGAATCCTCAAAACTTACTTTGGCGTGACTACAGTGAGTGACCAGTGCCTGCTTTGGGCGATAACTGTATTTAAATGAAATTCATCGTTCATGTATGTTGTTATCTAACAGTTTCATAAGAAAATTCCTCCATTGTTAGGCGAATCATGGAACTTCTCACACGAAACTGGAATCTCTCAAAGAAACTCAGGATTCCTGCAATAAGTCGTCTTCAAAAAATGCACAATGTTGACATTGTTCTTCAGATTCTCAAGACCCAAGGAATTCAGCTGAATGACGAGCATGGTAACAATTGAGTAAAGATAAAACCTCTCACTGAAAATTGATGTGTCCATATACTGTGCTTACGGACTATCTTCCCATCTGCAGGAAATGCAATCCTATCTAAGGATATCGTGGACAGGCACAGGGAGAAAACTCTGGCGTTGCTTTGGAAAATAGCCTTGGCTTTTCAGGTATTGTACATTTGACACATTTTGTACTTCATATTATCAACTCTCAGTATTGATTTATAAAAGCATTTTTCATCAGATAAAGTAACAACAGTAACTATTAATTACTACTTTATTTAGTCCCAGGAACTGTGATAATTGCTTTATATATATTCCAATTTAATCTTCACAGCGCTCCTGTAAGGTAGCTGTTATCATGACTGCCTAGGGGAGGAAAATGAAGTTAAGGGGACATCATTGACAGGAAGCAGAGATGAGATTAGAACCCAGGCATGTGTGGCCGCAAATCCCACGCTCTTAACCACTTACACATTCCATCGCTCCCACGTAGATGGTGTTTGCCTTTAAAAAAAAAAAAGATAATAGAAGACATTAGCTTCTGTGGGTCAAAAATAATGTGTGAAAAAATAAAGATATCTATCCTCCTTTTGTATTTCAGGTGAATATTTCCCTTAATGTAGATCAGTTAAAGGAAGAAATTGACTTTTTAAAGCACACACAGACCATGAAGAGAGCAGCGTCTGCACCGCCAGGCCGTTCTGACGGCCGTGTCAATCAGGAGGACAGAAGGCACAGCGCTTACCTTGAACAGCACAGTGAAAGCACAAAACTCCTAATGGACTGGGTGAATGCTGTCTGCGACTTCTACAATAAGAAAGTAAGTTTCTTTGTTTTTGTTTTAACCCAGTTTCTTTAAATAAATTTTGGTTAAAGTCTATTACACCTAATGCATAAAATATTTTCTTTAATTTCTTAAACGATTTAGTTGATATGTATAAACAAACTTTTCCTGTAATAAGTGAGGGATTGTCGCCTTCCTAGTTTCATCTAATCTGCCACCAAGTGTATAATGCACAAATATTTTATGTATCACTAAGGAAAAAAATGCCCTAGTTGGGAGTCTTAATAGGAGATACTTGAATAGAACTGGTGCACCAAAGGATCACACCCCTATTATAAAGCCAAATGCAAATACACCCACCGTGCAGAAGGGGGCACTAGAGGACCTCGCCCCGCTGGTGGAGGGGGGAAAGGAATCTTACGTAATCATTTGTTAGATTGGTGCTGCGTTTCTGTGTGAAGTGCATGTTAAGTATAAACACATGAAGATGAATTGTCCTGACACACATCAGTAGAAAAACTGTCAAATATATAGATAAATTCTGTGTTTTAATTAAGTGCTAGAGAGCCTTGAAGGCTCTAGGGGAGAATGTTCCATGGCTTTCTCTCTGTTTTTTTTTTTTTTCATTTTCATATTCTTTTTTCACTAAAGGTTATTACAAGATATTGAGTATATAGTTCCCTGTCCTATGCAAAAGAAATTTGGGATTTTTTTTTAAATCTATGTTTATATATAGTGGTTAACATTTGCAAATCTCAAATTCCCAATTTATCATTTCTCACCCCCATTCCTTTCTCTTGACTTCCAGTGTTGCTGGCAATCTTTGGCTTTCCTTGCTCTGCAGACACTTAACTCCAGTCACTGCCTCTGTCTTCACACAGCATTCCCCCTGTGTATCTGCTCCATGTCTCTCCTTTTCTTATAGGACACCAGTCATACCGGATTAAGATTCATCTTACTCCAAGGTTATCTTAACTACTTAAATCTGCAATGACCCCATATCCAAATACGATCATATTCTGAGATACTGGGAAGAACATGAATTTTTGACAAATGCTCTCCAACCCAGCACAATAACATAATCAAATTCTATTTTCGAAATAGCTAGTATTTTACAGGTGACAATTTGGCTATGAATGTGGTATTATACTAGGTACTAATAGGAACTGATGAGAGAGTCTTAGCTATTAAAAGGAAACAAGGAATACAAAATCACTGGTATCTTTCTTATTATCTAAACACTGCTAATTATTTGTCTGATATTCCCAATCAGGTGGAGAACTTTACAGTGTCTTTCTCAGATGGCCGTGTGTTATGCTACCTGATCCACCACTACCATCCTTGCTACGTGCCGTTTGATGCTATATGTCAGCGTACGACTCAGACCGTGGAGTGTGCGCAGACTGGCTCAGTGGTGCTAAATTCCTCGTCTGAATCTGATGAGAGTTCTCTGGATTTGTCTCTTCGAGCATTTGATCACGGTTAGTCCCTGATGGTTGATTAAATTTCCCAGTTTTCCTATTGCTCTGTCTGGTTTCTGGCCTGAGCAGTCTAATCTAATCGCGCTCTCTTACCTGCGTTGCAGAAAACACTTCAGAACTATACAAAGAACTCCTTGAAAATGAAAAGAAAAATTTTCAGTTGGTCAGGTCCGCAGTCCGAGACCTTGGTGGAATACCTGCTATGATCCAGCATTCAGACATGTCGAACACGATTCCGGACGAAAAGGTGAGCGGAAGTTTCTTAACCGACAGTAGCTGCTCACAGAAGACGAAAGGGAGCTGTGAGTTCTCTGTCTCACGGGAACTTCTCTTTTCACCTTGTATTTTTATCTTAGGTGGTTATTACCTATTTGTCATTTCTCTGTGCGAGGCTTTTGGATCTTCGCAAAGAAACGAGAGCTGCTCGACTAATACAAACAGCTTGGAGAAAACACAAGCTGAGAGAAGATCGAAAGCGCCATCAGGTACTCCTCAGAGGCGGAAGCGCTGTGATGTAAACTGTAGGTCGTAAGACGTCAGCGGGCTGCTCCCTGGTGTTGTTTCTGTTTTACCAATGTTGGAAATTATTGAGGTGATTTTCATAGCTGAGTGTTTGGAGGTGGGGATGAATATTTCTCCGAACTCCTGATGTTTCCTTCATTCAGTATTTTCTCCCGCCTCTGTCCACACTTCTCAGTCCACACCAGGGAAAGTAGAATAATGTATTTATCCCTGTTTTAAGTGTGTGAAAAGTAAGCCAGGGATGCCTGACTGCCCCTTCCGTCCTTCCTCTCGGCCTCTGCCCTGCCTCCAGGAAGCAGGCGTTTTCCCTTAACTTCTCATGCTGTGCTCTGGGAGGCTGGACCTCCACCAGAGCCCCTGGGGCATGGGTGTCACCTGTCTAACTCTGCAGTGCAATTAGCCAGCTCACTTCCTCTGCCGTGAGTGAAACTTTTCCAGGTTATCCTTTACTAGTTTAAAAGTGGCATTTTGGTTTCCATTGTTTTATTTCTCAAAATGTTTAGGAACTGGGCACAGGGAGAAGGATGTCACTTACTGTTTCCCTTTGTGACCCCAGTAGTATGAATATACTGAATTAGCATAAAATAAGTGTTTTCTTGAGTTCTGAGAAAAATGTCATGTTTAACAATCTGGGAAATGGTCTCTTTGATCACATTGAACAAACTATTTAAATCCTTTTATCACCCTACTCTTTCCACTAATAATGCTGTATTTACTTGGAAAAATCAAAATAATAGCAGCAGCATGCTTAATAAATCTTATCAGATATTAAAGAACATATTTCACCCAAGATTGCTCCTCAGTTCTGAATCGCAGTGCACTGGTGATAAAGTTCTCAGTAGCTGTGTAAAATAGCTAAATTTTGGCAGCCCTTCAGCATGCCCTGTGTTCTCTCCCACCGTATCAGACCTGGCAACATCACTAACTGAAATAGCTTGCTCTTGCCCCACTCGAAGTCTTGGTAGTAACTTTTGGGCGACGGGCAGTGACTTACGCTCACAGGTCGTCTTCTCTGCTGCCACGTCCTCTGTGCCTTCTCTTGCCCCTCATCTTCCTGGGATCTGCCTCCTTGCCCGCATATCTTTGGAGGATAACTTGTACCTCTGGAGGCTTCTAGGAGAATTGTTTTAGGAAAGTTTTCAGGGAAGACATTCTCCTGGCCAGTCCTCAAATTATTTCGTTAATTCATTATATGGCTTTAAATGAGAGAGTTATAAGATTTTAAGAAACAGGTATCAATTAATTTTTTTATAATGAAATCTGCTTAATTTTCTGCTCAGGATAGTCTTGTATTAATCACATATTAATTGCAGAAATTTCTTAGCTTTATCCTCACAAGATCCCTTTTCTTGATTTATTCCTTTGGTCCAAGTATTGGAAATTTCCTTTTTTTGAAAACCACTGCTTCTCTCCTTTCTCCAGGTGACCATGCTCCTTATGCAGTTATACTGAGGTGCGTCTGTACCATTTCATTTGCTGTTTGGAACATTAAACAGCAGGCTCCTTTCATATTCTCGTAGAAGTATTATAAACTAGTAAGCATATAACCGTTACCTTGTGGTAGCTATTTTTCAAGTTTTATATTTTTCTTTAGTCATTATTGTAATTTATTTAAACCATAAGTGTGGAAATAGAATGGTTCAAGCTCTTGTAGTGATGCGGCTGGTGGCCCAAATTACCTGATGAATGAAGCAGGCCTGTCCAAGGGTCCCCAGACACATTCTACCTCTTAGTTCTTCCTGATTGAGTAGGCACCAACTCCAAAGCAAAGTAAATCCTGTATTTGGCCTATATACAAAGCAAAAAAATAAACAGACAGACAGACAGGGAACAGGCTGGCTCAGCCACAGTGCAGGATTAAATAGGGCATACAGGCTGACTCAGAGTCAGTGACTGCAGGTATCGGAGCTTCGGCCATTAGTTTATGTAAGTTTTCAAATAGTTGCTAGTTTTTATAGTATATTTGGCTCTTTGGATCTATCTGCCTTCCTCCTGTAGCTTCTCTAGTGTCACCTACGGTTGTTCCGCATCAGTTTGCCAGAGACTCAGATGATCTACGAACTGAGTTAAGTTTCATTTTATGTCAGCTGATTGCATCCAAAAATGCCCCCGGTCCTTTTTCTAAGCTTCAGACTCAAATGCTACTTTTGAACAGCATCATACTTTTTTAAAGCAAATAAATGGGGTGTTTTTCTCCCCCTGAATTGTTTTTTATTGTAAATTGTGATAAAGAACACATCATAAAATTTACCACCTTAACTGTTTTTAAGTTATTCATATTTTTCAAGTTTGCTGAACACTATGATTCAGTAGGGTTAAGTATATTTACATTATTATAAAACAGATCTCCAGAGATTTTCCAACTTGGAGAACTGAATCTGTACTCATTAAAGCACAGTTCCCCATTTCCTCCTCCCCCTATCCCTGGTAACCACTTTCCTATTTCTATTTCTACAAATTTGGCTACTTTAGGTACCTAATATAAGTGGACTCATACAGTGTTTGTCCTTGTGTGACTAGCTTTCACCTAGCATTCGTCCTCAAGGGTCATCTACATTGTAGCCTGTAGCAGAGTTCCTTTCATTTTTAAGGCTGCATGGTGTTCTGTTGTGTGTATATACCACATTTTGTTACCCAGTCATCCTTCAATGGGCATTAGGTTGGCCGTTGTGAATAGTGCAGCTTTGAACAGGGGTGTACAAACATCTCTTTTGGAACATTTTCAGTTCTTTTTTTGTTTTATATGAATTTTTTTGTCTTTTTTTAACTTTTTATTGAGTAATAGTCATTTTACAATGTTGTGTCAAATTCTAATGTAGAGCACAATTTTTCAGTTATACAGGAACATACATATATTCATTGTCACATTTTTTTTTGCTGTGAGCTACCACAAAATTTGTATATATTTCCCTGTGCTATACAGTATAATCTTGTTTATCTATTCTACATTTTGAAATCCCAGTCTGCCCTTTCCCACCCCCCACCCCCTTGGCAACCACCAGTTTGTATTCTGTTTCTGTGAGTCTGTTTCTGTTTTGTTTTGTTTTGTTTTTTTGAGAGTCCACATATGAGTAATCTCATATGGTATTTTTCTTTCTCTTTCTGGCTTACTTCACTTAGAATGACATTCTCCAGGGACATCCATATTGCTGCAAATGGCATTATGTTGTCAGTTTTTATAGCTGAATAGTATTCCATTGTATAAATATACCACCTCTTCTTTATCCAGTCATCTGTTGATGGACGTTTTCAGTTCTTTTGGATCTCTACCTATGAGTGGTATTGCAGGAGCATATGACAGTTCTGTTTTTAACTTTTTGAACCACCATACTCTTTTCCATAGTCACATATTACAGTCCCACCAACAGTACACAAAGATTGCAACTTCTCCACAATTCCTGCCAACACTTGTCATTTTCTGTTTGTTTGTAAAGTTCAGAGATACCTCATTTTGATGTTGATTTACATTGCTCTGATGATTAGTACTGTTAAGCATCTTTTCATATTCTTGTTGGCCATTTGTATGTCATCTTTGGAGAAGTGTCTGTTCATTTGCCCATTTTTTAATTGAGTTATCTGATTTTTTTGTTGTTGTTGAGTTGTAAGAAATATTTATGTATTCTAGGTACAGGTTCCTTAATATATATATGATTTACAACTTTTTTTCAATATGTAGGTTGCCTTTTCACTCTGTTGATTGTGTCCTTTGAGGAACAAAAATTTTTTAAGTTTGATATAATTCCATTTGTCCATTTTTTGCTTTTGTGCTTCTGGTGTCATATTTAATAAAACATTGCTAAACCCAATGTTATGAAACATTACCTTATGCTTTCCACTGAGAGTTATATACTTCTGAGCTAAACATTTAGGGCTTTAATTCATTTTGAGTTAATATATGTATACTGTGTAAGATATCCAAACACCAGTTTTTGCAACACTGGTTGTTGAAGAGAGTGTTCTTTTCCCATTGAGTGGTCTGGGCATCCTACTTAACAATTATTTACTCAGTTACATGGAGTTTATTTCTGGGCTGTCTACTCTGTAACATTGGTCTACATGTCTGTCTTTATGCTGGTACCGCAGTTTGATTATTGGAGCTTTGTGATATGTTTTGAAGTTGTGGGTGTCGAGGAGTGTGCTTTTAGTCTGGATTCCTATAGCCTGCAGGCCACAGGCTCACAGGGGCACTGCAGTGATGTCAGATGGCTTAGTCAGCTCATTGGACATAATTCCTCAGCCAGATTGTGGAACCGTCTAGTCTTTTATCACCCAGAAATGACCCAGTATATGGCCCTCACCATTCCTTAGTTCATTAACTGCCTTTTTCCTCTGCTAGAGTAGCAGTTTGATCCCTTCCATAGCTGTGTTCTCATTCTGTAATGAGATACTAACAACTGATAATAATTAGAATCTGTGGCTAATTTCTGTGTGGAGCCCCCCCTTGCGTGGTGGGCTGTCCCAGACAGCAACATGCTGTAAGTTCTCAGACACACTATCAGTTGTTCCTTTCCACATGATCCCAGAGGAATAATTTATATTCTAGTTTCCAATTCAGGTGAACCGAAGTGATAAATCTAGCCTTTACCACTATAGCAAAGTGGTAAAGAGCACAAACTAAAGCCAGACTGCCTGTGTCAAGTTCTGGCTGTCCTACCCAGTGGAGTGTCTACTTGACCATGGCCCAGAGAGAGAAGTACTGGTCATCTGTTTTTGTGGTTGTAGCCAGGTTAGAGGGATCATTCAGGAAGTGCTCAGAATAGTGCCACAAACCTAGTATTTAATGTGCTGTTATTCATAGTAATTCATTAGAAGTAAGAGAGATGTGCAGGGTACTGGCCTCTGGTGCTCCCGGGGCAGCTGACGCCCCTGTGGCCACGGATGCAGTGGAGCAGTCCTGACACCACTTCTCACAACCCAACATTCTGCTCTCCTGAGCCTCTGTGGCCGAAAGCCACAGTGTGTTCTGTGCTGAGGTGAATATTTTGCATCTCCCTTTTTGTGAATTCCTTGTTCAAATTGTAACAAAGCAATAATACCTTCTCCTCTAAGGCATTTTGTTTATCTTAGGGTCTCTTTCTTTTTTTTTTTTTCCCTCCTACAATTCATCGCTTTCCTAAAAATCAAGCATGAATTCACTGCACCATAATCTGAGAAAAGTACCACACTTAAATTGCCTTTATATTGATTACTGAGGATCTGTGATAAATCAAACATGTCTGTGATCTTATCTTAGGATGATATTTCCTAGGAATCTTTGTTTCATCATATAAGTCTCATCTGCAAGTCTACCTATCAGCTATTTCAACATGCCCAGAGGTACCTGTACTACAGAGATGAGCATGTGACACAATAAGTCTGGGGCGTATTTTATTTCCAGTGTCAATTTGATTAATACTTAACAGATGATTTTCTTACAAATAATAATTTAAGATTTTAAGTGATTAAGTATTTAATTCATATTTGCTTTTTTTCTAGAAGAGAGACAAAGCTGCAAGAATTATTCAATCAGCTGTAATTAATTTTCTAACTAAACGACGATTTGAAAAGGAGATTAATGCGGCGTTGCTCATTCAGAAACACTGGCGAGGACTGTTAGCAAAGAGACAATTGTTAATGTTAAAAAAGGAAAAACTAGAAAAAGTTCAAAATAAATCAGCATCCGTTATTCAGGTATGGTATTCTGAATTTTAAAAGGTTTAAACATTTTTCAGGATGCCAGTAAAACATGAAAAGGTTTTAAATTATTATATTTGTGGTACTTTAACAAATATTTGATACCTCCGCAACCAAAATGCCTACTTTGCTCTGAACAGCAATCTAATTCTGTACCTTGACCCGTCTTCTTTGTTTTACCTTCGAGGTTTGCCTTCCACTCTGTGGGTCATGCAGTACCATTCTCCCTTATGTATCCGTCAACCCAGCCAAGCTCTCTTTCTATCTTTACTATAAGTCCTGGAAACTTCTCTTTGGGGATAAGTGTGCACGTCTTCCTCTCCAGCCCACTTAATTGGCACGTACTGAAAATATTACTTATAATCAGTTTATAGAATACCTCTGTTATTTTTCTACTTAGTAAAAACAAAAAGAAAGAAAGAAAGAAAAGTAACATATCTTTTCGCATAATGGAGATATTCCTTGCATCTATATGCTAGTTTTTGATATTAGATTCTGTTTTAATAACATCAGAGAGGTGTACTATTTAAATTTACCCTATGTAAATGCCACTGAAACTTCATCCCATAATTTTGTCTATTTTATAACTTTGGAGATTTTTTGTTTCTGGCTACTACTACTACTACTGTTAGTGAGAGACTCTGATTCAATAAATGATCTTTCTTTGAACCTTTCTTAAAAATGTGAACTATTACACATAGAAAATTGCACAAAACACAAATGTAGAGCCTAATGGTTTTTCACCTTTGTAACCACAACCTGGGTCAAGAAATGCCAGCCTCTCAGAAGCCATTTCTCAATTAACTCCCCCAGCCCAGCCCAAGGCAGACACTATCCTAACACATGCTGATCATGCCGCTTTCCTGTTACGTATCTTCCTTAAACAATATCATATTGTCTTACCTGTTTTTTGAATTTTACATGGATCGGTTCAGACAGTGTAAATTCTTTTATTCAACATGATATTTGTGGAGATTTACCGGTGTTGTTAAATGTAGCTGAGGTTTAACTTTCATTTTATAACATTTTACAATTTATCTGTTTTCTGTTGTTGATGGGCACCTGGCTTTCTGGTTTTGAGCTGTTCTGACTAAAGCTTTCATGAATGTGCCTTTTGGTGTGAAATATATTCACTCTGTTTGACATATACCCATGAGTACAATTATTTGTCTAAGGTTATACGTATTTCAGTTTTAGTAGATACTACCAAAGAGTTTTCTAAGGCGGTGACAGCACCAACTGTTCATTATACTTGGAAATTATCTCTTTGATTTTAGCCATTCTAGTCGTTGTATAGTGATAATGAATGACATAGAACATCTTTTCATACTGAAAATCTTCTTTAGTGAAGTGTTATTTCAAGTATCTTTTTCTTCAATTTTTTATTTTGATTGTTTGCCTTCTTGTGGATTTATAAGAGATCTTTATATGTTCTGGTTATTAGATCTTTGTTGGATATGTGTGTTGTAAATATCTTCTTCCAGACTATGATTTACAGTTTCATGTCTTTCCAATGAAAGTCCTTAATTTTCTTTTATGGTTAGTGGGTTTTTGTAAACCATTTAAGGAGTGTTTTCTTAACTTTAGGCCTTGAAGATATTTTCCTGTTGTAATCCGAAAGCTCTAATGTGTTGTCTTTCACGTTTAGATCTCTCCTGAAATTAATTTTTGCATGTGACTTGTATTAGGTGCCATTTTCCTTTTGTATATATGGCTATCCATTGTTTCAGTTACATTTTACTGAAATAACCATACTTGCCTCATTGCCGAGCTACCTTTGGCATACGTCAAGTATTCTTGTGTGTGCAGTTCTGTTTGTAGAAGCTTTTTCTATTTCATTGTTCTTTTTGTCTGCCACTGAGCCATGTACTTACTCTAGCTTTACATGAAATCTGGATGTCTGGTAGCTGGGTCCCCCTTTGTTTTTCTTTAAGAAGTTTTTAGCTATTCTAAGGCCTCTGCATTTTCATATACATTTTGAATCCGAAGTTTAAGAAGTGTTGGAATTTGATTGAGATTTACTTGAATAAGTCAGTTTAGTTGGTTAGAATTGATATCTTTAGCTACTGACCATGGTATATTTATTTCCTATCTAATTGGACCTTCTTTAAATGTCTCCTAAAATGGTTTTATGGTCTGATGCAAGAGGTCTTAAATATCTTCATTTGTTCCTAGGTATAACATATATATTTTTTAATTTAAATTTTAAAAGTTTTAGCTGTACATTGATCAACATCTTAATTTAAATTCTTTAATTAACACTCAGTGAAATGCACTTTTCTTTTTTTGATGTGCAGTTCCATAAATTTAAACATATGTGCAGATTTGTGTAATCACCACCTCAACCAGGATACAGAACAGTTCCATCTCCCAGGAAGATTTTTGCATTCTATTTCCTTGTGGTCCTTTCTCTCTCCACACCCAGCCGCAGGCAACCTAGCTCTGCCACCATCACTATAGTTTTGCCTTTTTGAGGATTCATATAAATGGAGCCATGCAGAATGGGAGCTTTGAGAGTGGGTTTTTTTCTCTCCTCAAGATGCCTTTGAGTCTCATCCAAGTTGTTGCATGTTCCTTACTGCTGAGTAGTATTCCAGTGTACGGATGTGCCACAGTTTGATTATATGTCAGCCTGTTGAAGGATATTTGTATTGTTTCCAGTTTTAGGAGATTTTTATTTCATTAGGGTAACTATCTAGGAATGGGAATGCTGGGTCATTTGCTAAGTGTATGTTTGGCTTGATAAGATGTCACCAAACTGGTATCTAGAGTGGCTGTCCCATTTTGCATTTCCACACCCAGTGTGCGTATCCTCCATATCCTTGGCAATGCTGATCTCAGTGTTTCTTAGCTGTTGTGGTAGATGTGTGGTGGTGCCATAGCTTTAATTTCCATTTTCCTAATGGCTATTGATGTACATGTTTTCAAATGCTTAACTGCCTTTTGATCATCTTCTGTACCAAATGTCTGTTGAAATCTTTTGCCCATTATAACTGAGTGCTTATATTAATGAGATTTGAGACATCTTTCTATATTCTGGGTGCAAGTTCTTTGACAGTGACTCGCAGCTGTTTTCTCCCAATCTGTAGGCCTTTTACAGAAAAAGTTTGACGGTCCTTGATCTTGGTGAATGTTCTGTGTACTTGAAGAGAATGTGTATTCTTTTGTTGTTGGGTGAAGTGTTCTGTAAATGTCAGTTAGATCTACTTGGTTGATGATGGTTGACGGTACTTTCATATCCTTCCAATGTTCTGTTTGCTAATTCTTGTACTAAGAGAGCAGTGTTTAAGTCTCCAACAATAATTGTGGGTATGTCTTTCTCCTTTTGGTTTTATCCACATGTGTTTTGAAGATCTTTTGTTAGGTGCATACACATTTGGGATTGTTCTCTTCGTGAGCTTTTTTTTTTTTATATATATCATGTAATGTTCCTTTTTATCCTCTGTAATGTTCTTTGCTCTGAAGTCTACCTTGCTTGCCATCACTATAACCACTCCAGCTTTCACTTGTTTGTGTTTGTGGGGTATATTTTCTCCTTCCTTTTACGTTTTAATTGCTTACCTCATTATATGTGACTTGAAGTCCTGACAGCATACAGTTTTTATGTTTTGAAAATCTCAGTGTTTTAACTCATGATTTAGACTGTTTATATTTTAGATATTTATAGATATGTTTAGATTTTGGTCTGTCATTTTATTATTTATTTTCTGAGTGTTCCCTTTCATTCTTCCCTTTCCCCTTTCCTGTCTTTTCAATAATCTTATCACTTTTTAGTGTTACATTTTAGTTTGTTTTCTTTCTTTTTAGTTACTTTATTAGTAACACTATCTCTACACTGACCCTTTTCTGAATTTGAAGATTTTACAACCAACCAACTAAGGAGAAAAAAAAAGAATGATATCTGCCACTCTGAGCATGGAGCCTGCTTCACTTTGTCCTGAATCTCTTAAGGCAGCATAACAATTCTTTACATTTGTACAAAGTGTAGCATTTTCAAAGTCATTTTGCATAAATAAGCTTAACTGTAGTTGGGTAAATGTCTGAATTACTTCTGCATCTTTTCATCTTAAGAGATGTGGTAGACACCTCATTTCTTGTCAGCTGAAGGACAGGAACAAAACCACGGTGGACACATGGTAGAGGAATAAGGCTGCACCCATGCAGGAGCTCAACTATAAACAAAAGAAACAACAATCTTCTTAAAAATACACTGCTTTTAAATTTAATGTGTTTATTTTTTTTTAAAAAGTTAGAAAAATTAATACTTTAAAAAATGTTAAGTATAGAAAGTTGTGTCTGTTTTACTTTGTGTCCTTTCTTACCTTTTTCAGAGATGTTGGAGAAGATATTCCACTAGAAAACAGTTTCTGAAATTGAAACATTATTCAATCATCCTGCAATCTAGGATAAGAATGATAATTGCTGTTGCTTCTTACAAACGATATCTTTGGGCCACAGTTACAATTCAGAGGCACTGGCGTGCTGTTTTAAAGAGAAGGCACGATCAAGAGAGATACAAAATGCTAAAATCATCAGCCCTTGTAATCCAGTCTACGTTCAGAAGATGGAAGCAACGCAAAATGCAATTACAAATAAAAGCTACAATAACATTGCAAAGAGCTTTTAGAGGATGGCACGTCAGGAAACGCGCCAGAGAACAATCTGCCGTGGCCATACAGTCGTGGTATAGGATGCACAGAGAATTACGGAAATACATTCACATTCGATCTTGTGTTGTCATCATTCAGGCAAGATTTCGGAGCTTTCAAGCCCAAAAGTTATATAAAAGGAAAAAGGAGGCTATCCTGACTCTCCAGAAGCACTGCAGGGCGCACCTGAGGGGCAAGGCGGAGCGCGCCAGCTACCTGCAGAAGCGGGCGGCAGCCCTCCGCCTGCAGGCGGCAGCCCTCCGCCTGCAGGCGGCTCTCCGCGGGATGCAGGCGCGGCGCCTGCGCAGACAGGTCAGAGCCGCCCGCGTCCTCCAGTCGTACTGGAGAATGAGGCGCGACAGACTTCAATTTCTAAACCTGAAGAAAGCTGTCATCAGATTGCAGGCACACGTAAGAAAACGTCAACAATTGCAGAAATACAGGAGGATGAAGAAAGCCACTCTTGTAATTCAGGTTCATCTTCGAGCTTATATTTCCGCCAAGAAAGCTTTAGTATCTTACCAGAGGACACGTTCAGCTGTCATTGTCCTGCAGTCTGCCTATAGAGGGATGCGAGCCAGAAAAGAGTTTATTCACATCCGTACATCTATTATAAAGATTCAGTCATTTTACCGGGCTTATATTTCCAGAAAAAAATTTCTGAGGCTAAGACATGCTACAGTAAAGTTACAATCAGTGGTCAAGATGAAACAAACGCGCAAGCAGTATTTACATTTAAGAGCAGCTGCGCTAAAGAGAGAAGAATGCGAGCGGGTGTCCTGCATCAAACTGCAAGCATTTGTCAGAGGGTACCTGGTCCGAAAGCAGGTGAGGTTGCAGAGAAAAGCTGCCGTTTCCCTGCAGTCTTATTTCAGGATGAGAAACAGGCGGCAGTCCTACCTGGGAATCCGTAAAGCAGCTGTCGTCATTCAGACTCACTACCGCGCGTACAAAGCACAGGTCAGTCAGAGGAGGGACTTCCTGCGAGTCAAAAGAGCCGTCACTCGCCTGCAGGCCGCTTACAGAGGTTACAAGGTGCGCCAGCTGGTCAAACGGCAACGGAGAGCTGCCCTCCAAATTCAGGCTGCTTTCCGGGGCCACCGTCAAAGGGCGGCATACCACGCTGTGCTTCGGTCCGCCCTCAAGATCCAGAGATGGTACCGGGCGCGCAAGGCTGTTTCTGACACAAGAACATGCTTTTTAAAGACAAGGGCAGCTGTGATTTCTCTGCAGTCCGCTTATCGCGGCTGGAAGGTTCGGGAGCAGATCAGACGGGAGCATCAAGCGGCCGCGAAGATTCAGTCCGCTTTCCGAACGGCCAAGGCCCGCAAGGCGTTCAGGGCGCTCCGGGCGGCCGCTCGTGCGGTCCAGCAGCACCTGAAGGCCCGGGCGGCCGGGCGGAGGCTGCGCGCCGAGCTGGCGGGCCTGCGCCGGGCGGCGGTGGTGCTGCAGGCCGCGTGGCGGGGCCGGGCGGCGCGGAGGCGGCTGCGGAAGCAGCACGACTGTGCCGTGGTCATACAGGCGCACTACCGCATGCACGCGCAGCGGCGGGAGTGGAGAGCCGTGAGGAGAGCGGCCTGTGTGATTCAGGCGCACTACCGGGCGCACAGGGCCGGAAGGACACAGCGCCACTGGTATCTGAAAACGCGAGCCGCGGTAGTAATCTTACAGTCGGCCTACCGGGGTGTGAGAGTGAGGAGGGAAATGAAGGAGCGCCACAAGGCGGCGGCCACCATCCAGGCGAGGTACAGAGCTCACCTAACCAAGAAGAAATATGCAACCTGCAGAGCGTCAGCTGTTACAATTCAGAGGTGGTATCGAGATACCAAAACTGCGCACCGTCTGCGTCAGGACTATCTGAATCTCAGGAAGGCGGCAGTGACGGTGCAGGCTGCTCACAGAGGTGTTAGAGTGAGAAGGCAAGTTCAGCGTATGCACGCGGCAGCCACCTCTATTAAAGCCCTGTTTAAAATGCATCAATCACAGTTGAGATACCGGAAAATGAGAACAGCAGCTGTGGTAATTCAAGTCAGATACAGAGCGCATCATCAAGCTAAAACTCAGCGCGCAGAGTACCTGACAATTTTGAAAGCCGTTATTCTAATTCAGGCCAGTTTTAGAGGAGGCAGAGTTAGGCAGACCCTGAGAAAGATGCAGACGGCAGCGACGCTCATCCAGTCCCACTTCAGAAGACACCGACAGCAAACTTATTTTAATAAGTTAAAGAAGGTGACAAAAACGGTGCAGCAGAAGTACCGGGCAACGAGGGAAAGGAACGTACAACTTCAAAGATACAACAGACTGAGACTTGCTGTAATCTGCATTCAGGCTGCTTTCAGGGGGATGAGAGCCAGGAGACACTTACGAGAGATGCACTTAGCCGCAGCTCTTATTCAGAGGAGATTTAGGACTCTGATGATGAGGAGAAGTTTCCTGTCTCTCAGGAAAACTGCTGTGTGGATTCAGAGAAAATACCGTGCAAATGCTTGTGCGAAGCATCACCTACAACAATTCCGACGTCTCCAACAGGCAGCCATCAAGATCCAGTCGTCGTACAGAAGGTGGCTGGTGAGGAAAAAGATACAGGAGCTGCACCGGGCTGCCACCATCATCCAGGCAGCTTTCAGGTCGCTCAGAACACGTGCCACCTTTCAGACTTGGAAACGCGCCTCCATTCTAATTCAGCGACGTTACCGAGTGTACAGAGCTACAAAACTGCAACGAGAACTTTATGTCAGACAAAGGCGTTCTGCAGTGGTCCTTCAGGCTGCATACAGGGGGATGAGAGCAAGACAGCTCTTAAGGGAAGAACACAGAGCTGCTGTCATAATACAAAGCACATATAGAAGGCATAGGCAGTATTCTTTCTACCAGAAGCTTCAGTGGGCTACAAAATTAATACAAGAAAAATACAGAGCAAACAAAAAGAAAGCTCTTCAACACAACGCACTCAAAGCAGCAGCCTGTGCGCAAGCGGATTTTCAGGATACGATCGCAGGGAAACAGATTCAGGAATGGCAGCTTCAGGCTGCCATCACTGTTCAGAAGCATTTTAAAGCCTTTAAAGTTAGGAAGCACTATCTCCACTTTAGAGCAAAGGTGATTTTTGTTCAGAGGAGATACAGGGCACTAAGTGCAGTGCGCACCCAGGCAGCCGTTTGTATACAGTCCCACTACAGAGGTTTTAAGGCACGAGCCGGTATCCAGCGTATGCACCTGGCGGCCACACGAATTCAGTCATCCTACCGAATGCACAGGGCCAAAGCTGATTATCAAGCAAGGAAAACGGCGATCGTGGTTATACAGAATTATTACAGGTCATATGTCAGAGTAAAAACGGAAAGGAAAAGGTTTTTAGCTGTTCAGAGATCTGTTCGAACTCTGCAGGCCGCTTTTAGAGGCATGAAAGTTAGACAGAAATTAAAAGACGTGCCCGAGGAAAAGACGGCAGCCCTCGCCATCCAGCCCGCGTCCTGGTGTTCTGGACCTGAAACTCGGCGTGAAATCGGTCAGAGCTTGGCACTTGGGAGCCCCAGGCTGCGTGGGGCCCCTCTCACTGGTCCTTTACAGGAGGCAGAGCACTGTTCTCAAAGAAAGGCTGCAGTTACAATTCAGAAAGCTTTCCGTAAAATGGTCGCAAGGAAACTGGAAACACAGAAGCGTGCTGCCCTACGAATTCAGTCCTTCCTTCAGATGGCGGTGCAGCGGAGAAGGTTTGTGCAGCAGAGGAGGGCTGCTGTCACTCTGCAGCAGCGCTTCAGGACCTGGCAAGCCAGGAAGCAGCTTTCATCGTACAGAGAAGCAGCAGTGGTTTTAAAAAGTCACCACAGAGCCTTTTTGTCTGCAGAACATCAAAGAGAAGTTGATTCACAAATAAGGAGCAGTGTCATCATTATTCAAGCTAGAATGAAAGGATTTCTACAGAAACGGAAGTTTCAGAAAATGAAAGATAGCGCCATAAAAATCCAGGTATTTGCATATTTAAATGTAAAGCTTTCATTTTTTTTCTTTGACCAATATTTCTTGGAATTTATAAAATGAGCTTAAGCAGGTTAAAGAACAATGCTTAGCTTACATAACCATTTCAGTTATCTTCCAAAATGGAGTATTTTTCCCAGAGTAAGTGACACTTAAGTTGAGATGTCAAGCTTAAGCTGAAGGGTGAATTGGAAATAGCCAAGTGAAATGCATCAAAGGCATGTGCCAGCTCTAGGAGATCACATGGAGCTCAAAAATGAGACACAGCATGGACGTGTGATGGAGTGATGTGCCACCAGGCTTGCAGTCGATGGAGTGAGGGGTGCCTAGCTTTGTAAGACCAGAGAAAGTTTGGTCTTTACCCTCTGGACTAAAAAGTTCTAGAGGAGTTTAAGCAGGAGAAGAGCAGAATCATATTTTATTTTTAAGAAATTACTCAGGCAGGAGCATGGAAGGTGGACTGGAAGGAGAGCAGGCCTGGGCACTAGGAGGCTGCTCGCTGCAGCCGGGGAAAGCAGGCCACAATCTGGTAGAGGCAACAGTGGAATTGTGAGGGTCATTGTGAGGGGGGGATAGGGTTACAGGGAGCTTGACAAGGAACCGAGCCATGCTTAGGGCCTAAGTAACTTGGCAGATGGTGCCGTTCACTGGCGCGGAGGGCAGGTTTGGATCCTGGTGAAGAGTTGAGCTCGGGGTGTGTGAGGTTGAAGGACCCAGTGCACACACGTCCAGTGGGGCAGCTGGGTGTGTTCGTCCGGAGTTTGGAGGGTAGCGCGGGTTTGGGGATGTGATTTCTGCGTTGTTGGCACACACTGGTGACTGAAGTTGTGGGAGCTGGTGGTCCCCGTGTAGGAAGGGTGTGTAACACGGGTAAAGGATAAGGACCTAGGACTGGAGCCCTGAAGAACGTCACAATTTAAAGGAGGAGAAGCCAACACATGATATTAAGAGACAACAAAGAAAACTGTAAGATTATGGTGTAAAGAAACTAAGGGTGGAGGAGAGGTATACTCAAATTTCAAATGCTGAGGGAAGTTAAGGACTGATAGGTGTTAACAGGATGTGTCAATGAGGGTTAGATTCAGCTAAAATGATGGAAAAGCCAAAATAACAGTCCTATGAAACATCAACTGTTTTTTATGTAATTAAATTATAAAATTACCTGTTACACATCTAGTTTTCAACATATACGGTAATCTCAAACTTTAGCACACATTGAAATCACTTTGGAATTGTTAAAAATACTGGTATCTGTCTCCCACTATGAATACTAGTATGTTGGTATTCAGGTTTGTTTACATAAATACCAGATAGAAGTACCCTGAGTGAGTTCAGGACGTCACAAGAGACATTTGACCGCACATTTAATTCTTACCTGTTGACTAAATCTGGAACCTGATCCCCGCAGAAGGCGCAGCTGCTATATTTCTTGTAGGTGTTTTGAAGTCAAATAGACTCGGGTTCAGATCTTGACTCTGTTGCATACTGGCTACATGGTAACAATTCTCTTCTGTCTCAACATTAATTTCTGTAAAATAGAGACCTTAATCATCTCAGAAGATATTTGTGAAGATTGAATAAGATACCTCTGCCACTTATTAACCTTGGACATCAACAAGTTATTTTAGGGGGGGCCAACTGCTCTGGGCCTTCATTTTCTCATCTCTAATTTAGAGATAATATCACTCACCCATGTTATTGTAAGAGCTCCTAGCACTTAGCACAGTGCTCAGCACTTAAGAAGTTACAGCTGTCACTGAAACCTTCAGTCATGGTGCTACGAGGTTGCCAAAATCAGAGAATCTGATGGTCCTCAGAGAGACGGATGCTTTCAGGACTCTGCAGCAGGCTGGACAGAAAACCCAGGAGGCATCTGAGGTGGATGGGGAGGGAGGTGGGAAGGATTCCAATTCTGTCCCTGGAAGTAGAGTGGTCAGTGTGTTCATTTCCCTTCTGTTCTTTCACAGGGGTGGAGATGGTGAGGTCAGTGCCCATATCTGGCTTTCCAGGCACTGTGCGTATCTGACAATTTAAAATATCTAGTTGCATTAAGCTTAGCGGGCGGCCCGCCACAGGGTGTGTGGTGAAGCAGCAGGTGTTCACCCGGTGAGCGCTGCTGTGTCAGGAGGGAGTGCTTCTAACAGAAGGTCATGGTGTGACCATTCCAACAGTTGACCTTGCTTAACCGTACCTTAACTCTTTTCAATAACTAATTTTTTTTTGGCAGTTTACAAAAAATTTGACATCTCGTTGCATGTTTGTTACATTTATGTGTTTCACAGACTGTGTGGAGGAGACATAAAGCCAGGAAGTATTTATGTAAAGTGAAAGCTGCCTGCAAGATTCAAGCCTGGTATCGGTGTCGGAAAGCGCGCACAGAGTACCTGGCCGTTCTGAGCGCCGTCCGGACCGCTCAGGGCTGCGTCCACGCCAGACTGCAGAGAAGACGGTACTGTGCGCGGCAGCCGAGTCTGTACAGAGAATGACACTTCTCCTTGATGTGTCTTTTAAATAGTTGCTGTGCTTACTTTGTATGGTTTGTTTGTTGGTGTTTTGTCCATTAATGAAACAGAATATATGCCTAAGACAGCCTTAAAAAATATTCACTCAGATTTGATTCATGCAGGTTCATAAGGTAAGTATAGGCATGGAGGCGTGGGAAGCAAATAAAATAATCTAGTGAATCTTGGTTTCCTTATTAGGGCCCTGGTTTCACTGGTTTGTTTTGTTTGTTTATTTAGCTATAGGCAACACTTGTTTCTCACTTTTTTTTTTTACTTTGTATTCTTCCCTGTACTCTACGCTTAGTGATGGAGACCTAATCCCCAACTTGCCTCAGTTAATTCTGTTTCCCTATTCCTAGTCCATTTCTTTTAAACACATATTCAGAAGCTCTTGCCAGATTGTCTATATTATTTTTGACTTCATAGTGTAAGAATTTTTCTTCAGTCCCCAGAACTGATGAATTAGTGTAACAGTGACAATTTTAAAGATCATTTTAGGAGAGCACCCTAGTGTTAGAAGAGTTTCTTGATCAATTCCATAGATAGAATCAGGGCTTGTCAAATAAAAATATAGTTGCCACACTCCACTATTAAGGACCGGTATCCGATTTTCCTGAACCAAAATACCAATTTTCCCGTTGACAGCCTTATTTTCTAAGAAAGGTGGCAACATGACTTAAGTTAATCTTTCCACTTTTTCCATGAACAGATCAAACAGCCTGTCCTTTCTCAGTTACCTCTTGCCACTATTTTGATGCCTAAAGTTTAATCTCCAGCCCTCACAACATGAATTTTTCTCCAATTCTGTTTACAGAATATTTTTTTTCAGATCTTTTGATGGTGCCCATCTTTCCTTTCAAACGAGCGTCCGTTTCTCATCTGCCTGACGCTGGCCCGCCCTCCCAAGCTCCCTCTGTGACCACCCTGTCTGCTCAGACTCTTGCCGTGTGGACTTGGGTTCCTGCTCTGCCGTCATTTGCACACCACCCCTTTATCTAGGCTTTGTCTACATCTGGATGATCCTGCTTCCTTCTGATCCTGTTCAGAATCTTTTTTCATTGTGGAACATAGTATTTCCTGACCACTGTAATTACTGCCAGTTGTAAAACTTCTTTTGCATTGTGTTAACACGTGTGTGTGTTTGTAAAATTCTGATTGCTAGAACTTAAGTATAAATTATATTTTTCCACTTTCTTTTATTCTCTCATTGTCTTTCTTATTTTTTCCTTCTCCTCTACTATTTATATGGGGGGAGGCAATAATACTTTCTGAATAAATTAAAGTAATTTGAAATTGCTTTCCAATAATCACTTTTTAGGTTTTTGAATATGAGAGCATCCACAGTTATCATTCAGAGAAAATGGAGAGCTATACTTTCTGGAAGAACAGCTCGTGAACAATTCTTAATGATGAAAGTAGGTGTTAAAAAAAACTACAGTTCATTTGTAAAGAACTTCTTTAGAAAACAGAAAACGAATAAGTCAATAACTATACATTTATCTTAAATACATCATTGCAGTCAATTAAAAATTATATTCACTCGTAAAAATACATTTGTGAGTATTTCTGTTTGTATATCTGTATTTATAAAATATTCTCAAAGTGACTTTTAGAATAAATAATTTATTTGGAGAAAGTCATTAATAGATGTAGTAATTATGCCTGTGTAAGTCAAACACTTAATAATATACTCTTTAAGCCACAATTAGTGATCTGTTTAAAATATTTAACATCAGTTTTTAGAATAGCTATAGTAGCTATGGTCTTTGATTAAAGAAATAAAAATTAAAATTATACTTATAAACTTTGATGCTCAGGTAATCACAATGTGTGATTATATAGCATTATTATTATTGTGTCTGTGTTATGTATTTACCAATTGGGTCCTCATAATAACTCAATGAGGTACTTACAATTAGCATTCCCATTTTACAGATGAGTAAACCAAGGTCTGGAGAGGGGAAGGGTCTTGCTCAGGGTCAATCAGCTAGTACGTGGGGTATTATGTTGTAAAACAAACCTAGTTTCCATTTCAGTTCAGATACTTTGTGTGTCTTCGTATTTGATTGTAAGGATGGCACAAGTTTGAAGAATCTAGAATGTGCTGGGGGCGCGCTGTGGTTCTTGAAGCTGCAAACAGCTTCCCTCATAGCTGCTTGTGATGCGCATTCCGTTCTCTGGAGTGTAGCTGGCTTTTTACCAAATGCATTTGTCCTGTCGTGACATTAGTCCTTTTCTCGTTCACAATGAAAAGTATCAAGAGGATAAAAGGGGAAAAGCTCCAGTTTTGCACCTTCATCAACACTTTATTTTTCACTCTAGATCTCGATGAATTCCAAAATCACACCACCTTTTCTGGTGTGTGAAACATGACATTCTTAAACTAAAAGTGAAAAAAAAAATCATAATTACACCATCTTATTTTACAAAAGGAAATTCAAGAACCTCAGTAGGTTGAATTATTATTTCTATCTATTAATGTCACTTGCAAATTTTTCCTTATAGAAACATCAGGCTGCTTGTTTGATCCAAGCAAATTTTAGAGGGTATAAAGGAAGGCAGGCCTTTCTCCGGCAGAAGTCTGCTGCTCTGACCATACAAAGATACCTACGAGCCAGGAAGCCGGGGAGGTGTGAAAGGAGGAAGTATGTTTAATTAAAGAAATCTGCACTTGTTCTACAAGCACTGGTGTGTGGTTGGTTAGTAAGGAAAAGGGTGTTTTTAAGTAGAATGTCACAGTCTCATGAAGTGAAAATATTTGATGTTAAATTGTGTTAAGAAATGTGAGATTTTGGAGGATAATCTCAAAGCTGATATAACCACTTACTTGAACCCACTCAGCTTCTGCAGGGCCCTGTGTCACAAGGTCATGGTGCCAGAGATGTCTGTTCCATGAGCCCACTTCCCATAGATGCCCACTGAAAACGCAAGATACACTTTCTCTTGTGTAATAAATCTTCACGAGGGAGCTGAAAGGGGCAGGAGGGAGGCTCCGTGCGAAGGATGTTGTTACTCAGGTTGCCTTTTGCTCCCTGAGCGGGTGTAACCGTTCCTGGGATAACTTCCGCACCTTCAGTGAGAGAGAATTCCTCCTAGGGAATCGGCGATGCCTGGGGCATCCAATGTATGAGGCAGTGGCAGAGGCAAAGTAACTGAAGTAAAGGAGAAATCTTTTGTATTTTGTTCTTTTGAGTGTAAGTTGGAACTCTGAAGGCCAGCAGCCACCGTAGAGAGCTTTCACCGCAAGAGTCTCATGCCAGGCGTGTGCGCAACTGTCCGACACCCGAGAAGTCGCCTCACGTGCTTGTCTGCTTTACTATCACCATCTTCAACAGTTCTGCTTGGAACACTCTAACCTATTCTGGGTTTAATATTCCTAGACTTCTCCCACTATAGTTAGTACATTCAAAGCCTTAGCCAGGCGTTACTGGGTAGTCTAGTTAAATTCACTGCTATTATTCTTTAGTGAAGTTCCTCAAATATAATTTTACTTTCTATACTCTGACTTAAAGGTTACACAGTTGAAAATATTGTAAGTGGGGAAGGGTATAGCCCAGTGGTTGGACACGTGTTTAGCATGCATGAGGTCCTGGGTTCAATCCTCAGTACCTCCAAATACATAGCTAGCTAGTTAGTTAGCTAGACAGATAGATAAATCTAATTATCTTCCCCCCTCAGAATAATTTCTGCAATTAGAAATAAATCAATGACAAATTGTGCACATGAAAGAGGTAAAAAAAAAAAAAGAAAAAAATTGTATAGTAAAGAATTATAATTACTTTGAGTTACAATGGAAATAATTTTAATAATTAAGAGTTAATTTCTTATTATTAATTTATATAATTTGGTATTGAGGATATACAAAAATAAACATTGGTTGATTGTTTAAGAGTCAAACATTTGGTTGTTAATTTTTCCCCCTTTTAGATTTTAGAAGAGAAAACCAAGACGAGGCTTCTTCGCTTCACAGCAGCTGCCTTTTACCACCTGTCTGCTGTTCGGATTCAGAGAGCATATAAACTTCACGTGGCTCAGAAGAATGCAAATAATAAACAGGTTAACTCAGCCATCTGTATTCAGGTTAGCTTTTCCTTTGCAATAAAGCTATGATGTAATTTTTGTTTAAAATTATTTGATATTTAATAAATAAAGTCATATAATATTTAGCTTTTGCCATATAGCTGTTAGGATGATTTGATGGAATAGAAATAAGTTAATTTTTTTGGTACAAGGACAAAGCTATGATTATTCGCTCATCTGAGGGTGTGTGTTTCTCTAGATATCCTTGCCAACACGTGGCATCAGAAGACTGATTTTTGTCATTCTGATGAATAGAAAATTATGTCTTACTTTTGCTTTGGATTTCCTTTGACTGCTAGCAATTGTAAAAAACTTTCATGTGTGTTGGCTGTTCAAATTCTTTTCTGTGTATGATGTGCTTTAAAAAGTTTTTTCATATACTTTGCTCGTTTTCCTGCTGAGTTCTTTTTTCTTATGATTACAGGAGTTCTTTATGTATCCTGGATAAGAGTCTTGTTTGTATATGTTAACATACTTATATATAAAACATCGAGTTAAAACAAATAGAAGAATGATACATAGCTTGATAAGACTTATATAAATTATGAAATGAGGACTGTGGTGTGCAGTGTTAAATTTTCTCTGTCACACACACACACACACACACACACACACACATTCTCTCTCTCTCACCCACTGGGGCCTGGAAGGAGCTGCACCAAGTGGAGTGGAAACGTACCTCCCTGGCGGGGGGTGGTTGGCCAGTATTTCAATACAGTGTTCTATTTATTTCATTTATGTATACATATATATTTTTTAAGAAACCAGAAGTAAAAAAAAAAACTTCGTATGTTTCAAACAGAGGTGGTTTCGAGCAAGACTGCAGCAAAAGAGGTGTCTTCAGAAAGATCATAGCATCAGAAAAATTCAGCATGAATCTCAAAATTGTATAAGCCAGCAAAACAGAGCCGCGTCAGTAATACAGAAAGCAGTACGCCGTTTTCTCCTCTGTAGAAAGCAGGAAAAATTTAATGACAGAATCACTAAAATTCAGGTAACTGCAAATATTATGATTTTGGTTCAAGATTGTGGTCTGCAATTCATCTACATGATATCTAACATTTAAAAAACACAGTCATGTACATTTTAAAGCTGAGATTGGCCAATAGAATAATTCATAAACACTATGCAACCATAATTTCATTGTTAAGCCCTTTATTTTCAAATTCCCTAGAAGAAGTTGATGTTGAGAGTTGTAAAAGTATTTTAGCAATTTGAATAGGTTGGGACATCTTGGTCAATTATGCTGCTTTAGTTTATATACAGGAATATTATATGTATTTCTGCCTAGGCAAATTGATTTTTCTATTTATTAGGACCCGATTTGAAGTTTTAATTGCAAAGTATCTGATCACATCATATAATTAGACTGAAAATATTTACTTTGTGGAAGTGGATGTAGATATAAGTTCACAGCGTCAGGGGTTGTAACCTTAAAACTGCTGTGTTGTCTCTTTAAGGCATTGTGGAGAGGATATTCCTGGAGGAAGAAAAATGACTGCGCAAAAATGAAAGCTATTCGACAGAGACTTCAGTGTGTTAACAGGGAGATTCGGGAGGAAAACAAGCTGTACCACAGAACCGCCCTTGCTCTCCATCATCTCCTGACGTACAAGTACCTCTCTGCTATTCTCGAGGCGCTGAAGCACCTCGGTGGGTTTGTTTGAACAGTGTCTTGTACAGGATAGAAGTGCATTTTCACCTTTGAGTGCACGAAGCGCTTTGTGATAATACGATGTCATTTTGCTGCCTTGAACGTATCTCTTGTTTTTCCCTTTCAGAGGTAGTTACTAGACTGTCTTCACTTTGTTGTGAGAACATGGCCCAGAGTGGAGCGATTTCAAAAATATTTGTCTTGATCCGAAGTTGTAATCGTAGTGTTCCTTGTATGGAAGTCATCGGATATGCTGTGCAAGTCTTGCTCAATGTCGCCAAGGTGGTTTTGCTTTTTAATAATGAAATGTTCATCGGTCAGGAAATCTGACCCAGCGGATTTCGTTTGTGCTTGCTCATCACTAGAACTTCCATCCAAGCTCAAATTCACCTACTAGGTGCAGGAGTCTCGGGGGGACGTGTTTACTCTGTTAACATGACTGTACGTAGAAACACTACGTCTTCTGTTTTCATGATGTTACTAGCACTGATGGCTAACGTGTGTTGAGTACTTGTTAACCATGTGCAGTGCTTTTCACACACCATCTAATTTAGTTCTCACATTAATCCTCCAAGGGAGCTCCTATCACCCTGCTCATTGCATAGAGAAGGAGTAGTCATCCTTACGGGAGGTAGGTCCCTTGCCTGAGGACCAGTGTGATAAGTGGTGGAGCTGGATTGGGGCTCGTGTTGATCTGCCTTCAGAGCTGATGTCCATGCACCCACTGCACTGAGTCAGCGGCAGAACGTCTTCTGATCATGTCTGGTAAACATGATGAAGCTACTGCTGTAACCTGGGCACCCTGTAACACTCCAGGTGTGAGGGGGTAAGCCTGTTGGCCTTGGATGGGTGGCAGTTATCTGTGCTAAACTATAATGCATGCAGAGGAACTGAGATGACAGATTCATCCCCTCTGCCAGCCCCTCAGCCGTAACGTAGAGGCTTTACCTGGGGGTTTCTCTTTGAGGAGTCGTGGCTGAGAGCACAGACCCTGACGCCAGACTGCCTGGGTTCAGGCCCCAGCTGTGCCGCGCACCACAGGCTACTTTGCCTCTCCGCTTCCCTTCCTTTACCTGTGAAGCGAGCGTAGTGACAGGACCTACCTCTCAATGTCACTGAGGGTTAAATGAGTCAGTCTGCGTGAGGCACCTGAACCGTAGACCAGGCACGTGTTCCGTATTCATATTGTCCTGTTGTTTTTATCTTAGTATCATTAGCATTACCTGTCACCATGCAAATTCCAATATGAAACTAAAGCATGAAAAATATATTCTAGACTAATGATCATCAAATTTATTTTACTTTAAGCAAGCTCACCTTCCTCTCCAGGGTAGCTAATTGAATCTTACCCTATGATTAACTATCACAGAAAAGTTACCTTTTTTTGAGAGGTTCTCACTAAAATGGCCTTGTCTTTAAGCTTGCTTTTAGGTACATCAAGATGCGCATTTTCAGAGATTTCAAATTTGATTCATTTTTTGTGGACCTTTAAAGTAGATTGGGAAGAAAAACAGTAAAATGCAGGTGCATATAAGGTGGGCTCAGAAACGAGAACAATGTCAGAAAGTCATTCCGCGAAGCCCTTAGTACCTGCTGCACGTGGTCCAGGATTTGGCTCTAAGCTTTCATTTTGGCTGGACTGCTTATTAGGAGTTTCTGTGTTTGTTATAACTTCTACTTTCCTTCTGTTCTCGTCCAGTATGAGAAAACGACTTCAGCAGTCTATGAGGTGGAAAACTGTATAGACACACTGTTGGAGCTTCTGCAGATGTACCAGGAAAAGCCCGGTGACAAAGTTGCAGACAAAAGTAGAAGCATTTTCACAAAAACTTGCTGTTTGTTAGCTGTTTTATTGAAGACAACAAATCGAGCTTCTGTGAGTGTTAATGTTTCCTTTCTTTGAGATTATTTTTACATGTTCTTAAGTCTAAGACTTTGATAATTTTTCAGTAATTATCACAACTGAAATAGAGTTTTGTATGTGTTCACACCTGCTTTTTGTGCTGACTTTGGAGTTGTTTCTTACATATTGGAGAGACTGAATTACGGAATTGGAGTGTATTAGAGCCGTCCACGTAAACCTTTCCCATCTCCTTGAGGGAAGTAACAGGTGTCCTAGGGAAGCAGAAATCCAGGCATATCTGACTCCTCATCCTCCGGCTGTAACATGAAGACATTTTTCTGGTGAGGCCTGAGTTATTGTCTCCAGGCATTACAGTCAGCGTAGAGGTGACCAAAGGCCATGTGGCTTTTATCCTGAGAACAGTGGGAAACCACTGAAGGATTTTAAACACTGGAATATGTTTAAGTTTGAATATCACTTTGGCTGCTGATTGAAGAACAGTCTGGGGAGAGCATGTGTGTGGATGTGGCGAGACCACTAGGAAGGAGGCAGGTGTGGATATGTGGTGATCTAAACCGGAGGTCAGTGAGTAACTGGAAGCTTTGAAGACATAAAATTCATATGACTTGGAACTATATATATAATAGGTATCTTGACTTTAATGTTTGGCTTTTTATTCAGTATAGGGTTAAGTGTATAATTTTTGAATATTTGCCTTCATAATTGCTATAAATTCATTCATAATTTAAACCAATCTAACTGCTGAACTTGGAGAGCTTGGCTTTTCATTGTTAAAAGTTTATAGTTTACTGCATGGTGTGTTTGTGATTGATTTTGCTAGCATAGAAGATATACAAAATTTATTTCTTACTAGTTTAAAGATACACTTTCTTTTCTAGGATGTTCGAAGTAGGTCCAAAGTTGTTGACCGTATTTATAGTCTCTACAGACTTACAGCTCATAAGCATAAAGTGAACACTGAAAGAATACTTTGTAACCAAAAGAAGAATTCTTCCATGAGCATTCACTTCATTCCAGAAACGCCTGTAAGAACCAGAACAGTTTCAAGGTGAGCAGTCAATGTACCCTACAGTTTGTGTCACTGTCAATTCATTCGTTCATCCACTTGGCAAACATCCATTGAGTACCTCCTGTAAGCAAGACAGGGCGCTTGACGATGGAGAGACCACATGTGAACAAGGGAGAACCTTTGGTGACAAAACAGGAGACAATTGCAGTAGTTGATGAAGTAATAACCCTGCAGCTTTGAGTATTTAGTCGTTAGTCAATAAATTCCTGGTATTAAATAGTTACGTGCTAAGGCTAATAACTAGCTTTTTATCAGCTCTGCCATATCGTTCCCTTCCTTGCACGTGAGACAAGCTGCCTTGTCAGAGAGGTGCCGAAAGTCCTTGTTGGCCAAAACGTCAGCTTCCAGCTCCTCTCCTGATCACCCTGACACCTGGAATTTCTCCTTCTGGAGAAGTTCTGTGAGGCCTTGCATTAGTGACGCAGCCGCTGTAACAGATTAGCACAAGCTTAGAGCCTTAAACAGCAGTCGCTTGTTCTCCCACGGTTCCTGAAACCAGAAGCTCAAAATCAAGTTGTCGGTGGGGCCTCGCTTTTTCTGGGGCTCTCAGGTGGGGTCCTTCGTTGGCTCATCCTGTCTCTGGTGACTCAGCATCCTTGGCTTGTTGCTGTGGAACTCCGTCCTCTGCCTCAGTCTTCACGAGACTTCCCCTCCTCCCGTGCCTCTTGTCAGGACACTTGTTGTTGGGTTTAAGGTCAGTCCAGGTATTGAGGATGATTGTAGCTTGGGATCCTTCAGTTAAATTCAGCTGCAAAGACCCTTTTTCCAACCAAGCTACAGGTCCTGAGGATTAGGATGTGAATTTATCTTTCGGAGGCCAACCATTCAGTTTACATCAGACCTATGGAGGTAACAGTGGCTTTAACTAGCTTAAAACATGTAACTTTAGAAGTTTAAAAAAAACAGGTGTTAGTGGAGCTGGTTAACCAAAGAGATAGCACCTTTGCTGTCAGAGCGTGGAGACGTGTGGGGCGGCTGCTCCACTGTGGCCATGGACTTGGTGTCACTGTGCAGTGTGGAGCTGCATCAGTAGTTCAGGAGAATGACAGTCAACAGGCAGCCACGTGGATGAAGTAACAAAGCCTGTGTTAGCCGCTGGGATGGAGGATAACCAGGGGGCCTGCAGACAGGGTGGCTGGGACGTCACATTATCTCTGGGATGTTGAGGGAAGGATGGGGGAAGGGGTGGGGGAAGGTTAGAATGTTGACCATGGGTTTTGTTTCCAGGAAGCCTGAGGTGCCTATGACATGAATCAGAGGTAAATACAAACCAGCCATTAGGAAATCAGATCTGTGGTTCTACACAGAAGAATTGTCTAGAGATTTAATTTAGGGGAATCATTACATTCAGGAGTCATTAGATAACATTTAAAGCCTGGAGAGGAAATTGACAGCCTCAGAAGAAGGAAATACATGGAAAAGAAAGTCCCAAACTCAGCCTAGGGTAACCCCTGTTTCTTCAAAAATCAAGTAGAGAAAGAGCCAGGCAAGAGCCCTGAAAGGGAATCGTTCCTGAGACGGGAAGACATCACAGAGAATGGACACTGCTGAGAGGTGAGGCTAGACGAGGGTGAAAAGTGGATTTGGCGCCACTGGGGGCTGGTGGCGCCTGCAGATTAACAAGGACCAAAATGAAACACCATGTGAGATGCTCGCAAGTTATTCCTTTACTGTTGTTATAAACCCACGAGTTTACATACAGTGGAATTCCTTTCACTGTACTATTTTCAAGAGTAATATCTGATAAATTTTTTTATGAAGTAGTGGTCTTCTATTGTAGAGATCTCTGGCAGCGTTCTTTCATTAGATGCTATAAAATTAAAATTATTATATTGATTTAAGGTACAAATTTGTTATTATTCGTGAATTCACTTACTGTCCAGAATTTATTACATTAGAACTTCAGCTATGACTTTACATTTCAATCAGACAGTAAAATTGTGTTTCAAATTGATTAAGTTAATTTTAACTTACTAACAATGATTTAATTGATTTTGATGAACTAAGTTAACTCACGTTTAATTATCCTCCTTCCCTCTCCCTTCTCTTCCCTCTCCCCCTCCCTCTCCCTTCCACTCTCCTTCCCTTTCAGAGACTCAGCAGTTCTCCACTAGGTATAAATCCTACAGTGTTGACAATGCACTATTTCATGACCTGGGTTATACAGCAGTTTAGCTTTATAATTACTCATAAGCTGTATAATAGTTGTAAATTGGTGTTGCACATGCATGTTTTACAGGATAAAAGTAGATCTGCTTTAAATTTATTAATGGGAACCATTTCTAAATATGATTTTTATTTAAGGGCTCAATAATTATAATTTTAATTATGTTTTTAAAACTGTAACACATGAATGAATATATTCTTTCTTTTTCCACTTTTGACAGTTAGGTTTTCTGAGATAGAACTCCCAACAGCATAAATGCCCCGTTTTATAGGTGTTCAGTTCAGCGAGTTTTGACAAATGTATTCAGCTGTGAAACCACTACCACCAAGATTCAATATCTCTGTCACAGCAAAGCCCCCTTGTGCCCTTTTGCAGTCAGTTTCCCCCTGACCCGGAGATTCTGGAAACTGCTGATATGATTCGGTATTTTCAGTTTTGCCTTTTCTGCTTTGTCGCATAAGTAGAGTCAAGCAGAATGTAGCTCTTTGTGACGGACTCTTACTTAGGTGAATGCTTTTGAGGTTCATCCGTGTCGGCGCATGGCGTAGATTTTCTTCTCACCTCCCAGAGTGCTGTTCTGCTGTGTGGATATACCACACTCCGGCCTCTGGCCACTCCCCAGTCAAAAGAATAAGAAGATGGAAATTGCACGTAGGGGTAGGGATCCGTGTGAGGAAGACGTAGGCGCTCCCCTCGGAGGCTGCTGTCTTCTCAGTGAAGTGGGAGACTGTGAACACTAGCTCAGAAGCAGATCTGGGAGGATGTGGAGAGGATCTTTGAAAAGAAGGAAGGAATAAAATAGTCATCTTAGGGAAAGAGAGAGGAAGCAGTTGCCAGGCAATTTCACTCACTGGCATCAAAGCAGCCAGCCTGGCTCTGTAGTTTTTCATTATCCACGTTCAGCTGTCCAGGAACGGAGAAGGCAGAGCTTTGGTTCACTTGGAATCCGCATGGAACTTTCCGGTTGAGTTCAGTGGAAAAGAGCGACAATAGAGTTAAGGGCATTTGCGGAGGAGATTGTGCTGATGGACCCAGGCGAGACAAGGGGGAAGAGGGCAGCGATCTGCCGGGTGGAGGTGGCCGTGGGAGGAGGATGCGCGCGCTGGACGCGCGCAGCCACGCGCGGGGCGAGTCAGAAGTGGCGCTGGAGCGCGGGAGCCTCACACCGCGCTGTCGGTGCGGGTGCGCGTCCTGAGGACGACTGTCTCGTGATCGCGTGCGAAGGGGTGGGCAGAGGGTGATCCGAGGAAAGGGGGCAAAACAGGCAGGTGAGTTTGCTGCCTTTCTGGCCGCAGGAGGCCGACGTTTGGAGGATGGGACCAGAGTTGAGAAGAAGGAGAACCAGGTTTACAAACACATGAGTTTGGTAGCTGAATAGCCTCAGCTTCCAAGGAGCCAGGGTCATCTTTCAGGGAAGATGGAGAGAAATAGTTTCCAAGTCGGGAAAGGCAGGAATATGAAGCCTCCCACCTAATGTGAGAGATTGTGAGGGAGGCGAGGTGTCCAGAGGAGCCACGTTTCAGTTAAGACAAAACGGTAGAGGTAACTCTTTTAAGAGAAGACCCTGATTAATGCAAGGTTTTTATTCTTCTCACAGACTGAAGCCAGACTGGGTTTTGAGAAGAGATAAGGTGGAAGAAAGCATGAATCCTCTGAAAGCTATTCAGATGGTGATGGACACGCTTGGCATCCCCTATTAGTGACGCAGACGTTTCAGAGTGGGCAGTGAAAGCAGCTTAAAGCTGGTGACACGTACCTAAAGTGTCTTTTGCTCTCTTTGTACAGCTTTTAAAATCTGACTTTGTATTAAACTTAAAAAAGATACATAACAAATAAACTTTATACCCTTGGTTTCTTTTATTTAATAGCTTTACGCATGTAACAAACTAATGTTATAAAATGATCTCAACAGTTATTCATGTCTGTCATCTTGAAATATTGTATTAGTTTGAATATAGTCACATTCCTAAAGGCAAAAGATTAGCTTTTTATTCCTTTTTTGTAGGTATATTGAGGCATTTATCTAAAATAAATCTTGGAAATGTAAGACTCTGCCAACTCACTTAGAAGTGAGAAGAGGATAAAATAACCCACAATATCTCGGAAAACATCCTTGTGTCTCCTGACTGACGGGACCACCTAGACAGGCAGGTGAGCCCTTTGGGTAAGTTAGATGAATTCAACCTATCCCTTCATATACTGAAAATCCTCAACTTTGAACTGAGTGGGGTGACCACTGACCTGGGAAGAGCAAGCTATTGCTTATAATGGAAACTTGTCTAGAAACACAGCACGGGCCTGGAAACAACTCAGTGTTAAAACACAACTTGTTATTTTCTGTAGCTCTGGGTCCCTGTCACCTGTACTGAATTATGTGGGCCCAAGGCCACAGAAGCCTGATGCCAGGGCTGTGTGAAATCTGATAGGGTCCCAGAGTCGTCTCGATATGCGGGCCAAGACCGTTTTTAACTGTTTAAAAGATATCAGTAGTAGTTAGAAATGGAGAGACCAGTTAACTACTTACTTAATTAATTTGTTGCAAGAAGGGTTAAACCCAATTAGTGGGAAGCTGTCTGAGATTTGGTTAGAATAGATGTAAAGACCTTATTGACATATTAATATAGTGAAATTAACTGGAAATTTGGGGGTAACTTTTTTGCCTTTTTTTTCTTCCAATAAAGTGTGGAATTTTCGAGAGTTTCACCTTAACCAGTTTTCTCTGGAGTCTAAAGAATGTTGTGGCCACACAGTGTTACAATAAAGTATCTTTTTCTTAGTGATAGGCTCATAGCTAAAAGCTTTCCAGTCAGAATTCATCCAAGATGGTTTCACGGATGGAACCAGAATTTCCCATTTCCCCAGGGAGAGTGACAGCCACAGATCAACACGGAGCACAGAGAACAAAGCACGCCGTCAGACTGCCTAGTCTGGGCTCTCATCAGTCTATAATCAGGCACTCTGTTAAATGCAGAGGGCCCTCAGGGGCACACGCACGTCAGAACCAACTGATCCAAAAGCACACCCCTCACCCAAGCGCTGCTCACAACAGTCCTCAGTGGCCGACGCATGTCCGAATCAACTGGCCACAGAAGGAGGATGCCTGGTGCGTGTCCAGTGGGCAGCCTGGTGCTGGAGCTCATCAGCTCATCTCAAATGCAAGTTTCTGTCTCCACCAAATGGAAGTGAAAATAGGCAGCCGGAGCTGAGCAGGGGAGAGACGCGGGAGTCCCCGGAACAAGTAGTTCCGGCAGACCTTGCTAGAGGCTTCATTTGCAATTAGATGAATATGACAGGTTTTATTTCAATAGGAAATAAGGAGAAACAAGAAACAATTTTTAAAATATTATGAGACATACTTTATAGTGTTGATGAGGAAGTGAGGTACAATTTCTCTCCACTTTCAACATTTGTTGAAAAACTTAGAAAAGGCAAATAACTTATTGATATTTCACTGGTTTTATTACATATAAAAATAAGGATATACTATATTGTTTTATTAAAGGAGACAATAGTTCAAAAAGATATTTTCACCCCTGTGTTCACTGCAGCAGCATTTACAATAGGTGTGATGTGTAAGCAGCCTAAGTGCCCACTGGTAGATGAATGGACAGAGAACATGAAATATACATAAACATATATGTGAATATTACTCAGCCATAAAAAATGTAATCTTGTCATTTGTGACAACGTGGGTGAAGCTAGCAGGTATTATGCTAAGTGAACTAAGTCAGACAAGGAAAGACCAATATTGTATGACCTCATGTGGAATCTAAAAAACAAAACAGAATGAAAACAGACTCACAGATACAGAAAGCTAAAGAGTGATTGGTTGCCATTGGGGGGTGTGAAGTAGATGAAGAGGATTAAGAGGTGCAAACCTCCAGCTATAAGATAAATAAGCCATAAGGGTGTAATATACAGCATAAGGAATATGAACAATAATATTGTAATAATTTGGGGACAGATGGTTACTAGACTTGTGTGGTGATCACTTATGCAAATGACTGTATGCAAATACCCCATCACTATGTAGTATGCCTGGAACTAACACACTATTGTACATGAACTATATTTTAATTAAAAAATAATGAATAAATAAGAAACTTTTTGTTAAATGGTAATTAAATTAGAGTAGAAAATTCCTGGTTTTAAGAATATTTAAATCTTAAATTAACAAATCTGAGATATCCAAACATTTTGAAGGTCTTCGAATTTTCTTGGGATGCTTTTCCCGGTTAGTGGCATTGCAGGATTTGTGCAGAATTACACTGGTACTTTGCCCTTTCAGTTTCATTATATGCAGATTTTTCATCATTTAATTTTTCTCCAAATGTGTTTGGTGGCTATTTATTCTTTATAACTCAAAGAGCAGAGAAAATTAATTTCATTCTGTTTTCCCTAGAAATATTTTCATACAAATACATTAAAATGATGATCCTTCATTCACAATGTTCTCACCACATTGAAAAATGGATGTACACACATTTGAGAGAGGAACTAAATATTCAGATCTGTTTTCATGTTTTCAACTTACCTTGTCCCCCAACAGTAGAAATCCATATTAGAAGGACATGAATTAAGAGCAACAGGCTAGATTATTGCAGTTGTGTGTAATTATAAATGGTCCAGCAGTCATAGTGTTGATTGGAATCCTGCTTTCATTTACAGTTATAAGCATGACTTTGAATCCAGTGCACTACCAGAAAGCTAGTGTAACGAAATCCTTTTGGTAAATATCAAAGTTCACAGAGGGTAGTGTGAAATAATTAAATAATGTCTTATCATGTTTTCACATTAATAATCTGAATTCATCACTTGATATTTGAGCATGGTAATAGCCATGCACCTTCTTTGCTGTTGCAGTTACTAAGCGTCTGATTTGGAAGCATTCAGAAATGGACCATTGAGGAGGAGAGGTGGAGCCCCTTGTCCTCTTGCTGACCAGGGAGTCAGCTTTTTCAGAAGACAGCCAAGTGCAGGTCTTCGGTCCTCATTCCAACACAGCCCCAGTCTTGTGATTATTATAAATTCCTCTTCAAGGGGCACTAAGTATTAGGTTCCCTCTTCATCGTCTTTGTATTTTTCTAGTTTTTTTTTAAATCTAGTCAAGAATAATTTTGCCGAATAATACTTTGTGAAATTTTTGAAAAAATTATATTTCAAAATCAATTTATTTAGGAGGGGCTTTAAGACTGGCTACATGAGGAATTTCATATAGTCTCTCCCCAAAAGGTGGAAATAAAACTGGGCAAAATTATTTTTAAAAAATAAGCATTTATAGCTTCTGAAAATTGGTCAAAGAGCATACTGTTGAGAAATATTTATACAGTTAAAAAAAAATTGGCTGCTCCCATCCTCCTCTGTTCCTCTCCTGGAGGGAAATGTCTTCATAGCAGAGCTTGGAAAAATCCACACGCAGTGACACTGTTGAATTCAGTAGATCATAGTGGGAAGTGGTTTAGGGAGACAAACATCTCCAGATGACTCCACTTGGGCAGGTGAGAAAGTGGCAGCCACTTAGGTATTTAACAGGATGCTGAAGAAGTCCTTGACTCTCCTTTTTCTCCCTTAGCCAAATTTTCTTGAATCCCAAGACAGGCCCCTACTTTCCTTGGTAAGACCTTAAACAGTGCTCCTGATATTGATAAAACTGATGTATTTGTTCATGAAGTACAGTCGGTTGCAATGTGTCAGTTTCTGGTGTGCAGCACAATGTCCCAGTCATGTATATACATACATGTATTCGTTTTCATATTCTTTTCCATTAAAGGTTATTACAAGACATTGAATATAGTTCCCTGTTACACAGAAGAAACTTTTTAAAATCTATTTTTATGTATAGTGGCTAACAGTTGCAAATCTCAGACTCCCAAATTTATCCTTTCCCACCCCCTTTCCTTGGTAACCATAAGATTGTTTACTATGTCTGCGAGTCTGTTTCTGTTTTGTAGGTGAGTTCATGTTGACCTTTATTTTCTTTTTCTTTTTTAAGATTCCACATATGAGTGATATCATATGGAATTTTTCTCTTTCTGGCTGACTTCCCTTAGAATGATGATCTCTAGGTCCATCTGTGTTGAAAACTGGTATTTTTAGGGTACAGTGTATCATCACTCGCAGCAAAATCTTTTAGCAGTTCCACAGCACATTTAAGGACACTGAATTGGTGTATTAGTTCTAACAGTTATTTGGTGGAATCTTTAAGATTTTCTCTATATAAGATTTTGTCATCTGCAAACAGACAAGTTAACCTCTTCCTTTCTGATTTGGACGACTTTTATTTCTTTTTCTTGCCTAACTGCTCTGGCAAGCACTTCTGGTACTACGTCAAATAGAAGTGGTGAGAGTGGGCACCCTTGTCTTGTTCCTGATCTTAAAGGAAATGCTTCTAACCTTTTGCCGTTAAGTGTGGTGGTAGCTGTGGGCTTTTTTTTATTATTGTTATTATGTCGAGGTGCATTCCTTCTATATTTAATTTTTTGAGAATTTTTATCATGAAAAAATGTTGAAACTTAAGTGCTTTTTTGCATCTGGTGAGAGTATCATATGATATTTACCCTTGACTCTGTTGTTATGGTGTGTCACACGTATTGATATGCATATTCAAACCAAACTAGCGACCTGTGAACAAACCCACCTGATCAGTGTGAGTGGTCCTCCTGGTGTGCTCTTGAACTTGGTTTGCTAGTATTTTGTGAGGATTTTTGCATCTACGTTTATCAGTGGAATTAGGTTTTAAGTTTTCTTTGTTGTAGCATCGTTTATTTGGCTGTCATATTAGAGTGATGCTGGCCTCAAAATAAGTTTCGAAGTCTTCCCTTCTCTTCAGTATTTCAGAAGAGTTCGAGAAGGGTTGACATTAATTCTTCTCTAAATGTTTGGTGGAGTTCACCAGGGAAACCATCTGGTTCTGGGCATTTTTTGGAAGATTTTGATTACTAATTCAAACCCTGATTTGTTATTGGTCTGTTCAGATTTTCTATTTATTTGCGATTCTAGGTCATATTTTTCTAGGAGTTTATGCATTTCGTTTAGGTCATCCAATTTGTTGGTATGTAATTGTTTACAGTAATCTCTTATGCGCTGCTGTATTTCTGTTATATCTGTTGCCACTTCTATTTCTGATTTTATGTATTTAAATCTTTTTTCTTAGTCTAGCTAAAGATTTGCTGATTTTATCTTTTTAAAAAAGCAAGTCTCAATTTTGTAACCTATGATGATTGCATTTACTTCTGCCTGGTCTTTGCTCTTCCCTTCCTTCTGCTAACTTCGGGACTGGATCGTCCTTCTTCTTCTAGGCCCCAGTGTAGATGTTCTCACTTGCTATTTTAATACCTAATTTTATGTTTGCAATATTTCCCCAAATAAATTCTAAGCTCACTGGTTTTGTCTGAATGTCTAAATGTACTGTTCAATATGGAGAAGGCCATAGAGTCATCACCGCCATTCCTGAGCTCATTAGTCTGTTGATAAGTAGTCTAGTATCAGGGACTAAGGTAAAAATAGTTAATATCGTCTTGGTACAAAGTTTAATGGTTTAATTTGTTTTAACATAAGCATGAGAAGATACAAAGTTGAAAAAAGAAACTCATGTCAGTTTTATTTTCTTGAAATAAAGTAGTGAACAGCAGAAAAATATCAAAAGTGGTCTTAGCAAGAGAGTTAGCGTGGTGGCCGGCTGGGCGGTGGCCTCACATTTGGGTGGCAGTGCCTGTTTACACACACCTGGGGCAGCCCCCCACCCCTTCCCAACACACTGCTCGAAATGGTGGCATTAACGTATCTGCGCTACACCCCAATTATGCGTAAAGTCGATGATTTCCTCTGTTTTTGCATAACATTTTTTGTCATTTTTAGCTTTAACTGTATGTGATTTTTATTCATGTTTTCTTCAGATATTATATATGGATCTGAAAGTAGAAAAATATATTAATTAATAGTCATAATCTTTTTTATGGACTAATAAAACATCAACCTGATGAATATTTTAGGATAAAATAAGATTATGCAATAATCTAAATAGCTAATTTAAAAATGTTTAGTCTTTTTATTGAAGTATAGTTGATTTACAATGTTTCAGGTATACAGCAAAGTGATTCAGATATATCTATATTTAATATATATATATATTCTTTTTCAGATTCTTTTCCATAATAGCTAATTTTTGTTAACATTAGCCAAGTACTATTTTTAGCACCTTATTAAGTATAAGCTGTATAAAACCTTACAACATCTTCGTCAAGTTGTTACTCCTAGTTCATACACTAGAAAACTCGTTACACTTTCCAAGGTCACACAGCCTGTTAGGTGGGGACGATAAACGCAGACCCAGCAGTTCAGCTGGAGAGTCTTGACTGTCTGTCTCTAACACACGTAGTGTCCACAGTAGTGACTGCACACGGAGCAAGGCCATGCTAAGCTGTTCTATGTGGTAAATGGCCCTTTTTCCTCCTTTCCTCATTCAGCTAGCAGTGGTTACAAACACTCCAAATTTATGAACATTCCACCATTTTAAATCTATGTTTATATTTTTCTCTTATGCCCACAATGTGGAAGAACCACAGAAAATCATAATCTTTCTAAAATCTTTCTATTAAAATGCAACTATATATATACATTAATTATACAACATTTCAAAACATAATCTACAAACATTTGGTTGTTGTTAAAATTTACTTTTTCCTAATCTGATGCCCCCTTAGGTGACCAGCTCACCGCTGGGTAGTCCTGCGGCCACCAGCCTCCAGGGAGGCTGGAAACGTCCTCTCGCTGGAAAGGCACGTCTCCAGATCAGACGGGGATTTTCTAACACTAAATCTAGGGGTGGGGGACAAGCAAGGGTTTGGTGTATTAAAATACCACACACTGAACACTTTTGATAGCAACTGTACTTAAATATGGTAATTGTGGTTTCATTATATTTGAAAACATTGCTCTGGGAAGGGACCAGGAGCTTCACAAAACTGCCAGGAATCCACAGCAGAAAATAGATCAAGAACACCTTTATCTGGCGAGTTCCAGACAGAGACCGCTCCACCCGCTGGGCCCCACAGGGGTTCTTAGGTGGCGGTCCAGCACGGAAAATGGACAAGCTGATCATACTATGTACCGTACAGATTACTTTCACTTAAAAGATAAACTTTATGTTCTAAAGCAGCTCACAGCAAAACAGCAGAAAGTACGGAGAGTTTCCATGTAGTCCCTGCCTCCCACCACACCCGCAGCCTCCCTCACTACCAACTTCCCAGCCCAGACGGGGTACTTGCTGCATGAGGGGGCAAGGGCAGCGCAACATCCACGCTCACGCTGGGGCTCACTCGTGTGCGTTCTACAGTGGGCTTGTGTTAGTCACAGGAAAAATACACATTTGGTCATTCAGATGACCAAAAATGTATGAGAAATACGTATTTGTCGTTTTTTTTTTAATTGAAGTATAGCCTACTTACAATGTTGTGTTAGCTTTTGGTGCACAGCTTAGTGGCTCAGTTACACATACGTACCTGTATTTCTTCTCATATTCTTTTCATTAGAGGCTATTATAAGGTGCTGATGATAGTTCCCTGCTGTTTATTATTTTACATTTAGTAGTTAATATCTGCAAATCCCAAATTCCCAATTTATCCCTCCCTACCCACTTTCTTCTTCTGTTTGTTTTCTATGTCTTTCTGTTTTGGTTTTTATCCACAGTTCCTGGCTCATAGCTCTCCAAACCCTTGGAATTTCCTGAGAGGTAAGAGAGGAGTCATCTTTATGCTAATTCTTTTACTAATACCTCAACTTTGGGGCAACATCTGTCTGTTCCTCTCCTGGGAAACAATATGGGCTCACGACTTCTTCCTTCTCCTCCCCTCCCTCTCCTCCAACATCTAAGCTTATTGAATATTAAGATCTTTTTTGGTGTTTACATTTGTTCTTTTAAATATATTTAGGATTCTACTATTTCATTTCAGCTTTACATTATTTTTATTTGATTTCCACTTACAACCTATGAGCGAGGAAGGAAGGAGGGAAGTGAGGAAGATAAAACGATTGCGAAGTCCATCAATCAGAGAATAGATCAATCCACATAAACTGATAAGGTGACAGGTCTGTAGGTGTTAGGTAAAAATGAAAGTCTTAGAACAGTATACACACTGTGATATATAATATTTATATATCTCACTTCATATATATAAATTAAAATATGCATGTGTGTATATAAATACACACTGAAGTGGGTATATTTACGTCTGAAAGACATGGAGCAAATTATTTTCAGGGCTAATCTCTGAACTGAGGAAATAGATCCAGCGTGTTGGGAAGAATAAAGAAAATTTTCTTTCTTTATTCTATTTACATTTGTATTGTTTGAGCTGTTGACAATGCTGACAAGTAGCTCTTATATTTGGGGAAAAAATCAATTTAAAACTTGGAATTCTTATGATATCTGGTTATAAAAAAATGACTTGTTGCTAAATAAATACATAACTGAATTCTTATTTTTCTCTCAAGTTATTTTTGAACATATATAAAAACAAGTTAAAATCTCTGTCAAATTGAAACCAGCCTATTGTCTAATAACTGGTCTTCAATTTGCGTTTGAGAAGAAGTATTAGGCAACCTGCCCAGTTTATATTTGACTTTTTACTCTTCCCGTTTTCTCCATTTTTCCTCCGAAGAAATCATGCTGAGTTGCCCTGAATCCAGTTTTAATGTGTGATGTTCTCCAATGTTTTGATCTTTTTTTTTTTACAAAGAAATAGACAGCTGTCTATGAATTCTTAACTTCCCTTTGAAAAATTAAAGTTTCCCTGTGCAGAAGCGGGCCACGCCACTCTGAGCTTTGGATCGCCCTAGGGGCATCCCTGGGTTAGCCACCCTTTCATCTTTGTCACAGCAACCCTGTCCCACAAGGACGGCACATCACCTAAGCAAAGTGTGCTTCCATAGTCACCGTGATAAAAACTGTCCTGCAACATAAAGTTCTCTAAAAAGCAACACATTGGGTTCCCAGGAAAACAGGCTTTGCGATGGAAATTAAGAGCCAGGGAGGTTTTCAGGGAGGACTATTAGAATCCACACCTGTGGATGGGAGAGGAAGGAAGCAGGTAAGAGAGGGTGAGCTGCAATGAAGTTTCAACCAGTGGTATCAGCCAGCTCTCCGGGGAGCTCGAGCTGGGCTGTCCTGTGTTGGAGTGTGGGGTCTTTATAACGCCTGTTGACCAGCCATTGGTGCAGGCACCCTGGGAAGAGGTTATAACCTTGGGAGAAAAGGTTCTCTTCCATGAGGCCATCTCCTCCGGAGCCGACCATGGAGAGCTCCCAGCAGCTGAGAGCTATGTCTTGTTTCTGAGGGTAATCTGGGTGGTTGACCACAGCTCTGATCACAGGCGTCAACGGCTTGCTTCATAACGTTTACTTGACCGCCCCACAAACAGCTTAAACAGAACCTTTCTGAAAGTAACATCTTCGTGCTAACCCCCGCTCCCGCACATCATGTCTTCCCCCAGCTCCTCCTGTCACGCGTCAGTGGGCGTCCCATCCCCTTAGTCAAGCCAGAAACCTCAGTCCTCCACCTCACCTCCCACCCCATCTAATCATCTGTGACGATTTCACATCCTAAGTCTCTCTTGCGCCAGGCTGCCTAGCACCAGCCCCGCCCCCGCCCCCGCAGTGGGAATGCTGTCATGTCTTCCTTGGATGATGATTTCCCTAAGCTTTTTCCCCCAGCCTGCACTTTGCTCCTTCGGCCCCGTCCGTCCTCACTGCAGTCAGTGGTGTCTTTGTGAAAACCCCTGTAAGCATCTCATTTCAGGATGGTTTGCTAACTCACAGACAGTTTGATTATTAGCCTTGGCACTAACAGAACAGTTAATTTCAAAAGTTCTTTACATGTAGGAAGTCTGAAGGGCAGTCTCTTCTGAATTTAATAAAATAAGTCCTGCAACATAACGTACAGTTTCTCAGCCCAAGTGTGCTTGGTTCTTTGGTGTTGACATAAATATTAAGTTGAAGGTAGCAGAAAATGCTAACATTAGTGAAGACAATAAGGTCAAATGTGAATTTTTGCACAGATATTCACGACAACAGTATAGTCCAGTGAGTGGGCATTAGGAACCAGAAATATTTTGATGTGCAGGTCGATTTTTTAATAGATCAAAGACATGTAACAAAGATTAGGTCGCATGTCAAATTATCCAGACCAAAAATGAAACAACATGTTCTGCCTTTTATTTATAAATAAAGAAAATGTTCAGCATAAACACATTAGATTCAACTCTTCAAGCAAGCGAAAACTTAGAGGTTTTTAATTCAACATTTTTCTTCTAACAATTATGTCTTATAAGGGATTTTGTGATGTGCTGACATACTATTCTTCTTTCTGCCATTCATTTTTATGTCTTTAAGGGTTCTTGATAAGACAACATCCTTGATAGGAAAGAAAGGGAGGAGTTGAAATAAACATCATTTTTGATCAAGTATTTATTACAATCTTAGCCCTTCAACATTTCAGATAATTAGTCCTTGTTTTAAGGAAGTACTGACAAAAGCAAGTAACCATCCTTAGTAAATTATACCACCAATTTCTTTTTAAAACTCATTATAATTAACTACAATAACATTTTAATTTTTGTCTAAGTTACTTACTTCTTTTTCTCTAAGAATTGAGAAAGACAGGATATACTAAAACATGTAGATAACACATAAATTTTTCTACCACACTTTTTACCACAATTAAAAATTAAAAATAAAAGTTTCCACCTGTGTTTGTCTTATAAAGTTTTTCTAGTGTTCAAAGTCTCTAAAAAGCTGTCCTCCTTATGTAGTTCATAAAGCTCATTGTTTATAGCCACTAGAAAAGTACCATATGCAGTTTGCCATAAATCATTTAAAAAATATTTAGTTGAACACAGAGTATAATTTCCATTTTATAATGTATCTTCAAAAGGATCAAAATATGATCCCATGAAATGAATGACATTATTTCACTACATTCTTTTAATATTTTTCTTAAAAAGGAAAGGGATTATGTTCGATTGATCAAGTAGTAGAAAATTACTTTTTAAATTGGTACATGAGAAACCCTCCAGAAGGAAAGTCCAAAATCTTGTATAGAAATGTGTTTCTGAAACAAAGTACCACAGTTTTAATCATTGCTACTAACATGCTCTTCCTTCAGAAGAACGTTTCTATGTTGCTATGTATTCCTGAACCTCGACTGGGAAGTGGGAGAAAATGTGCTTCTCTCTTATCTCAGCACATATAGGTTAGTTTTGCCACATTAAATATTACTCATATAACTGGATTTATTTACCCAACTGCCAAAGTGTCACAAATGTCAAATAGCAAGCAGGGCCTTGACTTTAGACAACTCAGAAAACTTGTTGAATTAATACTTCTAGGAGTTCACTTGGTTTAAAAAGTTAAACAAAACATAACTTTTTCCTTTTTAATAACCATAAAGGAAGAGTACTGCAGAATGTGATATTTCTGAAATGTGTAACATAATAAATCTCATGAATAAGTCTGACCAAACAAACAAAACAAACCAGCTGCAGGCACGAACCTCTCTTACCTTTCTCTCTGAATGCACCTCGGGTACTTTAACTGCCCTCGGTCACACTGCACTCGGAGCTCAGAGCCCATGCTAGGGAAGTCGGATATGAAAGTATTTCCCTTACAAAGAAACTCAACATACTCGCCGTGGAAAATATAAGGCCTATCGTCAAAATTCCATTTCAGGAGTAAATTATTATTTTCCATTGTGATGAGAGATAAGGTGCAAGGCTCTGAAAAAAAGAAAAAGGAGCAGAAGACTATCCTGATGCACCTCAGCACTAACAGGAGCCACTGAGTCCCCTTCATGACGACCTTAGAGCTCCCAGGCATGAGAGCTGCCGGTAAGTTAGTCAGGGTTAATGTTCAAGGCAGAAAACATGCTCACTGGTCGGGAGGGTAGAGCTCAGGGGCAGAGCACGTGCTTAGCATGCACGAGATCCTGGGTTCGATCCCCAGTGCCTCCATTAAATAAACAAACAAACAAATAAACCTAATTCCCACCCCCCAAATAAAACATACATACATACATACATAAGATTTAAAAGAAAATATGTTCAAAGTTCACAGAAAACAGTCTGCCATTTATCTCCGTTGCCTTGAATTTGGAAAAAGGGTACATCCTGTCAGTTACTGAGTTTTTCAAAGACAGAAAACAAAAACAGGTGTTTTTTTTTTTTTAAGAATACTGATAGTTACCCATAGTCACTGAAATCACATTCTTTTTCCTTTTTCTTCTTCAGAAAGTTCAAATGAAATACCCACGAGACAAATCATTGATTATTGGACAGACAGTATTTTTTTGGAAATGCAGAAATAAGCTGCATACTCAACACTGACTCAGACTTTATGACCTAATGCATAAAGGGTATCCAAAGTAATTGACAATTTCTTCTCTTCTAAATTCCCCGTTATTAAGAAATATCAAGATTGGACTGAGATGCTTTAAATTCTAAGCTTTGACAGTATTATTGTGACCTTCTCCTTGTGCATTAAAACAAAACAAAATAAAAACTTAAGTATAAGGATACCCAACAAACTTTTTTGTTTTTTTAAGATAAAAATATCGGTATTTTTAAAATGTCAACTATCAAATCATTTCAGAAAAGGGGGCAACTTGTGTTCTCATTTGCCTCCTGGGTGCCCCAGCACTAAGCCGTGGCTTCTGAGAGCAATGAAAGGTCCAGATTTGCTAACACAGCAGATCAATCGTGTAACCGTGACACATCAGAACTCTACCCAGTCACTCCCGACAAGCGTTCACAGATGCCACGTGTCCGACGTTGCACCGGACGTGCTCCAGATGGAGGACGAGTGGACAGGGATTACTAGAAAGAGTCTAATAGGGTCTTTAAAGTCGCAGCCAAATTGTTTTGAAAATGAGGCCAAACGGTGCTGTCATGTAGAAGGTCACTGTTCTACAAAACATGCAGTTTAAATTAAAACTAGTTACAAACTGATCCACAGAACTCCTGCTCTCAGCTGTGACAGAGACGCCTGTACCAGACCAGCACTTCTCCTGAGAACTGGAAAACCTGAAAACAGGCCCTGCGCATCTCTGCCCGCGCCCCGCCCGGTCCTTGAGCTTTCCGTGGCGCCCCAGTCACACCAACGGCTTCTTCATCCAAAGCCCCCACCAAACCAGAGCCCGCTGTGCGGTTTGTGCTCAGAAAGCACTAGATCGAGCTGGGCTCTGGTTATGTGTGGTCTCCGGGAAAGAAGAGAAGCCAGTCATTAAACAGGCACACTAATAAAACCACACAGATGCACCGAAGTGAGCATCATGTTAGTGTTACAGCGACTCAAAGAGAAGGGAAAGGGAAAGGGAAAGGCGCGGTTTGGTTTTGCTAAGCGGAGAGCGCACGTACCTAAGCACAGCGGCGGCGCCGTCCACGCGCCCTCTGAGCAGTAGGCCTCCCGGGACCCCTGCAGGAAATAGTGTTCGAAACACCTGTACTCCACGGAGGAGCCGTTTTCATAGGTGCCCGCCGTTGACCCCTTGATGACTCCATTCTTAATAAGTGGGGGAGACGCACACGTTCTTTTAAATTCTGCAACAATAATTGTTAAAGTCATGAGTCGCTACGACAGGCACCCAGCACCTTCACAGTTGCTGCAGAAACAAGGGCAGGTGTTTCATGTAAGGGCAGTTTTAAGACAACGCTCAAGTGACTTTTAAATATTGAGGGCATTTCTGCCATAACTTCATACCATAAAATTTATGATAATTCGAATCTTGTCGTATGAAATGCACATTTAAAACTAGCAAAGTATTAGCAATCATGATTGCATCTTTCCGTTTCCGTCAGCCCAAAGTGAAAGTGTGGAAGGCGCCTCTTGAAGCCATGCTTTCTGTATGTATTCTCTTCCCTTTTCTCTTGGTAAAAGTGACCGTCCCGCATCCAGGGAGTACACAGAATCTCCCCCTTACATCCAGCCCTCCCTGCGACCGCTCCCCAGGACACCCTGCAGAGAGCGAGGTTCACAGGGGTGCTGACTGCTCGCAGGAGGGCGAGCCATCCTGTGACAGTCCGGCGACACTTACGAAGCCTCGTGACTTCTCCCTTTATAAAACTGACTCCTAGAATTGAAGGGTGTCAGCAGGACCACCCTATTTAAGTGTATGTGCTGGCTGGAAATTGACCAGATGGTTCCCAGTTGTGCAGACAAGGCGGGCAGCAGGTGACGGACTTCTGCCTTGAACCCAAGCGGTGATGTTGATCGGCTGAGACATTGTCAGGAAGTGCTATTGGTTTACCTTTCCTAACGCATAAGGGATACTTCACTCGTCCTCTGTCGCACTGCACAGACAACTCGGAAAGCGGAGTTGGTGGGGGCAAGTCATATCCCTGCTTGCACACAAAATCGATCAAGTCTCCGTGTAAGATCTTCCCTTCATACTGCCACTTCATCTCCAGGTTACTTCTGCGCATGTCGTCCACATTCACAGTGCACGGCTCTGTAAAACAAAGGCTCTTTCTAAAACTCATTGGAAAAATATGAAAGTGACACATTGTTACGATAAAAATGATGATAAGCATCAAAAGCTGTATTTTATATGGACCATCTGTCATCATTAAAGCTCTCTGCACACATACATAACAAAGTAGATCCTTTATTGCTATCAAATGAATTTGTTTCATATTCTCTTCATTGTATCATAAATTAAAACCACTTATTTTGAAACGTTAAAAACAAACAAAAAAATTAGAACCATCAACCACTTAGGTTCATCATGATTTCCTTCCTAAAAAATAAAATTCTTGAGCTAGAAAATGCATTTAGTTGTATAATATTTGTGGAACGCTTATCACTCAGTGCACATCAGTGAATACAACACGTTTTTATTTGCTCAACAAGAGAAAACAAAGGTGACCATTCAATCGAGGAAGCAGTGGCAAAGGAAGTTACTAACCCCACGCTCTCCCGGGGAAAGCAGTAGACTGATTATTCCTCTCAGTGCTCCTCAGCATTCTGAGGATAGCTGAGAGACCCTGAGGACTGCGCTAAGGGGAAACTTCAGTTAGGAGAAAGGCAACACAATGTAGTCAGACCCCAAAATATAAAAATACTTAACGCCACTGAAATGCACACTTAATGACAGTTAAACTGGTAACGTTTTATTGTTCTTATTTTGCCACAATTTTTTTAAAAAGTAGTGGGGCAACAACTAGTACACTCCTAAACGCTAAGATATTAGGGATTTTTTGCTTACAGAACTTATAAGGGAAAATATTTGAAAAAAATTTATACAAAATCATTTTTTTCCATGCATAAAACATTACATGAAAATCACATAAGGATACAAACACAGGGGGAGGGTACAGCTCGTGGCACAGTGCTTGCCTAGCAGGCACAAGGTCCTGGGTTCAATCCCCAGTGCTTCCATTTAAAAAATAAATCTGTTAATATAACCACTCTCCTCCAAAAAGTATATAGATGCTGTATGTCAATTATATTTCAATAAAACTGGAAGGAAAAATTTTGTTTAAATAGATTACAAAGAATACAAACACAAGGGTGAAACAAATTCAATGTGTTCTTATACAAACAGAGTAAGTTCCGGGGATCTGATTACAGCGTGAGGACTAGAGTCAGCAGTATTGTTTTGTACCCTTGAAAGTGGCCAGAAGCTTAAATGCTCTCATCACGACAACCAAGAAAATTACATGCAGTGAAGGATACGTAAACTAATCTTACTGTGGTGATAATTTCGCAATATATTTGTGTATCAAATTATCACATTGTACACCTTAAACTTACACAATGTTATGTCGAATGTATCTCAATAAAGCCAGGGAAAAAATCTTTTGGTTCTATGCATTTTCTGTCTTACCTAAGCAAACAGGTGGGGGTGACCATTTTCCTTGTTCACAGTGAGACAGCTTTTCTCCCCTCAACAGGTAGTACTCATTGCATCTATATTCCACCGAGGATCCCGTTGTGTAGCTGGTCAGTGGTTCACCAACAACAGCCCCGTTTATTACAACAGGGGGAGCATTACAATTCTCAGTATTTTCTAAGAAAAAGAGGTTATTTTAAAGTTAACGTGGACTTACAAGAACATCATGATATAATACAGTTACCCATACAAGAGCACTTCGATATTTGTACTATGTAATTTAGGACAACTGATTTCTAAATTCACCAGAAATGAGAGAAACGTTCAGCTCAAGTATTGTTAAAATTTACTAAGTGAAAGTAAACGGCGAACGTTTTGCCTAAGAACAAGTATGCATATTTTTCGCTTTCCTTGCTTATGAAGAAATCATAATATAGATAATCTTAGGACATACAGAAAGGTAAACAGTGTTCTTTAACCTGAAGATTATGGTCAGTTCTAAAACTATCCTTAGTCACTATCCATTTTGATCTTTCCCTTTTCATCCTTATTCATCTCAGATCTCAGACAACCCAGGGATGAAAATTTCCGTTTTCCTCTCTGTCTTCAGAGTCTTTCCCTCATTCTGCTCATTTCTCCAGCATGCTTAATAGCTTCTCTCTATTGTGTAAACATGTTTGTGGCGGTCCCTCCCGGACCTGATCAAGAAAGGAGAAGGCTCACAGGAAGGGTAGCAGCCGGGAGCGGTACCGTGGCCCGGCTGTGCCCCTTGGGGAGAGAACGACCAGGTGTATGGCTCACAAGGGCTTATTAGGGCCAAGCCTGGCCCGACGCAAAAGTACCACCATCAGGACATTCAAAACTTGCTTCGGTTGCCCACCTCTTTACCTTGGATTATGATCTACAGAGGCGCCACACACTCACGAAGAGCAGCGGAGCTGGTGCTGTGCCAGGGCACCGGCTTGGAAGGCCTCTGAGCAACGGGCCGGCGCTGCGAGCGCCTCGGGACGGACACGCTCACCGCAGGCCCAGCGTGCGCTGCCGCCCACCTACCCGCGCACGCCGGGGGCGCGGTCCACTGCCCGCCGCGACAGGCTATCTCCGGGGGTCCACGGAGGTGGTACCCTGCTGCGCACGCGTACGTCACCTTATCCCCGCCGTGGAAGCGCCCGGAGGAGGGCTGCGCCGCCGCGTTCTCAACGAAGGGTGGCTCGCCGCAGGCCTCCCGCTCGCCTGCCTCTGAACAGGGACAAGTTAAAGAGGGGAGACCGTTTAGCTCCACCCACGGATTTCATTTTCGGGAAAGCTGATTTGAGGTGTTGCTGACCCACGCATCTCGGAGGCTCTGTCCACTTTCCATTTTCACAACGCATCTCCTCCGGCCCCTGCATCTCGAAGTGCAGTTCACACGACACGCGCACCGCTGCCCCGTGGCGGTAAGTGGCCGCGTGCGCTTGAACGCTGGAGTTGGCCGGCAGAGGCGGAGGGGCACACCGACTTCTTCTTCCTTACGGAAAAGCGTCGGGGTATTTGGTCATATAATTACAGAGCACAAAGCCTAAGATTTCGTAAGCTGTCTGTCGTGCCAAGGACCACAAGAAGTGTGGCAGACAGACTGGGGTCACCCCTTCGATCCCCACATCCTGACCTGCACTTCCTTGAGTCAAGCCCCCCCACCCCCCACCCCAACAAGAGCAGGAAGTAGGACCTGCTTCTAACCAGTGAACACAGCCTGGAGGGCGGGATGTGTGATAACACACACGTGCTGATGCAACATAATATTGCAAGGCCATTCTTGCCCAGAGACCCTCTCCCTGCAGATTTTGAAAGGAAGCAAGCTGTCTCCTTATAAGCTTCCAAATGACGAGGGTCACAGAGCAGGGGGCACACCGGTGGGCAGCCAGGAAGAGACCGAGGCTCTGCTCAGCAGCCTGCCAAGCCCTGAAAGCTGCCAGCAGCCTCAGTGAACTTGAAAGCAGACTCTTCCCCCATGCCAGCCTCAGATGACACCGCAGGCCTGCCTGACACCCTGACTGCAGCTTGGTTAGACACAGACACGGAGCTGGTTCAGCCACACCAGGAACCCTACCCCACGGAAACTGTGAAAGAACGTCAGTGTGTGGTTTTTAAGCTGCCGAGTGTGTGGTTCATGTGCCAATAGAAAACTAAAAGAAGCAAGCGTTCTACATTCTTTACCTCCTTTAATCTTAAAATAACTGCTAAGTGGGGACTATTACATCTCCCATCTGATAGACGGAGAAACTAAAACTTACCAAGTAAGTGAATAATGAGTAAGTGGTGGATCTATTCCTGAACCCGTGTCTGAATTAAAATCTCCTGCTCTAATCTGTTCTAAAATACTGACTATGTTAAGTTCCCATGGCTGCCGTGACAAATGACCACAAAGTAGTGCCTTAAAATAGCACAAATCTATTCTCTTACAGCTCTGGGAGCCAAAGTCCAGGATCGGTTTCACTGGGCTGACACTGAGGAGTCAGGAGAGCTGCACTCCTTCGGGAGGCTTTAGGACAGAAGCTGCGTCTTTGCCTCTTCAAGCTTCTGGGGGGCTGCCCGCTCGCCTGGGCTTTTCAGTTCTGCTCTTCCACTCCGACCTCTTCTCCCATAGTCACATCTCACACTCGACCTTCTCTGGTTAGATCTCCCTCTTCCTCTCTCATACTTATGATGCGTGTGACTACCTTTAGGGCCCACACAGGTCATCCCAGATGTTATTCCCACCGCCATTCCTTACATTCACCACGTCTGCAAAGTCCCTTTCGCCATATAAGGTAACACTCGCTGGTTCCAGGGGTTAGGATTTGGATGTCTTTGGGGAGGTGGGGGTGTGTCAGGAGGGCAGGAGGCGTTATTCGAACCACTACACTGCCTAGTCTGCATCTAACGACTATTGACTAGAAAACATAACGGGAACATTGGCACCTGACTAATTGGGTTGGGGGAGTGTGGAATTGGTGAGAAGTATGTCTGCCATTTATTTTTGAAATAATATGCTACAGACAATTTGCTAATAATCTTCCTTTCTACTATTAGACCACTGGAAATTTTAAAAAGACTATTTTTAACAACAAAAATTAGTCATCGTTCAGTGCATTTAGAAATAACGGCAGTTCTGGGCAATCCCATTATGTGCTCTTGGTCACCCCTCTTTCACGCCTTCCAGCAACTGTTTCAGATCCTCACCACTGTCTTCCAAGTTTTACTTTCCCATCTTTCTCCTGCGTGTTAAAATGGCACTATTTTCTACATTACAGAGAAAATAGAGGCAACCACGCCCTCCACCTCCCCCTTCCCTCCCAATCCTCAAACTCTCATTTATCCTTTAAGGCTCAGGTCAAACACCATCCATCACCTCTGTCACGCTGTCCCGTACAGTATCAATCGGAGTCTTTAATGTTGGTTCAAATACTTTACACCTGACTTTATTCTACCGCTTGTCACACTGTATCAGTTACTCTGTTCTCTCTGTTTCCCCTGCTGGACCAGGACCTCCGTCATTTAGCACTGCAGGTGTGATCACGTGAGACTGCATTGCTGTCTCCTAACGGGTGATCACACCACCTGCTTGAACACATCCAGTGACAGCAACATAACACAGACATTCCACTTTAGGGCAGCTCTTACTAGATGACCTCATTTTTCATTTTCACTCTGGGAAACATTCTGCTGCTTTTTTTACTCTTTCCCCCACTGTTTTGAAAACAGTATTTTCACATAAGAAAACATGTGGCCAAATAATAAGAAAGTACCTTCATATAGCTGCTAACTGGGGACAACTGGATCAATTATAATAAGAAAAGTTTTTCTTTATAGTAAGAGATTTGAAATTTATAATGAGATTTTTAAAAATATGTTTAAAACATATATCCACTCTACAAACTAATATAAAACTTAAGATTTCTTCAGATTAAATGTATTAAAGATTGCAGAAAATAATACTGATCTAAAAGGCAGTATTTATTTTTAAAAATATCACTTGGGACAAGAATTAGATGTCATCAGAGACTTTTTTTTCATAGAAATTAAAGCTGATTCAGACATGACATTTTATTTGTGTGAGTATTAAATTTTAAAACTCACCTTCACAGACAGGAGATTCTGGGTACCAACCAAAGTTATAGCACTGAATTAGGTCAGATCCACTGAGGTAATAATTTTTATGACAGAAAAACTGAACTACGTCTCCTTCTTCATAGGTTTGCTTTACAGGATGAAAATAACCATTTTCTATTAATCTTAAGGAAGAGCATTTTAATTCTAAAAATGAAAGAATAAAAAATACAAAGAAGTGTTATTTTTTGCTGGAACAAAATCCACCTCCTACTTATGTGCCACATCTGAACTAGAAATCAGCAAATTTGCCATATTTTGTTATTCACAGTAAAAGCTTGTCAATTGATGTATTTATTAAATAACATTGAGCTTATTTGATTTTAAATTATCTGAGCTAAAAAGAATTTTTCCTATTTGAGACGTTGAAATGATCAAAGCCTACTGTCAACGTCATTAAAACCAGAAACAAAGTATAAAAAAAGGAACATAATTAGCAGGCAACTTGTACCCATTTCTGTTCGAGAGGGAGTTTCAGAGTGAAAGCAGCTGTGTTCAAAGTGAGAACCTACTGGCACATCGTGGGGGGAGAGCCCACCCGTACGAGTGACATTCCACCTCCTCCGTCCTCTTCCCGGAAGCTGTGTGGTACCCGGGGGCACATTCATATCGTACTTTGTCCTTCACTCTGAATGTTTTCTGTGTTGTGGAATAATTTCCATGATGTAATTCAGGGGCCAAGCACATTTCTAAAAAGAAATTAAAGTCATTTGTTTTATGAACTTTATCACGAAACCTAGAGTAATTAAAAAGAAATCTCAAAAAGTGTTCTCCCTGAATCTTAAGAATATATGACAGAAGCAACTCTTGGCAACATTGAAAAACAGTCAAAGTTTCCCTCTGCTTCTCGCTTCCCTTTCCTCATGCACCTTGTGTCCTAACCCCAGCCGTCTTCTGTTCTTACAATTTTAGTCCAGTGTGTTTGACCAAAAGCCATAATTCAACAGAAGGCTTTTGCAGTATTTCTTGATAATGTCCCATCTGTGGATTTGTATAATTTAAATAACTAACAACATGTTAACAAAGTATACATATATATGTTTGTATATATGTGTGTATATATATACAAATTATTGGATTATTTTTAAGTTTATATGATATTGGTTTATAGTATAAAATAATGTGCATTGTTTTGAATTCTTCTCTAATGAAGGAAATAATAATTATGTATGTTGCAAAAAATATGTTCATTAAGACTCTTTCCTTTTATTCCACACCAACTCCTTTTTTACCAGTAGAAAGTAGGAACTCCTGGAGTAGGTGTGGTAGCCGTTGGGAATTCCTGGATGAAGGAAACACTTAGCATTTGAGAGAAATAATATAACAACTTCCTGCATCCAGAACAATTATATTAACAATTATATTAAATAAAAATGCCTACCAATACAAGAAAGCACTAAACCCACAGGCCCTTATCTACAGATTTAGGAGATGACTCTTAAGCACGTACCATGCTCCTTCCTACAGGCTGGCTGAGAGGACCATCCATCAGGGAGGCATTGAACCACTTCTTCATCCTGCCCTGCAGTGGTTTTATATCCTGACGAACAACCGTAGCGCATGTTCTCTTGAATGTTGTAAGATAATTTTGTATCAAAGATGTAGCCATTTCTTAAGTCAGGCTTAGGGCATTTTTCTATGAGAAAAAAAAATTTCTTTTCTAAATTGATGAAGTTTCTCAAATGTTTAACATTATTCTTGGAATTTTAAGGAGAGAGAGGAAAAAATGTTCACTCCACAAGTTCTTGATTTAGTTTAATTTTGGAAATACCCTGCATGTTGTGCCTCAAATTTCTTTAAATGTGGATTTAATTTGACACCGAAATTCTTGGTATGTACTAACTTCAGCTCTCAGAGTCATTCCTACCCCTGCCTCAACTATTTTAGAAAATATATCCAGAGCTCTTCCTCTAACTAATTGTCATTAATGGCAAATAACAGGAATTTCTTTTGGACTTACTTTCTTGGTACTTTTGAGTCCACTGTGTTTGATAATTTTTAACATCATGTAACTAAAGAACATACACCTACTGTGTGGATCCTTAAATCATTCTGCAGACAACTTAGTGTGAAAACTGTGTTCATTCATTTTTTTCAACGTCTGATGGGCTACCTGCGTGGCAGGACTTCAGACAGAGTCAGGCCACGTAGACTGTGACTGAATCACAGACATGTCACTCAAAGCATATGAGTCCGGAGTATTTTAGTAAAGACTTGGAACAGTGATGTGTTGGATATCACATTTGCCTTAGTGTTGTATGGAGTTCAATCATTTTTTAAGCCTCATTCATGGACCCCATAACAAATCAATCCAGAAAGGCAAAGAGACTTGCCCAAGGTTAACATTTGTTTAAATCGATGTCATACTTGCTGTGTGGCAAGCACTTTACAAGGATTATCTCATTGAAGCAGCATGGTTCCCATTTTATAGCTGAGAAACTCTGGTTCAGAATGTTTCAGCCACTTCCCAGTAGTGGAGGGGGATTCACAGACAGCAGTCCATTCGCAGAGGGTGTGTCTTGACCACGACACTGCAGTGCTAAACCCGCCTCATCCTGCTTTGGCCCCTACTTCACTGCTCTCACCTCCAATCTAAAAGAGTCAATAAACCTAGGGTGTTTAATTTACCCTAATGCTCTAGATATAAGTGAGATTTATTTTCTAGCATTAATCTATGGTCCATGCTCACACTAAAAGTGCAATGCTCACATTCATAGTCTGTCCTCAGGTCATAGAATGGATAATTATCCCATGGACACATTTACTGGACATTTTAGCCGCCATACTGACCATATCCACTTTCTCTTCTAAATGGAACAGACTCAAGTAAAGCCCCTTCCTCTGCAAAACAGGGCTTCGGGAAGCCTTCAATCGAGAGAGGCCACCGGACCCAGTGAGAGCCAGCTGACAGTCTGACTCCAGCACAGACTGACGTGAAACATTGAGATGCACTAATCGGCTTCCTTTTCACAAGTGTGACCTCAAATTTCAGAAAAAAACATTTTTCAATGGGTATTTGAAGAGAAGACAGTTGGTATACCAAGGAGAGGTGAGGCTTTGAATGATTCAACATTAGAATAATAATTTGTTCATCCTTAGGCCAATGTCAAGTATTTTTCTGGCTTTTGCACAATTATCTGCATAAGTTTGCATTCCTTGAAGTAACTCAGTGCTGTTCCTTGCAACGTGATAACAACAATTTCAATAATTATCCTTATCCTTTTCACAGGGTATTATTAAAAACAGATGGAAAAGATCACATTTTAATGAAAGACTTGATTTACAGAATTTCAGGATATGCTTTCATTTTGTAAAGAAGACTATGGGCTGATGATTTTGTTCTTATCTACCAAAGGTTTAAACACTTGCCTTATTTCACTGGACCCAGTTTTTACAAGCTGATCAGTTTGCACATTCGCACACTAGCGGAGCCCTTCACCGACTTACTGAAGCACCGTGGTTCTGGGTACCAGCCGGCTGCTGTGCACGCGATGCGAGCCTCTTGTCTCCCCGTTTTAGTTGTGTGACCGGCCAAGCAGGAGAAGGTCAAATGCTGATTTATGCTCATTGGAAAGTAGTATCTTTCAAAAGTATAGTAATATTGGGCAATCCGTCCATTTTCCACACTCGGAAAACCACAGGGTTTCTCTGAAATGAGTAAATGTCAAGCTGAAGACTGAAAACTACATTTAAAACCATACAGTTTGTGATCAAGCCACAATACATTTGAAAATTCCATGTGTTTGCATGTACTTCAGTACTTATTTTTATTACCTAAATATTTAAAGCATGCTTGTGACAATCCTTTTCCATCAGAATTAATCTGCCACCAACCCGAGCACTAAACTGTCAGATAAGTCTGGGCAGGCTGCTTCCTCAGAGAAGCTTTTCCTGATTTTGTCAAACAGCACTTTCTAATAGAAATATAACAAGCCACGTGTGTAATTTTAAAATTTCTAGAAGCCACATGAATCAAAGGAACAGCTGAAGTTAATTTTTCTAACAGGTTTTATTTGACCCAATATATTAAAAGTATTTTTCTTTCTAAGTCTGAACTCCAGTGTGCATTGACACAGCACATCCCAATTTGGACTAGCCGCATTTCAAGAGCCACATGTGACTAGTGGCCACCAGTATTGGACAGAATTCTAGAATAGATGAGGTTCTCCTTAAGATATTTGAAGTTACAGATTTTGAAATGAATGGCTTTTGTTTTGTTTTGCTTTTTAAGAAAAAGACGGACAACCAATTAAAAAATAATTAAAAGACTCGAGGGAGAACTTCACATTGAAGTGGTCAGAAATCTAGTAAGGAAGGCTCAGCCTTACCAGTCACCTGGGAGATGCAAGTTTAAATGACTGTGAGGTAGTCCGCACATCCACTGAAATGACTGACACGGAAAACAGAGACTCCCTCAGTGGCTGGTGAACACACAGAGAAGAGGGAACTCTCAGACCACTGCAAGTCAGTGTGAACTGGTGCAACATCTCACGAGAAAACAGTTGGGCAGTTTTTGTCAAAGCAGAATATGCACAAACCAGATCTGTGCAGCCAGACATAGCAGCCAAGCGACAGCAGAAAATAAACGCACCTCAGACTGTGCACATGGCAGGTACCGCACAGCAACAGGGATGGTGGATGCTGAGGGCAGATCTCACAGACACACGACTGAGTGAAGCCAGTCACATATGAGTAAATGTGTGATTTGTAAACTGAGATCTAATTCACATAGACCTTTATACTAGTTTCAGGCATATGACATAATGATTCAATATTTGTATATACTGGAAACGATCACCACCATTAAGTCTAGTTGACATTCATCACTACATATAGTTACAAGTTCTGTTTTCTTATTCTGAGAACTTTTACAATCTACTCTCTTAGCAACTTTCAACGATGTGATACAGTATCATTAACTATCGTCAACATGCTATGCATTACAGATCCAGGACTTACTTATAAGCGGAAGTTTGTACCTTTTGACCCCCTTCACCTGTTTCACCCCCCCTAACCCCCATCTCCAGGCACCCAGCTGGGGACGCTGGGTGTGGGGTGGCTCCGGCTGGGCTGAACTTGGCTGTGGTTTGAAGGAGGAGCCCCAGGATGGGGCAGGAGATGGACTGGCTCCTAGGCCAGCAGAGATGACAGTGCTTCTGACCACAGCTGCTCAGAAGCACCGCCGGGGCCCGGATGTGGGTGCCCAGGCAGCAGCAGACAGGGCCCAGAGGAACCACAGAGAAGTCCCTTCTGATGCCTCAAGGCTCCGGCCACACCACAGAGCAACATGAAACCCGTTCATGGGAGGAGGAATCAGCAAGGCCTCCTCCAGCGAGGATGTGGGCAGCACTACCAGCCAGCCGCTGGTACCACTCGGCCTCTGGTGATGCCCTGGGCGGTCCGAGAGCTGTGCCGGCCGAGCGGAGCCGGGCGGGAGCCGGAGTCAGCCCGCGGGTGATGGAGCCGAGGCTGCCGCTGGTCGGCGGTGGACCGTAGGGCCTGACGCTGTTGGGCAGGCTGTGCACCTACCCCCGTCTCCACGCAGACGCAGGACCCGGTGGGCGGGGTGGGGGGTCGGCTCTGGGAGGAAGACCCGGTGCCCAGGGCTGTGGGCAGGACTTTCCCAGAGGACGCTGACCTAACGGAGCCCCTCCTGCGCGGCACAGCAGACCCGCTGCGAAACTCTGCTGGATCTTTTCTTTTTTTCTTCTCTCCACTCAAACATGCAATAACTTTATTTGCCTTTGGTTGGCTTCTCAGGAGGGGCTGGGCTGGCAGCGGCCTGGGCTCCACGCGCCCTCGGTGACCTGAGAGGCAAGGACCAGAATCGAGGCCAAAGGCCGAGGACTGTAGATTCTGGAGGCGGCAGTCAGGCCAGGCGGGGGCAGGTCGCCTGTTCCTCGGGCCAGCACCCCGCACCCAGCCTCAGGAGGTGGGCAGAGGGGAGGCCCTGACCCCCACCCTTGGCGCTCATCCCCGCCCACGCTGCGGGCACGTAGTCTGCGGAGCCTGCGTCCCCTGCAGACGGCCCTCCTCCCGTCCTCTGCCCCTTGGCCAGGATGAAGAGGAGGATGCCACAGGGAGGGCGTCGGCCCAGGCCAGTCCGCAGCTCTCCTGAGGCTCCTGCCCTCTTTCTGGGAATGTGTTCCGGCTCAGGGGGTGAGGGGCAGGCTTCCCCCTGCTCTCTGGTGAGCTGGGCTTTGGCAGCACCGCCCCTGTTCTGGAAGACCCGTCAGCCCTGAGTCCTGAGAGCATCCCTTTGGAAGCTTCCTTCCACCTAACCGTGGGCACATCACCCTGCGGCCAAGTCGTCCGTGATCAGAGAAGTCAGGATGGCGACTTGGGCATTATCCTTAGAGGAGAATTTAAGAGGCTCCTGGGTTCTGGCTAATTAATGTTCTATATATTGATCTGGGTGCGGGAAGATTTCATAACCATTTACAGAAGGGGATCTTACGATTTTTGCAATATTTTTGCACTTTTCTGTGTACATTATACTCCAAATAAGACATTTATTTAAAAAAAAATCCATCCTTAATGATGGAGACCTTAAAAATCATAAAAACACTTAAAAGAAACAAACCCTGGAGCAGTTCCTCGGAGCTGGGCTGGGAGGGCACAGAGGTGTGGGGAAGAAGGGCTGGGCAGCGGGGACTCCCCTGCCTGCAATGCCTTGGGGGTCACAGTCAACCTTCCTGCTACCCAGGAGACAAAAAATAACAGCAGTGCCAGCGCAGGGCTGGGGGACGTGGGCAAGGAGTTATGGGTAACAGAACCCTCCAGAATCTGATGGAGGGGCAGAGCAGATCATGAGCATGTGCAGGGGCACCCCCGACCCTGAGGATTCTCAGCATTTTCCATACCCAGACCACCACGGTTTACAACCAAGACCCTTCAGAACTAGCAGTGCTCTGGTGAACACAGAAGGGGGAGGGGAGCAAACAAGGGCCAATCCTAGGTGGTGGCTTCAAAGACTCTCTGTCCAGGGGCACGTCCTGCCCCAGGAAGGCTCGTTACCTGTCCAAGTGGCAGATATGTCTTGGGGAAGGTGAATTTATAAGAAAAACATAATGAGAAACAGGAGGAGCTGAACCACAACAAAAGAAAGTCAGCCAAATGGACAATCAATGCCCAATGGAGCACAAGCAATAAAACAGGATCAAGGATTTCAAATTTGCATAGTGAATATCCTTAACTAGACACAGGAAGGTGCTGGTGAGATAAAGAAGAAATAAGTAGAAGCTCTAAGCATGGAAACATGCTACTTACTGCAAACAGCCCCATTAAATGTGGGAAGTTGCAGAATGGTTGTAGGCGAATTGGCACACTAGAATATAAACTTTGAAAATTCCAAGTTTATGACACCAAGGTCTCCATGTGCACAATTACAAAGGCACCATTCACACTGTCTGATTCAGACGTGCATGGGGGGAGGCAGGGAACAGAAACTGTAAGGCAAAATTGTTGAATCTGATTAAATTAAAATTAAGGATTTCTTTCCATGAAAATCATTGTTCACAAAACACACACATCACAGTTAGGAAGAAAAAAACTGCAATGTCTAAAACTGACAGGAAGTTAAAATGTATAATCGGCAAAGCTCCCACAAATCAACTATTTAGAAGCAGAAGGCAGAGAAAAATGCTAATTTGATATAAATCAGGAAATCAAGAAAAAGAATTGAGCCATTGTCCCACAAAGGAGTAGATACTGGCCAGAAAAAGTGTCACAGTGAAATAAGGTGATGACAGGACAGCATTCATTTCTGAGTTGCTCGTAGTTAGGAGGAAATTCGAGGGAACTCTGTGGCCACCATTAGGAGAGTGGGTAAGCAAATACATGAAACACTACAACACGACATAACACCGAGAGCAACAAACTAGATTCAGCAGCAGGGAAACATGTTTATATAATAAAAGTAAATGGAAACAGTAAGGGGGTAAAATCTACGGCAAACTTCTGTTCATGAGAATATATAAAACACAGACATAGTTTACAAAGATATTTGCACATTTAAGGATAGATCAAACACGTTATAGTGGCTCCAAATGGGTCCTCCGAGAAATGGAATTCAGGGTTTGGAATAAAGAGGGAAAATGTATCAAAAAAGCAAAAGTGACACCGTTCATAGGCCAGTGATGACTGTATGAAATGAGAAGTACAATTAACTCAGTCTGGCCCCTAAGTTTCCCGATGAGGGTGGGGAAAGCATGGGCATAAGAGATGGTGGTCCCTGTCTTCAGGAAGCTGACACGTTTTGTTTGTGTGAAAGAAGAGTACATTCGTTACATTATATATTACATTCCTTATATTATATACATTCTTAATATAATATTAATGTGTATAATAATATAACATATAATGTAAAGAATATAACATTAATATCATATCCACATAATAATTAGAAAATCAGCCAGAATATTGCAATGTTTTCATGGTATAGATAATAGACAGTTGTATTAGCTGCTTTTTCCCTATTTAAACAGAAAAATAAAATCAAGAGAAACTGTTCATGCAAAAGTTCTCTTATCGTAGAAGTAAATGTGTCAGTTAAGATGAATGCTATTCATTTCAGTTTCATAATTTCAATTTCAGGGCCTTTTTGGTAGAAAATTTATAGTAAATTATTCAATTAAAAGACGATTATAATTTGTAAGGTATTTTATTTCAACAGATTCCCTAAAGTATTTTAAAAGAGCCTTATTGCTGTGGTTTCCTATTTGGGGTGAGCCTTTTGCTGACACCCACTGACCTGCCTGGTTTCTTATCCACGAAGACCAAGAACACCACTAACTGTTCCTAAGTAACCACCAGCTGGCCTCACTCACACAGTCATCTCACACACTAGGCAGTCCACCCGTGAAGCCTTCCACAGCACGGGAGGCCACAGGTATCGCTTGTCTGGACAGTCCTGATTTACCCGTTTTCCCACACGAGTATTGACAAAGCCCGTTCCCACTCTTAGAAGTGTCTTTGTTGATACAATCAACCCTATGGTTCTCCTACTATTCACTACTTAATGTCTTCAACCAAAGAATAAATTAGGATAAAAATCAAGGTGTCAAGAGTCAAAAATCTTGTTGATGATTTACGGTTATTTCTTTTTCAAATTTACCACATTAACTCACTTTAAGAACAAGAATTAAAATTGTACAAGCTTTGCACTGTTAGGAATGGATTCTAGTCTGAAATTAGAATTAAGGTTAACATACAACTTCCAAGTGTTGGCACTCTTAGCCTGAAAATTCTTTAAAGTATGTGGATCCTGGTTTCCTATGCCCTCAAAACTAGACATGCAAAAGGTGTTTCATTTTTCTTTTTGTCTTGTTTTGGTTTTCAAAGTTATATTACTCTGCAAATAGTTTAGTAATATTCCCCAAAGAAAAAAATCCTGTCTAAATATTACAACAAATTATGTTTATAAGAAATATGTTCTTAATAAAATTGGTATATGTAAACGAAAGACTATATTAAATGCTCAAGAGAAATGAATGTTAGAATTTCTCTTGATAATTTTTAGAGAATAAAGAATATTAAAAACTTCATTTTACCTTCTGCATAGAGTTCTCCTGAGATGATTAATAGGATAATAACAGCCAAGTCTTTTGATCCCATCTTCAGCGGTGTGCTTAATACAGGTGTTACCAGTGCTACAGCACCAGGGACCCCTTGTTAAGTACACAGTACTTCTCCTGAAAAAAAAAGTTAATTATTTACGACATCTGTCTAAGTCCCTTTGTAACAAGCCTTGCATTTCATTTAAAATAGTTTAGAAGAATACTGAAAATACACAGTTGTGTTAACTGACATTACTTTTCATGCCACCGTCCACGAAGAACACACTAAGCGGTCAGGGCGACAGTAAGAGCAGCACAAATCATTAACTCAGGCTGCATAAAAAACAGGGCACGTTTTCAACTTGAATTCCCTGTTGTAAGGTCAGAGAGTGAAGTTCACTTGTGGCCATTGATTTCTTCACCACCATCGATCAAATGAAAGGATGACCTTAGGTACGTGAGATAATGGGTCCCTGATATTAACATTCGGTGCAGTCTAGACTGCACTGCGAAAGGGAAAGGCGATTGTCCCGAGCAGTGATGGAGTACTTTCAGTAATACTATTGATGGCAGTGTCTGCCGGTGAGAGGCTTGTATGCCATGATAGCCGATGAGATAAGTGGTGTGCTAAATTATCATTTATGGAAAATGTTTTCAGCGTCCAGTAGGCACCAGGACATGTTCTAATCTTGGGTATACAGAGGTGAAAAAATAGATTCCAGTGATGGCCTTCATGGAGTTTACATGCTAATGGGTTTTAGTTTAAACTACAAAATAATACTGTGATCTGGGAACTACTATCATTTCTTTTTTTTTTTAAGTTGAAGTAGTTACGATGTGTCACTTTCTAGTGCCCAGCACAGTATCTCAGTCATGCGTATACATGCGTATATTCCTTTTCATGTTCTTTTTCATTAAAGGTTATTACAAGATAGAACATAGTTCCCTGTGCTATACAGAGGACTTTTTTTTTATTTCTTAAATCTATTTTTATCTTTGGTGGCTAACATATGTAAATCTCAAACTCCCAATTTGGGAACTTTTATTAAAATGCAACATATGAAGAGAGAAGCACATGTGCCATGAATGCACAGATCAAGGGATTCTCACAAACTGAACAAATCTATGAAATCAGCATCCAAAGGAGAAGTAGGATACACCCTACCCATCCTGCCTGAAGCCATGGCCTTGGTGCACCCACCCCCAGGGTAAACACAACTTCTAGCAGCAGAGGTCAGTTCTGCCTGGTTTTATTCCACGCACCTCAGATACATCCTGTGTTCTCTGTCCAGCCTGCTGCAGAGTCCCGAGAACATTCTCTACCGGAGGACCATCAGATTTTCTGACATGATAAAGGTAAAAAGCCTAAAGAAAATATGAGTATACCAGGAAGAGACTAAAGGAAATGAAAACAGTGAGGATTTTTAATAAAAGCATATTTTTAAACAGTCACCTCCTAGTGGTATTCTAATTCAATTAGTTTTAACATTCTAAATATTATTGGACTGTGCACCATGTGAACAACTCAAATTCCGATGACTTTTATGGGGGAAAGTGGTAATTAGGTTTGTTTGTTTATTTATTCATTTAATGGAGGCACTGGGGATTGAACCCAGGACCTCATGCATGCTAGGCTGCGCTCTACCACTGAGCTGTGCCCTCTACCCACCATGATGTTTTAATGAGCAGGGTTCCATCAAAATGGTTGCAATGGCATCAGACCGGTGTAATTCAAATCCTGACCAGTCACTGGCATTCAGCAAGTCACTTAACATCTAAGCCCCTGTTCTGCCTGTGAAGTGGAAATAATGACACACACCTGACTGGGTTTTATACAGGTTTAAATTAGAAAATATATTTAAAACAGCCTAGAATCGTCATTCGTAAATATTCAGAAAAGAGCTTACTCTACTTGTTATTATATCCAGTACCAAATTATATTTATCTAAGAAACTGACAGGAAAATTGCTACATAAAAAAATGGCAATAACATACAACAACATGGTCTATTAACCCAATAAGCATTTGTTAAAGGATCTTAAATTTCATACTGAAAGATCAAGCTACCCAAATGCCTTTATAGTGAAAACATATTTTATTAAATAGTCTTTTAAAAATATATAACAAAAAAAGGTATCTATTTTCAAAATCTGAATGGGGTGCTTACCTCTAGGCCAACTCACAAAGGATTGTATGACAACAGTCAGTTCAGGAAATTAAGCTGTTCTCTGGAAATGCATGTGAAAAACAACTGAGGTCACCGCTAGTCAAATAGAGGCAGTAAATAAAATTTCATGGAGAGAAAATAGTAGCAAAAAAGGAAAATCACTTACATGAAATAAGTTAACTTAAATAAGGTATACTTCTACTCTTATACATACGTACATGATCACATTTAAGTTTGTGAGATTTTAGGCAGCCATGCCAAACGACACATACACTTGACTCTGAAAAAATTTCTAGAGCGTTTTTAAAGAATGAACCTCAGGTTGACAATCAAGAAGCAAGATGCTCTCTCACATTTCCATCTAGTCCTAAGATTCTGTGGTCTTGGTTTACAGAAAGGTGACACACTTTTACTAGTGACACATCAGAAAGTGACAGGGGTAGCCAGTCAAATGAAGCTGCTTGTTGTCAGATGGAGCTGGCCCGCCACCTTGTGGCCATACATGCAATGAACACAACTTCCAGAAACCTGGCTGCGAAGGAGCCTGGGAAGAGCCAGGGCAAGTTCAGCCAAGTCTTTCAGTCACATCAAAACAGCATCAAACTCATTGCAGACAGAAGACAGGAGACTTATTTTCTTAAAGAAGTGCAAGAAGCTCACGTTACAGCCCGTACTCGTCTGTAGCAGGAGCTTCTATTTCCACAACTGGCACCAAGGAGCCTGTGATACACAGCATCTACCTGAGTTGTTCCCAGCACGGGCTGCAGAGCTCACTCGAGGGGTTTGTGAGAAGCAAAGACCCCAGACCCTGCCCTGAGCCCTCCCCACGAGGGATGCTGCAGCGGGGCCCTTGAATGGCTGGTTTCAGCTGCAGTCAGGGAGCAAACACCACGGAGCTCAACCCCATTCAGTAGGGTGGGTGGCGATTTTAACTGAATGTCCTCAAAAAGACTCAAGTTATTCTGTTCAAACACAAACCAACCAACCCCATACACTACAACCATCATATGGAGATTCTAACACACCAATACTATCCAATTAAAAAAATGTTTAGAAGATTAAAAGAAACCCCAAATTTCACTTAAAATTTTTCCTCAGATAGTTTACCCAATAACCCTGCTCCACAAAACATAGGTCTCCTGACGTTCATTCCTTTTTAGGCCTAGATTCATGAATCCTGTAGATTCATTTTTATACTAATAGTGAATTTCTCTCTCTCTGTGGCAAATATAACACTTTACCTAGTAAAGCTCTGTGGTTCTTGAGCTGTTATCTTTGTACATAAAACCTGTGTGACATGCAGTTTTCTGTACTTATCCCCAGAAATTCACGTTAGTAATTCTGCAATGGTGAGTAGAAATTTCCCTGATTTAATTAACAAGCAGTCCAGACAAGTCTGATGCAAGTGGTTGCCCTCCTCTCAGACAAATGCTGCTTGTCACTGTGACATGCTCATTCACCAAGGGTGGGGGAGGTGTTTCACTCAAGGGATGTTCTAATATTTCTTTTCCACTACAGTGATTTTCCAAAGGTGGTCCCTGGACCCAGTAGCTCAGGCATCACCTGGGACTTCTTAGAAATGCAAACTGTAGCCCTAGTCTATGCCTAAGGCCTGAGAAAGTCTGGGGGTGGAGCCCCAAAAGCAGGTTAGCCAGCCCTCCAGGAGGTTCTGATGCACTCTTAAGTTTGACAAGCATTGTCTCCTCAGAGAACCCTAGACCCTTAGGGGCTGTTTGATGAAGCATCTTCTTCTTCTTCTAATTTTCCCCTCATCCTCCAGACAGACGTCTTTAGGAAAGAATCACGCCACGTGCCTATAACAGTATAAGGGAAAGTGCATGGCATTTCAAACCACAAGACCTGGATGGGATCCCAGTTGTTAACTGCCAGGACTAAAACCATGCATAAATGTTTATATCCCCTAAGCATATTTCCTATTAAAAATTGGGAGAAGAACATTTATCCGTGACACAGAGTCAAGACCTCTGCCTGAAGCTCTCTCATTTGAGCACCCTGCACTGCTGCCGTTGGCACGAGTTCCAGGTTACAGATGAGAAAAGAGACACACAGAAGACTCAGGACGTGAACCTGCCTGCTGCCTTGCCTAGCCCTGACCCATCGGACACAGACCCTTTGACAGTGTTGCCTTCTCTGCAAATGTGGACAATGACCCCGTGAGTTTGTTGTGATTAAACAAGGCAACAGAGTTTAAAGGAATCTGTAAAAAGTAAACATCACTTTTGTACGTACTGACTTAGTGGTTTGGTACGTTGGGTGGAATCAGCACACAAACCTGAAGCAGAGGGAAAGCAAAACCTAGTTAAAGTTTTGTTTTAAAGCAGAAACCATAAACCACCATACACAGCTGTTTATGGACCACAGGCAGCGTCCCCGAAGGAGAGGAAGGGCGACCTGCGGAAGTGGCTGAGGGACAGGACCGGTGGGGACGCCGCCTCCTCCTCGGCCCGGCGGCCCCGCAGCCCCGCCGGCGGCCTCCGCTCGGGCGGGCTCCGCTCCCAGCAGCCGCGCCCCCGACGCCAGGTGGCCATGGCGGCCTCGGGCCCTGCCAGGCTGCTTCGAGCGGCACCTACAGGAACGCCGACCGCGTCCCCTCGGGGGAGCCGCGGAGACCTGGAGCGCACTTGCCCCCTTTCTTGTCGGGAGGCCGGGACCCCGGGGAAGCGGCGGCCCCACAGAATCGCAAACTCCAGTTCAGGAGCGGACGGCGGAGGCACTGCGCTCCGTTTAAACTTCCCGCCTCGGCCAATGGGCGCGTCAGGGCCCGCCCACATCCGCGGGGGACCAATCAGCAGGCATCCGCCTAGCCAATCAGACGACGGCGCCTTATTTAAACGTGCCGACGCCGCGCGTCGCTCTCTGCGCAGCAGGCGAGAATGGCGGCAGGTCTCGGTGCCCCTGAGACCCGGGCTTAGACTTGAACCTCGCTGCTGGTTTGTGAACCTGTCGGTTGAAGGGAAGAGAGTAACAGCACTTCCACAGTAAACGCAGCAGTCACTGCGGTTGCCGGGACAGCCTTAGGTAAAACCGTTAAGTAGGCAGAATGGGCTCACTCCTCCCTCTTCCCGCAAGTTCCGGCCCGGGGTTACGTTCCCGAGCTTCCCCCACCCCCCCGCTTTTCCTGGGGCCGAAGGGGGGGAAATGCGGATAATTAAATGTACAAGGAGTGGGAACGTGCTGACCTCAGTGACTGAGCCCAGCCGGGCCGCGGTAGTTTTACAGGCAGGTTCTTACCGCGGGATACTGGGGGCAAAACTAGATCAACCGGCGAAACCTGAGATCCCAGTGACTCGTCAGTGATGGTTCTGACAGGCATTGCCCTTGACGAATAACGTCTTGGTTTTAATTTTACTTGTAGGTGTCAGATAATAATGATGGCAGCTTACCTGTTGCTATTACTTTTTGCCAGAGTGTTTTAAACCCTCTGCATGTTTATCTCAGCCTTCACTTCAGCCCTGTGAGGAAGGTACCACTATTTGTGTTTTACAGACTAGCAACGCCGGGCGTCCCAGCCGGCTAGGAAGTGGCAGGGCCAGGAGAGGCACACGGCCAGTTGGGCTAGTCTTGCTCTTACCCACTACGCCGTACTGACTCTAAAGACAGTAGGGAGCTTTAAAAACTGAGGTGGGATGTGTGTGTGGATGCATGAAGTGTGTCGGAAGGAACGTCCCTGAGTGGAAAAACAACACAAGGACGGTGACATATGAAATTATATTCACTGACACCCAATTTGGCCTATTTTTTTTTAAAGTTTACATCAGCATTTACTCTTGGTGGTGTACAGCCCGTGAATTTTGATGAATGTATAATGATATATATCCATCATTAAAGAATCATACAGAACAGTTTCACTGCCCTAAAAATCCTCAGTGCCTCATGACCTAATGTTGAACCCTATTACCTTAACAATATTTAAACCAAATTGTTTATAGAGCTTTTTTTCTTAACAAAAAAATCCTTTAGGATTGATGCTCAATGAGAAACTACTACGTAACTTTTCAGCAAGATGTCAATATCAATTAATTTCAAACACACTTAAATTATATTCATATTTCCTATTGTGAATGCTATTTGTCAAAATAACATTGCAAATGTAAGCCCTCTTAAGCTTAAGACATTGTTTCAGGTCTGTTTAACATGATAACACATTTTGTTCATATATGCTCTCCCCTCCTAGTTTCTCTTCTTAAAGCAATGCTGTTGACTCACAATTGAAAAGAAAAGAAAAAAAAACCCACCTGAATGAACTATATTGGATATTTTAAATTTGCCCTCCACTTCCCCCCTCCACCCTTTTCCAGCCTGTTCTTTGCTATGGGATGCTGATCTGTGTTATTTGCTACATCCATAAAGTTTCCTACTCTGTGGCTTCTGCTTTGCTTCAACGGGGGAGGTGAAGGTACTTTCATCCCCCCCCCCCGCCCTTTCAGCTGGCTACATCTTGACATAAAAGTCCCACGTAGTGGAGAGGTTCCCTCTCTGGGGATGCGGGTGTGGGAATGCCATGTTGTTACTGGTCCCAGGCTATTGCACGACTGCTTGTTTCCCTGCGTCCCAGTCACATCTTTGCAAATAGTCCCTTTATTAAACTTCCTCGAATTGCACTAAATTGGGGACCAGCTGTTTCCTTAGTGACCCTAGCTCAAACTGGAGCCTTAGGAAATTACCTCTTAAGAGAGAGTTCTGAATTGAGTGGCTCCTGTTTGAGGAGCCCACAGACAAACTCTTGCTGGGGAGAAACACATCATGATGACTTTAGGGATGTGGTAGCATCATGATTCCTCAGATTATCAGAGGTGGCAGCAGGGAACAAAGTGCAGGTGAAAGGCAGTTTATCCAGGATCAAGTGTCCGAGGCTCAGTTGCTATGGCAACAATTTACACATGATTATAAAGCTTAGAGTGCCACCTGACCACAAGAGAGTGCATACATAGGGAAAAAGAAAATGAAAATCTATGAACATCCAAGGGTACCACTAAGAACGTATTTTGAGAACAAGAATGTGTGGACAGAAACTGAAGAAGTCCCTCACTTCCTGTGGTCTTAGGGAAGACGTGGCCAAGGACTAAGCCCACGTGTCTGATGGCAAATGTGGCAGACTGATTACATACTCAGCCCTGCCAGCTCTCTTAGCTAAGTGGGACCCTGGGAATGAGTATGATATTTGGGAAAATTTAAAAGGTGAGAATTTGTAATTCTCCCCATTTACGCAAAGCTCTCTTCCTAGGAGAGACAGCCCCCTGTACAGTTTCATTATACGGATGACATTTGCTAATTAAACCTGATGAGTAGGAAACAGCTGTCAAGAAATGTGAGGGTCTGAGGTTTTTAGCCTGCTGAGGTTTTACGGGAGCACAGTGACACACATTTGTTTACATATTATCCACGACGGCTTTCACATTGAAACGGCAGAGCTGAATAGTTCCAGCGGAAACCATATGGCCTGCAAAGCTGGAAATATTTAGCGTTCGACCATTTGCAAAGCAGTTTGCTGACCAGGGGTCTAATCTGGAGAACCACATAACTGATAAGGAAGCAACATTCTATGATCACGTCAAAGTGGGACATACCAGCCCAGGGCTGAGCAGTCCCTGAGTTCACGAGCTGCACAGACAACTTGGGTCCAGTGCTATCTCCTCCTACTACTTTGCTGACTCTAATCTGTACCTCGGGAAAATTGGAGACTTCTTTGTGGCCATTTCATAAAGGAAGAAAAAGCCTGGTTTATGGATGGATGTGTATGGGAGGCCAGATGCAAATAGAGCCACACTTGGGCCTCCTCCCAGGGTTAGGTGAGAATACGCTAGGTGAGCACTATTGTGGATGGTGATGCATCTAGTCCACTTCAAAAGGAAGAAGACACGTCTAAGGTGAAGCTCTCTGCTCACATGGACAACAGCTAACAGGCTGGCCAGCTGGTCCAAGCTTTGAAAAAACAAAATGTAAAACTGGTGTCTAGTAGGTTCGGGGAGGAGAGGCACGTAAAAGGGCCCCTCAAGGGACAGCAAGTTAAGAAGTTTGTTTCCCAAGTAAATGCCCATCAGAGATCCAAGGCAAAGGAGCTCAAAAATCAGGCGAGTAAGACAACCTGTCCAGTTGGACGTCGGCCTCTTTCCTTGCTTGGGGAACCCATGGACGAAGTGGCTGTGGCGGCAGAGATGGGGGCTATAGAAGTGCTTAGACTCTGTCTGCCCCTTACCAAGGCTGGGCTGATGTGCCACTGCTGATCCGCTACCAGAGGCCAGTGCTGAACTCCCAGTATGACTCCCTCCCCGAGTGGGACCAAGCTGCTACCTGTGGCATGCTGGTTACAACAAACCCTTTCTATCAGGGAAGAGGTGATACTTTCCTCTCTGGGATAGATGCATTTTCTGAGTATACACTGTTGTTGTACCTGCACCCCCCATGCACAGAATTGTAGAATGCTTTCTCTAGAGCCAGTGAATCTGTGGTGGTTTTCAAAATGTGTCTAAAAAATCTAAGCTACACCTCCCTTCAAGAGGGGAGGCTTAATTTGTGTCCGTTGAGTGGTGTGGACTCGGTGAGTCACAAGGCGGAGTGACGCAGTATCACTTCCTAGATTAGGTTATAAAAAGACTGCAGCCTCAGTCCTGGCTGTGTTCTCACTCTTTTTCTTCCTCAGGGGGAAGCCAGCTGTGTATCACCAGGCAGCCCTGGGGAGAGAGGCCAAGTGGGGAGGAACCACCCCCAGAAGTGAGCTTGGAGATCAAGCCTGCTCTGGGACAGCCCCCAGAGACTCAGCTCCTGTGAACAGTGGGCTTCGACCTCACGGGAGATCCCAGCCAGAGCCCCGGCTCAGCCTCTCAGCCCTGACCCACGGAAACCGTGAGGTGAGAAATGTCTGTTGATTGAAGCCACTACATTTGGTCTCATTTGTTGCACAGCAAGAGAATTATGTGTCCCACACACCACTGCCTCCAGAGGGAAAACTTACTATGCAGAAACGGGCTCCTGCCTATAGGAGTAACTGGTCTTCTAACACTTGAAAGCAGCTGCCTGCTGAGGCTCCGGTGTGGGTGGTGTGGATGGAGACCCAGCGGGTAGGGTCGGGCACTGTCCTGGAACACCGTTCATTCCTTAAAGCAGTAGTGGTGCCTGAATGAGAGGGTGGCGTAAGAGTGGCCCCTATCACTGTTACATGCAGTCGCCCATTAGTGGGATTTTGCTGCTGCAGACTTCTGGCCATAAACAGCATGTGACTGCTTCATGCGTACCAAGCACTATTAATACCTGAGTTTATATTAACTAGCCACTTAAAAACCATTGAATAGTTTGATAAGTTATTCATTAAATATATTAAATATTTCAAAATGATGTCTAGCTTATGAAAAGTAAATAAAACTTTAGTAACTGTGCCCCGGGCACTGGTTTTCCGTGTCTGGTGTTGTATGGTCTTTTCCTTCAGTTTTTAAGGAGGTAGGCAGAGTACTGCATTGCCATGCTGTCAAATTGTTCAATAAAACTGAGAGATGCTTTATTAGGACCAAAGAAATTTATATTTATTTTAAATATCAAAACAACACAAAGAACTAGTTCAGTATACAATACACTTCCTAGTCTTCACAGAGAACTGAATTTTTCTATAAAGACATTTGTACTCAAGAAACACGAGACAGCCAAAATATCTATAAACTCACAAGATACTTTACACACAGTTGACAAAATAATGAGTTTTGATTTTTAGATTTATCTTTGTAATTGTTTTTAAGAGTCCTTAATGATTGAAAACAAAACTTAGGGCTGGAGACTGGGAAGTACGTTCAAAGGCATTTCCACTGTAATGCACGTCATGAACCCCGCAGTCAGAACAGGTGCTGCACAGCGTGGAGCAGCCAGAGGCCACCTCTGTGCTCACTTTTGGGCAGCCACGCTCGCCACTTGTAGTGCACCTGTATTCACAGGGAAGCAAACAGTCCGCTTGTTGGGAGGAATACACATTTTGTGATTACACCACAGTACACTGTCCAACTTTAACGCAAGCAGGAAAGCAAAGAGCAAAGTAACTAACTATAAGTGTACGTGCTCTTCATTCGAGAGATGTTTTAGAATCTCCAACAGTAACGCAAGCACCGAGGTTACTTCCTTACCTAAGAATTTGGGAAAAAGCAGAACAAAAGGGGTGTGTCCATCTTTGTATAGCCTCTACTCTTGGAATATAATTCTTATTTTCTCTTTATATGTATGGCTGCAGAGGCCAAATTTAAATTGTTCAGGGAGTTTTCAAAGTCACAGACTTAAGATCAATGCACATCAAGTTGAAAGATGAAGAGTGAGTGGAGCACAGGTTTCCCCCCGGACCTTCCTCCCCTCCTCCACACACCCTGACCCTGTGGCTTCTGCCTTATTAAGGCCACTTCCAAAGAGGAAGAGCAGGAAGCGTGCCTCAAGTGGAAATCATTTTAGAGAAAATAAGGGAACGATCCTCTCCCCCAAAACGCTGCAGACTTGACTGAGAGGAATGTGCAAAAGAAAGGGGGGGATCTAAAAAGAATTGTCTCTGGTTCCTAGAAATTACTAGGAAATTCTTCTCATATTACCCATTACTCAGTCTAACAGTACATAACATTTACTGTGCCCCAGTAAATTTACTGTAATACTATGAAAAGTTTTAGAAATGCTACCTTATTAAAAAATACATTTTGAGTGACTTTAAATTTGGCACTGAATCTTAGAATAATCCAAACATGACTTTAAAAGTCCTAATGTTTCCCTAGTTCATCGACTCAAGTTGTCTGTTGGTTGAGTCTTGCTGCTTCTAATGAGAGACTCATCTGAAACCCTCACTTCTGGTTCAGTTTCAGGCAAAGTGGGAAAGAAGCTGTTCAGTGCAGAGCTGGGTGGTTGGTAGCTGATTATTAAAAAGAAAAGGGGGGAAGGGAGGAGGAGATGGAGAGGTAAACAAACTATTCCTTTTATTTTATTTGTCCGAGTCCTCTGATGAGCATCTAGACACAGGCCCAGTGTGGCTTCACAGTAACTATAAAGGCCACAGTAGCAGAGACTAAAAACAAAATTCACACTAGTACTTGGTGCCGAATTTCCTATAAAAACATAAAGCAACCTAAAAAAAAAGTGTTGCCTGACCAGCAGGCAACACAAACATAAGACCTATTACAACAACAAAACAACCCTAATCATTTATTAACCAGCACAATCTAGCCAGCATCAACTCCACGCAACTACAGCACACTGAAAAGGCACGAAGCATCAAACCCAGAGAAGACTGGGCAAACAGAAATGGATGCTGTCAAAGAGGTGATGCTCCACGTCTGACCAAGGACACATGGGAGTGATCTGCTAGGAAGAGAGGCACACTCACACACGTACCAGGTAACGGTGTTTGTAATTTGTTTGCAATTTTAGAGTGAAAACCAATGAAATTTAAATACTTATCATAGCCCTTAACTAACAGCTTAGAGTCACTGTGCAAAGATGTTTTGACACTTTAAGGCTGAGAGAAAATTATTAGTGTACCTACTTCATGACCTACCATTACTTTAAAGGAAGTCACTTAATAAAGCACCAGTTTAAATCCCTATTTTGCTACTCGTCTTCTCCCAGCAATAAAAGACTAAATTACTTAAAAATATGCAAAGATCACTGCCTTTACAGTTGTTGGTGAAATCTTGCTGGCATGAAGAAAAACTCTAATTTTAAATGGTATTTCAGGCTGCAAAAAATACATGGAGTTTCTTACAAAGAAATCTTCAACTTGTCTTTAAAAAAAATCTAAGGCAAAATTATTTTAACAGTGTAGTGTAAGAAATAAGCTTATTATTTAGCATTTAATAGTGTTCACTTAAAAGATAACATTCAATTAATTAAACTGAGGAAAACTGCATATGCTTACTTGTAATTGGTTTGTCAGTATGACTATTCCCAGAGTATTTTCTTCTGTTCTTATTCTTATACACATAAACACAAACACTTAATCTTAGTATTCAAGCTAATGATTTTTTTAAAAAATCCATAATCCTAGGACTTCAACTGTGCTTCTTTGGACAAATACTTATTCAAACAACAAAGAATTTAAATTCTTTTAAACTATTTTAATACCTACTAAAAATCTTTGGTGCATTTAAGTAAAAACCGATTATGTTAACAAATTTCTACATTTGATAAATTATTCAATTTACATATTAAGTGCTAACTGCTATCAGCTACAAAATTAATTTAAAACAATAAATTATGCTTATAAAGTAAAAAATTCTGAATGAGGCTAAACTTAGTTGCAAGATTCAAAATTTTAAGGACAGTTACAGAATTAATGGATTTTAGACCTAATGGAGCATTTGTCCAAAATACTCCAAATCAAATATGACAAAAGGTTAACTGAAAAGAGCAGGCCTCATTTCATATTTTTTGTGCCACTTCAAAAACGTACATACATTCAGTTTGCCCAAATCCATGAGGTTTTCACAACTATAAAATTTCTTCTATTCTAATTTGGAAATTAGAAGCAGCAGATTTGTTTGTTCATCTGCTGAGATTATTTCATCATAGGAATTACACTGTCTGCCTCCCAGACTGCGTAAGACCAGAGGAGAAAGCGCAGCGCCCAGCACACGGTGAGCATTCATTCATGCTCCACTTCCTCCCTGTTAGTTGCTCTGCCGCTTACTGACGATGTGAGCTTAACCTCAGATTCTCTCCCTCTCACGTGGGAATACAGCACATCCTCGCTAGTTCAGCTGGTTATGAGGTTTAGTGAGATAACTGTGAAAGCATTTTAGAAAACAGTAAACCAGTATTCAAGTTTAAGTTATGTACAGTAATAACTAATTATAATTATGTTTCACTTTATATAAGAGATGTATTCCAGGAAAGTTCTATACTGTAAACCAATTCCTACAATCAAATCATGTTTAAAGCATTAGGAGATTATTATTAAAAGAACTCTAACGTCAATACCTTCACAAAGCGAAGTATTCTTTTCAATGTAAAAATGCATCACCCTTTTCTGCTACCAAACATGTCATGTACCCCACACACACATACACATGTATATACCCTTTGCCTTTTTATAAGTCAAAACTTTTCTACATTGGTTTATGTGCAAGGCAGGGTACATTTTAAAATATGACTTCTTTTCATTGTACTAAGTTTTTTAGTTAAAAGTTTTGTAGGTCTTTATGATAAAAAATGACATGTATTTTTAAAAGTTAATTTGAAAGACAGACTAATAGTACCTCATATAGTCAAGTTCTATCATGTAAGTACCCCAGACAGAACATTTCCACACAAAAGTAAGAATCTGTTGGTCCTAGGATAATTCTAGCCAAACTCCAATAAATGAGGCGAAACTCGGGTTGGTTTTACTATTTATATGAGCTACTTTGGTTAACTGCCCCAACTGTCAACATTGGTTTTCTTTTGTTTTATTTCCACTAGTGTGGTGAATGTTCCGGTAAAGTACCTTCATTTCTTAAGTGCTTTAGCAAACAAGTTTCCACATTATTAAGTGGTTAAATTTTATTCACTAAAACTTCATTATTTTATTTGTGATTCTTTTTCACAAGGGCTGAGCCAGACTTTACAGTTTACACAAAAAAAGTGCTTAAAGCAATTAGGAGTGTAAACAAAACTGTTAGAAAACTCTTAAAATTGCTCTTTTCCAGTAGTTTACAAACAAATGACATGCTGATAGTAAATCAACCCTGCCTATTCTCTAATCCTTCAAGCAGCTCTACCAGGAAATATTATCCTAGTTTAAGTTTAAATTGACTTGAAAATATGGAAAGTGCACATCTTTAAAGGTATTTTACAATTTTGACTGACTTTTTTCTCATTTATTTTTAATCAGTGAGGTTTTGCTCTAACTGCTGTTTCCTTTCACCAAGTCCTCAACTTTTGTCTCATACAAAAATAAAAATCAAGGATAATTACAGACATTAGGCTTATATGTAAAGCAAAAATAAAGATCTAGATTACATGTAAATCTGTATACAAGTAGTGGTTCCCTTTAATTAAAGTAAACAACATTTAAGTTTAATTAGACATGAATTTTATAATTTGGCACTTTTTCTAAGCAATTCTATATGAAATCTCTAGGTTCTGCTTCCCAGAGTTTCAGATAGCCAACATAAATGAGACCAAAAGTAGCTTGTTAATTAAATTTTCATTAATAACTGTCCCCCCACAGTAAGATGAAGATAGATGCTGTGATATATACTGTTAACGTTTCTGAAATGAATGGCAAAATAGAAGGCGAACTTACCTTGAAAGATTTCTGTCGTGTTTTGCTTTTAACACATTTTCAACTTGTATGACTTAATGCCTAGACCTGTGTTTGCATTTCTTATTCATAATAACTGAAACATAGGCAAAAACCTATAATTTGGATAATCATTTCAATTCTACATTTCATTTAACAAGCTTATCTTACATTAGTTAGTTTTCTGGCTTTGAGTTTGTCAAAAGACCAAAGGCTAGTGATAAGCTAAAATTATGGCCAAATGAAAAAAGAACACAGAACTATCCAAGACCTTCTTATAAATTCAGATTCCTAATTTCAACTTTTGAAAATCTGGAAGAAGAATAACGAATCTTAAGTCAGGACAAGGAACAGCTGCAATTCTCAGGATACCCTTAATGGTCTTTCTTAAGGGCTATGTGGTCCTTAACACTTGTCTGGAAGATGGGAAAGGGAGAAAAGAGGAATGAGACTAAAGAAGAAAAATTTCCACTGATGATTAAGAAAAAATACCCTTCTAATGTCAACAGCTAATAGTTTTGAAAAGTTAGAGAAACCATTAAAAATTAGCACTAAATAATCTTTAAAAATCACAAAAATGTCCATTTCAAATATTATACCTCAAAATGTGTCCAAATATTCATTTGTTCAGTAAACAGAGATATAGATTTTTCTTGATTTGAATCGGTTCTGAGGACTTGAGAAACTAGAGAAAATGAAAAAATAGCAGCCTACTAATTCAAAAGCCGTCAGCTCTAGGCTACCATTAGTGCATAACCATCAGAACAGTTTGTGGAATGTGAGATTTACTCATGAGTGATGCTCGCTGTTAGAAATACTCTGTACAGCAGTAGCGTTATCAAGGCCCAGTAATGTTCCAAGGTAAGACTGTTCTCTAGGATCTAGCATTTGTTCAGGTCGGACTGGATGAACTATATTTGCAGGTTGAGGAGTAAGAGTGTATTTCTCCAGAAAAGCTAAATCCGTTGCTCGTGGGTAATCAGCTGACTGCGGCTGTGGAGACAAAATCTCGTGAGGAGGTGGCGGGAGAGTGGTCGTGTGGCGCACCAGGTCACTCTGGGTGTCAGGCATCTGGACTGGAACCAGCGTTACTGGGACACACACTTCAGCAGACACGTTCTGTAACATGGTCTTGGCTTCCGACTGGTAAACTTTGGGCTGGTCCATATATTGTTTCGTTTCTGCCTGAAAGATTTTATCGTCAGATGAGTACTCTGCTGGCAAGGATACAAGCTTCTCCTCAGAAGCACTGAGAGGATCGTCAGGAGATTTTATGCCATGAACGTGGTCAATGTGGTATTTCAGCTTGTCTTTCCGCTTAAATGTTGCATTACAGTGCTGACAGTTGAAAGGCCGGGCATCAGAATGAATAACCAGGTGTTTTGTTAAAGTTTTCTTAATTCTAAAAGATTGATTGCAGATTTGACACTTGTATGGTTTTTCACCTGTATGAACACAAATGAAATTAAGCATAAAATGCACTTACTTGGTAAGACAATGTTTTTAATTAAGTAGCAAATTTTCCATGTGAATACTTACAAGAACTTAATAAAAGCAGTAATACTATCTGCTGTCACAAAGTAGAGACAGTATAGTAACTGGTATAGAAAATGGGCTCAATCATCAAAAAGATCTGGGTTTGATTCTAGCTAAACAGGCTACTAGCCAACCTCGAGCAAGCTCCCCAACCTCTAAGCATGGTTTCCTCACCTGTAATGTGTAATACTACTGACCTACCTCACAGAGCTGGTGAAAGGACTGAATGAGAAAAGGAAGCAATAGTGCTTGGCACCACTCCGGCACACAGTAAATACTTGATAAAACTAAGCTGTTACTACTATTATTGCTTGCTATTACTCCCACTATTGCCCCTAAAAAAGTTGTAAAACCAAAGCATTTGATTTTCTCCTACCCAAGAAGGGTAAAAATTGAAATACTATTTCTTTGGATCAGAGTAAGAGGTACTAATACTGATGTCTGGCCTGAGGTCAAAATCAAGACTAAGGAATCTGGACCAGTTTTCAATTCTTCCTGAGTCAGGTTCTCACACTGTAGTTTTGTTTTTCGCTTTTTTCATATGAAACATCATAAATTCCTAGAGTAGCCATGGTAGTTAGCATATAAGTACAGCTTCTAATCTCCGAAGCTGTGATTCTGTTACCTTATGCGGTGATCGGGACTTTGCAGATGTGATTAAGATGAAAGATCGTCAAGCGGGGAGATTAACCAGGTGGGCCCAACCTAATCACGTGAGTCTTTAAAAGCAGGGCCACAGAGAACTCCACCCCGCCCTGCTGGTTCTGAAAATGGAAGAAGGGGGCCAGGACCCAAGGAGCGTGGCAGCCTCCAGAAGCTGGGAATGCTCTCGGCTTACAACCAGTTAGAAAACTAGAACCTGGTCCTGATCCAGCAACTCAAAGAACAGATTCTAACAGTGACCCAGCTGAGCAGGAGACAAATTCCTCCCTGGAGACTCCTGAAAGAAATGCAGCCCAACCAACATGAGGTTTGTGCCTGGTGTCACACAGCCCACCCACAGGGCTGTCACCTCAAAAACTTGCACTGGGGAAGCTACTTGCAGGAAAGATAACATAGGACAAAGTGAATAGTCTAGTAAACATTTAACTGCAGTCCCAGAAAGAGGAGAGGGGATAGGTCAAAATTAGCCTTTGAAAGAAAAAATGGCTGAGACTCTGCCTAAATGAAAGAAAGACACCAAGTCATAGATGCAGTAATTTCTACAGACCCCAATAAATACAACAACAAAACCTAAAGCAAAGATCAGAAAAGCACATCTGGGCACACTATAATAACACTGTTAAAAGTCTAAGACAGAAAATAACTGCTAATATAAGTTCTACAGTCAGCCAAATATTCTCCATAAAGTAAAATAAAAACATTCTCAGACAATCGAAACCGAAGAGAATTTAATTTAGTGCTGGCAGATATGCACACTAAAGACAATGACTTCAGGTAGAAGAATGGTCACACAGGAAGGAGTGAAGAATGAGGGGTAAAAATGGTTAAAAACAAATGATACTGGCTATTTAAAGCAAACAAAATAATACTGTCTTATGTGGTTTAAAGTATATGTAGAATTAAATTTCATACAATGCACAGAGTAAGAAAGGTGAGGGTGTTGTAGGGTCTTTGTATTGTCTAGAAAGGGATGGAGGACTGATTTAAGACAGACTCATAATTTAAGAACATACACTGTGCTCTACTGAAAGAATACTGAAAGAACATAGAATTAACAAGCAAACTGAAGGAAAAATGGGTAATAAAAATACTTCATGATTACAAGGAAATGAAGACAAGAAAAAAAGCATCAGGAAACAAAACAGCATGATACATCTAAACCCAAATAAATGAGAAATCATGAAATTTGAATGAATTAAACATTCCAATTAAAAGAGATATCACAATAGATAATAAAAAATATTCCAAAAACATACATAAATACAGGTCCACAGGAGTGAAAGTAAAAAGAAAAAATATACTGTATAAGTATTACCCCAAAGAGAGCTTATGTGTCATTAGCCAGCATAAAGAGGGACATTTTACAGTGATGAAAAGGGCCAGTCAACAGTAAGATATAACCATCTGTACATATCTAGTAACACATCCTCAAAATATACAGAGCGCAAAACAGAAGAACTCAAAAGGAAAAACAGATAATTTACAATAAACTGGGTAGAGGTTTTAACATAGGTCTCTCAGTAACTTACAAAATTAGTACACAAAAATATCAGTAAGAATGCAGAATATCTGAATGAAATACATTCTCTGACAAAAGTGGAATCAATTTCTAGACATTAGTAACAAAAATACTCAAGAAAATCCCAAAACATTTAGGAATTGGGCAATACAATTTAAAATAAATCACAAATAAAAAGAATAAATCAGAAAAGACATTAGAAAACATTTTTAGCTGAATTATAATAAAAACAAAATATAAAATGAGGTGTGAAATGTAACTGAAGTAGTGTTTAGAGACACTTTAGAAGTTTAAAACACATACAGTAAGAAATAAGAAATGCCAAATTTAATTATTAGGCGTCCATAAAAAGAAGAAAGGGAAAGACAGACGTTAAACCCAAATAAAATAGAATAAAAAAGAGAAAACAGGAAAAAAAATACGACAAATATAAAAGTGAAAAAAAATCAACAAAATCTAATAGTTCTTTGAAAATATTAATAAAATCCATAAATTCCCAGAAAGAAAAAAGCAAATTACCAGTAATAGGAATGAAAAAAGTTTATCATTAAAGATCCTATCATCCTTAAAAAGATAAATAATATGATACTCTTAATTCTGCCAGCAGACTTGATATTTTAGATTAAACAAAATTCCTTAAAAGTGAAACAAGAATTGAAAATCTGACAGCTCTGTAACTTTTTAAGAATCTTTAATTGAAACCTTTCTCCAAAGAAAACAAGTTCAGAGGAATTTATCAGTGAATTCTTCCAAATATTAATGAGGAAATAATGCCAATGTTATATAAACTCCTCCAGTTAACTGAAAAAGATGTACTATTTCCCAAACGATTTTTTGATGCCAGCATAGTCATGATAACAAAATCTGTCAGGGACACAACAAGGAAAAACGAACAGGCAATATGTCTCATGAATATAGACCAAAAAAAAAAAAAAAACCAAAACCAAAAACAAAAACCCAAAACAAAAACAAAATCAATGTATTACAGTAATAAAAAGAAACATGATCACCTCAATAAAAGCAAAGAAAAAATCTGATAAAATTCAACACCTATTCATGACAAACCCTGTAAATAAACTAGGAATAGATGGTGATTTATCTGAAAAAGAGTATCTACAAAAATCTATAGAATACATACTCAGTTATGAAATACTGAAAGCTATTCTGTGGAGACAAGGATTTCCACTATCAATACACCACTTGTGCTGCGAACCAAAGCAGTAAGGCGTGGGGTGGGGTATGCGAGGACTTGAAAGAGTAAGTAAACCTGTGATTGCTCAGATGGTCAGTCTGTATCTTAGAAAATCTGAAAGTAGCTAACCTACAAAAGTCAGTAAGAGAACTCAGCAAAGTCACTGGATAAAAGTCAATACACAAACTTAACTTCATTTCTGTGTATCAAAAACAAACGAAAGAAAAAATATAGTCCACAATTTTGTACAAAAACACCAAATATCTAGGTATAAATCTTATAAAAGATGTGTGTGACAGCTGCACTAAAAACAAAACATCTTTGAGAAAAATTTTAAAAGACTTCAATTAGTGAACAGATGTACTGTGTTCATGGATTGGAGGATTCAATATTGTGAAGACAATCAATTAAGGAAAAACTGACTATGGATTCAATGACGTTCTAGTAAAATTCCCAGAAAGTGTCTGTGTTTGGAAATTAAGAGGTTGTTTCTAAATTCATAAAAAAAACTTACAGGAAAAAGAATAAGAAAGACACTGAAAAAGAACAAAGCTGGAGGACTTACACTACAAGATATCAAAGCCATGGTAATTTAAATGGTGCAAGGATATACAAACAGTCCAATGGAACAGAAGAGAGTTCAGAAACAAACCACACATATGTGATCACTTAATTTAAAACAAATATACCAGTGAAATGCTGTGAGGCAAGGATGATCTTTCCAAGAAGTGCTGGGGCCATTAGATAAGTAAAAAAAAAAAAAAAACTTTGACATTTACCTAATAATAAACACAAAAATAAATCAGAGAAAGTTCATAATCTAAATACATAAGTTAAAATAAATCTTCAGAAGGTTACAGAAAAAAACGGCATGTACAGAAGAGAAATGAATGCATGTGTGATGGAAAATCACAGACAAGAATGTTTAGAGCAGCTTTATTTATAACAAACCCAAGTAACACAAGCCAATTGTCCATCACAGTATAATAGGAAAATAAATTTTGATATATTCATATGAAAATAAAAAAAGGTATTTCCATGGATGAATCTCAGACATGATATTACTGAAAAGAAACCTGACAAAAGAGTGCATTCTGTATGATTCCATTATTATATGAAGTTCCAAGAAGAAAACTAATTATTGATGATATTGAGTCAAAATAATGATGATTTTGCAAGAAGGTGGCTGACTGGGAGAGGCCCGGGAGGGTGCTTTCGGAGTTCTGGTAATGTCCTACACCCTGACCTGAGTGGTGCTTACATGGAAGCACTCATTTATAAAAATTCACTCATGTACTGTGTTACACATCCATAAAAACAGCATAAAAATTCCGCCCAGTCGAAAATCAAGCCCTAAATGTATTAGCTTTATTTACATTCATTTTAACTGAATGTATTATGTCTCAACAAGACTACTGCTGAAGAACAGATGCAATTACTACTCTGAGAATCATTCAGGCAAAACTTGTAAGAGATGAGAGTAAGGCATTTGTAGAAAATCTTATATCCATTTCCCAATGAATTTCTCTAATTGTGTGGTTGGAAAATATAAACTAGATTAGAGGGTAGTCACAGGAAAATTTGATAAATTCATTCACTGAACATTTATTAAACACTTACTGTTTGCAAGTCCTGGGCTAGGCACTGACCATATCTACTCATTTGAAACACTTAAGGGTACTGACCTGGCCAAAACTGAAACCAATCCATTTGTACCTCTTCTAAAAAGGAGCATGTCCTCTTTCAAAGAACAGGAAAACTCCATATGGAGCTTGGTTAAGGGGATTCCACAAAAGAAGAATCCACAGTACAGACAGTGCACTCAGGGGATCCACACTGAAAGAACCTGGGGAACCAGGTCATTCTGGTCACCGGAGAGGTGCACCGTGGGAGCAGGAAAGAGGGCGTGGCACCCTTCACTATTTACTCACTGAATGACTCCATATAGTCATTACCTAATTGTATCCTGTAACTACACTTAGCAGTTCTCCTTCTCATGAATACATTTAGCACCTCTGCTTCCAGGATAAGACAAAATGAACACCTTGGCCAGCACAAGTCAGTAGCTCGTTCGCCAGGTGGTGAACAGCAGGCTGACGTGGCGCGTCTGCTTGCAGTGGTTACTGTGAAGCACTCCTCACAAGGCTTGTGACTTTCAGTGCACAGACAGAAACCTGAGCTTCTGGACCTATAAACCTCAGGAATGGGCTTGGGGACATGGTGCCCCGTCTTGCAACAGCCGCTCTGTGAAGTCCTGTCTGGGGAGCCAGCTGCAGTTTAAATCAGGAGTTTGCAAACTATGACCTGAAAGCCAAATACAGCCTCTTGCCTGTTTTGGTAAATTACATGCTGGAATGTGGCCACGTTCATTTATTTACACCTTGTCTAGGGCTGCTTCATGTTACAACAGCAGAGCTGAGTGGCTGTGATGGAGACTGACCCACAAAGCCTTAAATATTTACTAACCAGCCCTTTACCAGAAAAAATGAGCTGACCCCACTTTAAACAATTTCTCCTTCTCCTAACTGCCATAAGCTTTGTCTTATCCTATAATAGAGCTCACTTCCTGAATTTTAAATGGGCTGAGGGACTTGTCCCTAATTCCAACCAACTGCGAGCTACCCAGAGATGGAAATTCCAGTGTCACTGGTCATCAACTACTTACTATAAATCAATGTCTTCAAAAACTTAATGCACTTATAAAGCCAGGTGTGATTAATGTAATTCCTATAGTTTTACAATTCTTAAATCATCAGTGGTCTCCAATTAACTTTTGTTTAAGTTCACCATCTCTTTCAAATCATGAGTTTATGAGGCGTATTACTTACAACTAATATGGAGAATAGCATTAATATAGTTTCCTCATTTTACAGTCTTATTTATGTACCCCCCAAATTATGACATTTTCATTTGGAGGGGAGCAGTAATTTTATTTTTAACAGCAGTACTGCATCAGTAATAAATTTTTAACTGCAATTCTTTGCTACTGAAATCGCCCAAATCCAGTTATTTCCCATTCTATTTAAGAAATCAATTCTTCTCTTCCAGAACAGCTTGACTAAATCCAAACTAAATGTAAAACAAAGCAGTCATAAATGCATAAATGAGTTTATTTCTTAAAAAGAAGGAAAGAAAATTTTACAAATTGTTAATTTACATGAGAAGTCAAACAAGAACTATGACAACATATAAGAAAAAAAATCCAACAATCCACGTTTCAAAATATGGCAGCCCTGCCACGGGGAAAAAGAATCAGAAACGGTAACTTCTGGATAAGCAGCTGAAGCAAAGCCTTCTGCTGCAACTACCTGTCAATCACAACTGACCACGTGAAAAGGAAAACTACACAGCGGTAACTTGGTAAGCAAGAAAGTGAGGTCACATTTGAATCGCTCTTTTAAAAAAGAAGGAAAAAATAAAAGAGATGTCTTCAGAGAGTCACAGATATTGAGGAATCTAAACAACCACAAAAGAGGAAAACGAGAACTGAAAGTTGAAAAAATTCCCAAGGAAAAAAATCTTCCCCAAATTCTACAAAATGATATTCAAAAGTACTGAAGCTTATGAAAGAGAAGACCAGAATATTGCCCATTCATGATATCAGCTTTAATAAATAAAAATCTTACTGGGGGAAAAACAGAACTATTTCATTAAGTACAATAAAGTATAAATGTCCATATATTACTTGACTAAACTACATAAAAATATATAATAAACTACCCATTAGGTTTTACCTGAATGCGTCCGAAAATGCATTTCCAGACTTGATTTGCCTTTAAAAATTTTCTTACAAACATCACATTGATGAAAGGTTGCTTTATATCTAAAAATTAAAAAGGTTTAAATTTTTAATGTAACTTTAGTAAATAACATAATAAAAATAAGTTGCAATTTCATTGACAACTTCATATATAATTCTCACATTATTAAAGCACAGAGCTCCAAAGGAACATGGAAATACTTTTTAAGTATCAACCTTATCTCTGGTTCGAGGAACTCCAGTTATAGTCAACAAACAAATCTATAAAAAGATGCCGTTAGATTTTCAACTCTAAACCACTTAATTTTAAGCTTGTACTCACTGAACTTTTGAATTATTACTGCACCCCAAGACACTGTCTCAGAGGCGCCTGTGAGACCGAGCTGTGAGCTGAAGGGGCCCTCCTTTCATGAAATACCATTTTACTTGAAAGACTGGACATCAAAGTACAGTTAGACTTGAGTGTTTGGCAGATATTTTCTCAAAAGTTAAATGAAGTAAGCCTGTCACTTCAAGGGAAAAACTGACATTATCTGTCATTGACGATAAAATTTGAGTTTTCAAGCTAACGTTACAAGTTTGGAAAACTTGCATCTGCCCCTGTGATCTGGACAGCCTCCCAACTCTCCTTTCTGAGGGACTGAAGGTAATACTAACAAATGTGATTTGCTGACTCCGTATTGTGAAATGTGCTAACGTGGGGAAAATCTGCCTAAATCAGTGAACCCGTATCTTCAAATGACAAACGCATGATATTACAATATTATACGTAAGTTAAAAATCCATTTCAGACCAAAGACAGACCAACAGGCTGAATGTGACAGAGCAGGGAAACATCAGTAATCTTGTTTCAGATTCCAGCTTACAGCTACCTTGAAGAAACAACCCCTTGTTTAGTTTTGGTGTAGGAGCAAAGAGTCACATCCACAGTTTTCTACGAAGGCTGTGAAACTGTGATCCTCCTGCACTCCTTTTACCAACTATGTGTCTGACTAAGCTAGATTTTCTTCGTTTACTTCAAACAAAATAACACATAAGAGCACATAAGACAATCCACCTGTCTTCTATTAAGCCATTAAAGAGATTTGCAAAAATGTCAAACAATGCTGCTCTTTTATATTTATTTTGTTTTGTAGTTACTTTCCACAAAATTGCTATTTATTATGTTAGCATGTGATGTATACACTATTATTTTAAATGAATTAATAAATAAGTACTTGTTTTTTTCTTACTTTAATTCCTAATATGATTATGTAATTTATTCAAACAGTAATACAATTTTCATATTATAATTTATACATACAAAAGCCCCTGGGGTACTAAATAATTTTAAAGGGTATAAAGGGGTGGAGGAAAAAAGTTACTGAATCTCTGGAGCAAGTGGGTCCGCAGCTGTACTTCCTGCCCGCTCTTCCAGTAATGCTGGCCTTCTCCTGTCCCACCCCGACAGCCTTGTGCCTACCTCTCCACCCTAGCTCTGAGCAGCGCTCCTGGGCTAATGAACACAAGAGTTCAGTGACTACAGTGAACTCTGATTCAATGAGTGCATCACTGAAAGACGCAATCAACTAATACATGAAAATGGAAAAAAAATACAAATCAACACTCCCTACTCCTCTTCAAAGGGGTCTACCATTTACTACACTTAGATACCGTGTGTATTTTGTTGATCATGGCATCATTACACTCAGTTTCTTGGCACCTCAGACCATGTCTATTATTTACCATTTGCTCCAAATATTAGTCAAGAACATGAATTCTTTGAATATTTTACACTCAACAACTAATCTCAGTTAAACCTGGATGTCTAAATTGTATCAAGAAGTTGATGTTCAACGACAGCACATGCCTCCTTCAAATAAAACGCCATTTCATTTTAAATGCTTAGTGTGATTAAAAAGAGATTTAAGTTCTGACTACAAACTTTTCCCAATGACTGTCATACTAAGCATAACATATAGGTAGTATATTTATTTATATTTAGCTCCCCAAGAGCCACTGCAAGCAAACCTAAATGAAATTCCGAAAGAATGCCAAGATTTTATACCAGTCATTCATTTCAACGTCTTCCGCCTCCTAGCCTTTGAATCAACTGAAAACAAGTATGAACAATATGCTTCATTCAGTTCCTTCCAGTCTGCAGGGAAGCAACAGAAGCTGGAGAAGGAACTGGTTACTCCATCCCCAGATAAACAAAATCAACTATGAGACAAGTTGTAACTTCCCTCCAGCTCAGACTTATCCAAGGTAATAATGATGAGAAACTCTGCCTTTTCACTTACTTCTGCCACACTTTCTCTCCGAGGTGTACACTTTTGTAATGAACAGTGAGGTGATCCCTACGACCAAAGCATTTTCCACATTCTTCACACTGATGAGCCTTCTCACCTTAAAGACCCAAATACTTTGATTATGATATGCATTTCAGTATTTTTTAACCCCCCAAAACAAATTATCCAACAGTAAGACAACATGGTAGAAGTAAAGCCACCCTTTATCTGGGCTGTTTGCCTTATATTCCTACACACACACACACATCTCCTCAACAACACACACACACACACACACCCTCCTCAATGAATCTGTACTTATTTTCATGGATGTTGGAAAAGGAATCTCCCACTTGGAGAAGGAATCAGTAGCCTCTTGCTGAAGACCTCAAACCTTGACTTTCAGTGTAACAGAGTAAGATAAATGAAAGGACTTCAAAACTTGGGACTGTTTTTTAGGAATACACAGTCTGGATATCAAACACCTCCAATGAAAAAACACTGAATCAAGATGAGGCTGTTGTACTGTTTACAAAAAGGACCTGAACAGTTTCAGATCTTTGTACTTCACATTTTTGCGGGGGGTAATTAGGCTTATTTATTTATTTTTTGTGATGGAGGTGCTGGGGACTGAACCCAGGACCTCGTGCATGCTAAGCGCACGCTCTACCACTGAGCTAACCCTCCCCCTGTACTTTACTTTGAAAGGGCTTTTCATCTGTGGGGATTTCTTACATTTGCAATGAGCCAAAACACAAACACAAAGGAAAATTCTAGAAGAGTCCAATTTGTCACTTCTATTCTTCTGTTCTGTTACAAAGACCTGGCCTTTAAAAACCACTGTCTCGACTTAATACCTGAATGCGATTAAACCATGTGACCTCTAGAATTAGGAATTTAGGGTTCTCCTCCTGAAAATGAAGGTGTGTAATTCCAGCAAAACACCCGCTGCACACGACATTGAAACTGCTGACGATAGTAACAGCGATAGTCACCTGTTCTACCGCACGCCCAGAGACGGCTCTCTCCCGTATTGTGCTCATAGAGCTGGCTCTCTTAGCACTTCCTGAGCATCAGTCTGAGGGGAAAATATGAAAGAAATCCCCAGGTACAAAAATTATAAACGCAGTACAAAGATCTGAGATTGATCAGGATTATTAAGGCACTCTTCCGAAGACAGGGCTTCAAACTTCGCTAGTTCATAGACTTTAACACCCCCATTGTGATAATTCTCTTCAAAGTCTAAGTTTTGCTAACGTTTTTCAAATCCAATTAAGATGAGAAGAAATGTCTTGGCTTCTCCCTGCAGAGAATGCCAAAGGCAATTACCGCACATATCCACATAATATGCAAAATGCAAATTTGGAGAATTTAATTAAAACAAACTTTAAAATATAGTCTGTAGTCATAAAAGGCAACCAAATGATTAAAATGACAGTGTCCAAAAAACATGTCACAAAATTATGTCCCTTTCAGATTTCTTTTTTAAGAAAAGGTTTTAAGAATCAGCATTACAAATACTGAATTATTTAAATTACAGCCAACATAAACGTGATGTGGTATATCCTCAGGTCTTTTGAAGAGGATTTTGGAAACATCATTACAAAACATGCCTCACCTGAATGTATTTTCTTGTGCTTTGTAAGGTGATCATGACGAATAAATGTTTTCCCACATTCATCACACTCGTATCTTTTATCATCGTGATGTACTCGTAAGTGAAGTCTACAAAGAAAAAAAATTGAAGACAACTGACACTGGTGACACAGAAGGAAAAACCTGATTAACTCTACGTAACGACAGCTGGGCCCTTTACTCAACCACGCTCATCTGTTATTCACTTCATTTCTGACTTTCAGGTCCTTCCCACGTTCACTGCCTGACTCCAGGATTCCCACTCACCTTTTTCAAAAAAGCATTTGGACATCTGGCACATGCTCCCACTCTTCCTGACTTTTAACATCCTAAATCTACTTCGCGGAACCAACCGCCTAGGGTCGTCATCCGTCTGACCGGGGCGTTGCAGGAGCAGGAGGTGGGGGAGTTGGGGGAATCAGAACCACAAATGGGGGAAGTGTACAGTGACTGAACATATGAGGACAGTAACTTATTAAGAATTAGTCCTGTTCTGAACAACTGATACCACTTATAAACTGACAGTTGAGAAGTTAGTCAATTTTATCACTAATCAACTTTCTGACAATTATATTTTACTACTTCACACTAACCAGACAAAATGTGGCTCATTTTATAGTAACCCAAAGACAGATTATGAAAGGTTATTATAAAGGACAGATTATTAAAATTCATTTAACTTCAATTATTTTTATCCCCACAACTTCCATCTATATGTATATCCTAAGAAACAAGTACACTTCCCATACAAGGTGTCAGAACGGGTATCAATTCTACTCTGACTAAAACCAGTAAACGGACTGGACTGTACACGTTTAAAGGGGAAGCTTTCTGTTTAATCCTAAAAAGAGTAAATAATAAATGAAAGTTTAAAAATTAAATTCTTAAGAACAATAAAAATTAAAATGATACACTAACAGTAAGTAGTCATCTATTCATTAAAAACTTTTCAAAGATTGAAAATGTGGTCAGCATTCAGCTATAAAAATAATTATGTAATTTACAACTAACACACACAAGACATTTTAAAATTGAGAATCCCAGAATTTTCAATTTTGTCATATTTTTATACCAAAATATTCTTTGATAATTAGGACTGAAAAAATTCACCAGCTTTAGAACACCAGAGTTTTAATGAATTTTGATTCAAAGAAAAGTCATGAAATAAATATTTAAATGACAATGACTTAGACAGTAAAGCATTCAGCAAACTTAGCGATGAGAAAATATTTAAAAATATTTTATACTACAGAATGAAGAAAATATTAAACGTAATGTAGGGGCAAGTCTATACAGTAAAGTTTTCTGCACACCTTTGCTTATCTTAAGGTCTAAGACATGTTTTAATTCGTCAAATAACTAATGCAATGATAAGGAAACAGAACTGAAATGGGGATACAATCTTATCCTAATTAATATAGGGGCAAAAATGGCTTGATCTACCTGTATGAGCTTCCATGACGAAAACTTTGCCCACAAATACTACAAAGATGAGGCTTCTCTCCGCTATGGATTCTCAAGTGTTCTTTCAAAGTAGTTCTGTATTTTAAAAAAACACATGTATGTATATATATATTTAGCTACAGATTTTTTAATGCCAATGTACATATTAAACACAGATTTCCAGCAAGCTTACTAGAAAGGTGTTCAAGCTAACAGAAAACTATGCAATTGTCCCCTTTTTCCTACAATGTTTTTGCTCTTAATTGGATCATCTGCACCAGCATACAAACATGTTTATTATGTCTGACTCCTTAAAAAAGGCAGACAATTTAACTTTGGCCTCCTTTGCTATTGTTTTGCTCAAAGATTTAATATATAGCTTAAGTAAATGTCCAAAAAAGTACAAATGAGAAATGCTCAATTGTCACTACTGAGTTAGGTAAAACTCATGTAAGTTTTAATGGAGAGAGTTTAATAATATATAAGAAATCCAGTTTATTAGTACTGTTTCTTTCAAACATGTGCTCAAAATTTGTTAAAAGACTGTTTTAAGGCAAATACAACTTTACAGATACTTGCAATTTCCCTCACAACACCTCCACCTGCTCCTCCCTGATCTCACCCTCCCCATGGTCCTCTCTCAGAAATAACCATTTATGTAAGTATTCCCCTTTCTTTTTTGTTTTACGACCTATATAGTACATATTGCTAAACGATGTACTGCATGTTTCTGAAAGACTGAGTAGCAAGCACAAACCCAACCACATCCCCACCACTGACGAGGGGCCCACGAGGCGGCACGAGCTCCGTCTCCCAGTCAGCCCGGCTACAGCTCCCCTGCGCTCCCAGCACGCCAGGGGGTCAGGTCCTGACTGAATACTGCAACGCACGGGGGTCACCACGACCACTGGAGCATCTGACTGGCTGGGGCGGACCCGGCACGGGGAGTCTGGCAGAGATGGGTCAAAGTGAATAGGCTGCTGTGTATATTTGGCTTTGAGGTGCACCATGACCCACCTCTATTTCTCATGGGTAGATCAAAAAAGAACATTTCTATTTGTGAAATGAAGTGAATATCCTCAGTCAAATCAAGCAGCCAGGCACACAGCAGGAACCTCTTTAGCATGCAGGTGGTGCATGGGCGCAGAATACAGTGAAAATTTGGGCCAGGGAGGGGGAAATGGGGAGTTGTGTGCAGTGGCAAAAGTTTCAGTCATGCAAGGTGTGTAAGTTCTAGAGATGCACCGCACAACACCGTGCCTGTGTCATCAGGACCACACCGTGTGCTCACACTTGGTAAGGGGGTAGTTCCTGTGTTCAGCGTTCTTAGCACAGTAAGAACATAACGCTCTTGGGTCAGACCTACGCCAGCATTCTGCCCCTTAGCTAACAGAGGAAACACGCCCGCAGAGAGCTTAGCACCAACAACCCTCAACGCATGCTGGGTCACTGCCACTGCGAGTGTGGACCCAATGCCGTCACGGACACACGCTGCACAACGGACATCCTGCGGTCGCCATTCCCCATCCTACGTTATGTTTATACTCATGTTAAATTCACCATCTAAATCTGCAAATCCTGACTTCATATCACCTTCTGTAACATTTTATATAATTCCTTTTAGCCTTAAATTTCAAATCAAAGCATAATTCCATAAAATACATTCACTGATTACTTGTACATGCAGTACCAGGATTTTTTTGGGTGTTTAGATAATTCCTCACCTTTCCCGTACTGATTTTCCACAGATAAAGCAAGTCCATTTTCTCTTTCCACCGTGGGTACACTCTATATGGCGTTTCAAATTGCCAGTGTCATTAAACTGGCGACCACATATATCACATGGAAAAGGACCTAAAAGGAAAAAATGGTGTGCATCTATGAATAGACACTAAGTCAAATTTATTACGTATGTGACAAACTCACACCTACCACTGCTAGTAAATATATCACAACACATTCAACTATTTATTTATAGTTTTTTCTTCGCTTCTAGACTGTTTATTCCCAGCAGACAGGGCACAATCGTCTCTGCATCCCAAGGGCCAAGCGTGGCCCCAGGCATCTAATACGACAAATGCTGAGTAAGCTGAATTCATAAACTGCAATCAGACTGGGACAAAGTAGAAAGTGTTACACTCCAAATCTGGGGGAAAACGAAGTCGTGAGGAACTTTCAAAGAGTAAACAGAGGACTTAAAAGAGGTCATAGTTTGACGATGTTCTGCTGCTCCTTACAAACCAAAGTTCTTAATGATACTATCCAGACTGAAAATGCTGTGGCACATTTCTGTTTACTCTTACACAATTAAACACAGATTTCTCACAGTAATATTGACATTCGCTGGATTTAAAATTTCACCATAATTTCACCAAATAAACAATGGGGAGAAGACAGTTCTACCAAGGGCAAACCGAAAGGAAGACAAAGGGTATGTGAAAGAAAGACAGGTGGCTTGCCGTGCCCCCTGCCCCACCCCACATCTGTGGATTCAACCAAATGCAGATAGAAGATATTTGGAAAAAAAATTCCAGAAAGTTCCAAAAAGCAAAACTTGAATTTGCTTTGCACTGGTAACCATTTACATAGCACATCACTGTACTTACAACTATTTAAACAGCATTTACGTCGTATCGGGCATTGTAAGAAATCGAGAGATGATTTAAAGTATACAGGAGGATGTGCAGAGGTTATATACAAACAGCCCCACATTTTACATAAGGGACGTGAACATCCTTGGATTTTGCTATCTGGGGAGGTCCTGGAACCAATACCCGATGGAGACGAAGGGACAACCGTATTTCTTATTGCACAACAGAGCCTTGAAAATATCTGAAGACAGCTGGTCTGTCTCCTTTTCCCCGACAAAATATTTCAAGGTCCTTCAAAAGTTTTCCAGGTGCCGCGATTTTAAGGCCCTATGTTGCCATACTCCCTGCCTCTAGAATACATGTCAACATCCACCTCAGCTGTGGTATCCATAAATGCACACAGTATTCCAGGTCAGTTTAAAGTCAGCGAGGCAATTACCTTCCTCATTCTCTGTCAGTCATGTGACACTACTAGCTTAGACTGTGCCTAAGGGGCCCCTGCTGTTAATAAGCCCACCTGCCCATCTTGCAGCTCTGCGGCCCCAGAGACCAAGCATCAGGTCATTCCCACGTGTACAGCTGTGTATTCACTGTTAATTAATTTTAACTGAATTTGTCTTAACTTTCTTTTAATAGTGCAGAAATATTTTTCTTTTACATTTTTTATTTTCTGCTACGTCAGCTTCCCCTGCTACAGCTTCATGTCATCCATCGTATTCGCAGGCCTGCATAAACACACTGACTAGGACGGCAAAGAGGCCACTTGGGATGACAGTAACTCGTTACTGGGATTAACTGTCATACCTGTAACCTAACTGTGCTGCCACCAGGAACACAAGTCTCCACCCTGGCCATAGGCATTAGGGAGAGAACTCATCAAATACAGCACTGAATTCCAAATACACTAAGTTCATGACATTCTAGAAAAAATCAGTTTTTCCAAAACAAAAACGCCTTTCCCAGCCACTCACAAACCTATCCAAGAATCAACTGTAAGTAAATACAGTTACGACCACAAACACACCTGCCACCAAAAACACAAACAAAAAACCCCCATATTTACTCATCTCCAAGAAGGGCAGCAAATCCAGCCCTCCTCCCAACTTAACACAACTGCCTTCTGTGATCCGACAGCAGCAGCCTCCTACAGCGTGACGTGACCGCCAGTAACTGCTATGACTGCTCTACAAAAGTGATCTGCTTACCCAGATGGAACTTTTCTTGATGCTTTAATCGTGCAAATCGTGATTTGAAATGTTCTTCACAATAGGTACACTTAAAAGGTTTATCTTGAGAATGTAGAATCATATGTTCCTCCAAGTGTGGTCTCCGAGTAAAAGATTTCTTACAAATCTAAAAGAAAATGCATACAGAACATAAGGGAACCTGAATTTAAAATAAAAATACAAAGCTCATGATGAGAAATAAAAACAAAAATTCAAACCATTAAAGAGAAATTTCTCCCAACAGAGAAAACTTACCAAAATTGTAATCAACTAATTATGTAGAAAAAATGCCTTGGAGAAGTCACAGTAAGAAATTATTTTAGGGAGGAAGGGAGAGCTCAGTGGCAGAGCACGTGCTTGGCATGCTTGAGGTCCTGGGTTCAATCCCTGGTACCCCAAGTAAAATAAATAAATAAACCTAATTACCCCCACAAACAAACAAACTAAAACAATTATTTGAAATCAGTACTAAAGGTGGCTGAATTTCAATGCTTTACATTTCTAATAGGCTAAGAGTAATCTTCCTATCTTAATCCTAGTCAATATTTCTAAACCCATTAAATTTATGTTTTAAATCAATTACATGCCATGAATAAAAGGTTTTCTCAAGCTTGCCATGTATCTGATTAGGAATAGGAATGAGAAATTTCAGAAAAATTGCTTAAAAATTTATGTCCTGAAGTGGTCAGAAAGAAACGACACAACTTTTTAAAGAAATACGGCAGGCAGCAGATTTGGAAAGGGGGAGGAGGGGCTGCTGCGATGACACGGCACAGACTGCGCGCCAGGTACAACGTTAACTTGACACGCAGAGGGTTTTACTTAGTTCTCAGACTAACCCTCAGAGACAGATTATTGATATGATGGTTATTATCATTTACAGCTGAGGATGATGCAACTTAGTAAGGAGAAGAAACCACCTTACATAGATCCAAATAAGTAATAATTAACTTCAATTCCTAGAAGCTGAAATCAGAAACGGTTAAGAATTTTGCCACATACATAAATCGAAGTCTAGGAGTAAGGAAGATAGAATGACAGCTGGTGATTCATTTAAACAATATTTACCTAAATAATGAAAAAGTGCTTTAGAAGATGTGGCAGAATAAAAATATCTGCAAATTCTTTGCTACTCTTACCACTGAAAAACGGAAACGAATTCCACTCCCCTTAAATCTTCCCCAGCTGGGTGGCTTGTCTGACCAACAGACCATGTTAGAAGCGGTTGGGCCATACAAGGCCTTACAGTGTTTCCCTCGGCTTCCTGGAACAGGCACTCACTCCCAGAACCTCGCTGCCATGCCCGAAGGAGGTTCAGGTAGCCCCAGGAAGGGGTCCCCAGCCAGCTGTCCTTGCTGGGCTCCTAGGTGTCGACCAGCACTAAATTCCCAGCCCCGTGAGTGAGCCACTTTGGAAGCAGCTCCAAACCAGACCAAATCAGACAGACCATCATCAACTGACACCACTTGGAACAGAAGAATTACCTAGCAAAATCCTGCCCACATTTATATCCCTGACTCACAAGATGATGAGATACAATGAAATGGTTATTTAAGGCTGGTAAGTTTTGAGGTGGTGTGATATGCTGCAACAGATAACCAGAAACGCAGGGAAAATTCTAACATTTTATACTCTGTGCAACAGTAATGTGACAGTTTATGCAGACAAATATAGAACCATGGTATAGTGATTACGATAAAGATAAAAAACTAAGATTTCTATTTTTCAAGTACATCATCAAAACACTAACTCATATCAGGCTTAATTCACAAAAATGTAGGATAACATTGTATAAAAGAGAGATTCTAAAAGTAACATAAGCTAAGTTTATATTACTTTAAAGTCTAATTACTTTCCCAACAGGGCACACTACATTTAATTTGGTTTTCTATTACAAATTAAAATCTCTTACATCACATTTCCAACTTTCACTCTTAGTCTTCTTAATGGAAATAAATTCTTGTGCATTTTCAGGATGGAATCTATAAGAGAAAAATTAAAAGATTATTAGGAAAAGATCATATTAGTTAAGAAAATACTCCATATGATATGTTGACATGATACAAGAATTAGGCACTGACTCCTTTCTTAAAGAGACAGGCACATGTGAGCACTTTAAGAACACAAGTATCAGTATCATTTTAATATATGAATGTGTGTGCCCAAAGTTATGCAGAAATAGTCAAAGTAAAGTGTGATCATATTTTAAATATGTACAGGACCTATCTATTCACAGACAATCCTCATTGGATTTGTTTTAGTCCACATTTTAGTAAATTTATTTCTCAAAGTTAAATATGCAATACCATACTAAGCATTTTCTTTCACAAATTTTAAACACTAAATGCAAAGTTAAGCATGAGGAGTAAGTTTCCTAGCATTCTAAAACCGTATCTGTTGAAAATATTACTTGCCAAAGCCCAAGACAGAAAATAGAGGAAACGAAAAGGCTGTACCTGAAACATCTATAGTATATAGTTTTTGTTTCAACATCAAAAAAAACTTCATTTCTCAAAGGCATTTGTAAAAAATGTGGACAAACCAACATTTGCTGTTCTTTTCTTAAGAAATCTGTAGTCTAAATAATGCTGGAAAGAACTGGAGACAAGCACTCCATAGATGTGTTCAGCTCACTATGTATTTAAATTAGAAAGCACAATAAAATGTATTACGGAAGCAAGATAATACTTGCCTCTTAACATGCTTGGCTAAAGTCTTCTTGCTTGCATGAAGTTTATTACAATAAGGGCACTTGTGCTCCTTCTTATGAAACTCTGTTTCATTACTGTGCTTCTTTCTGTGAACAGTTAGGTTAGACTTTGTCGAATAGCGCTGGTGACAAATATCACACTCAAAGGGCTTCTCACCTGTGTGAACGCGTGTGTGGCTCTCATATTTCCCTACAAAAAGATAGAAATCAAAATTAAATTCAGTACATCCACTACATAGTGACTGAAATTTGACAGCGGAATAAAATCTCAAGATTAATAGTATACTTAACAGACACATCCACACCCAAACTTGAAAAAAGTTTACCTAGCTTTGTCTGTCTGATCAATCTTAAAGCCTTATTTCTTTGAGCTTACTGCTCAGAGTGTACCTTTTCCTCAAAAACATGGCATTTTAAAAAACAATTATTCATGTTTACACAGTTTAAAAATCAAAAGTTTGGGGAAATTTTCTTAAAATTTTGTTGGCAAATTCTCTGAACTTAAATAAGACTTTGAGATGTCTTTTTTACCCCAATTTAAAAATGACCTTCAGCAAAAGATCTACTCATCATTTAAAATTTAGAATTTTCATATTTTACTTTCATCATGTATGTCCATGAATTAATAATTTTCAGATTTGAAAGGCCTTTTAAAAATATCATAAAAGGCAATATAATGTTATGTATCTTACATATTTTCATCTCTCTTCCCACAGAAAGTAATCTGGAAAGGGTACTGCAAATCTAGAATACTCAACAAAATTCATACGTCACTACAGCCCACTGACATGAGACCTCTCCAACTTACAAGACATTAGGACACAAGTAAGTCACCTATATTGACTGCATGCTTAAAACTAAGCTACTGAAGCCAACACATATGGGCAGTACCAAGGAAAGCAGGAAAAGGACAAAATGAACAGGGATAATGCACAGATACCCAGAGGCTAACTAATGTGAGATCAGTATTATGTCCTGAATGCCCGAGTGCTGTACAAATATTACAAGTATATCCTGTGGGGACAATCAAGGAGTTTTAACCCTCCTCCTCTGTTGGTGGGAATGTAAATTGGTGCAACCAGTATGGAGAACAGTATAGAGGTTCCTTAAAAAACTAAAAATAGAGCTACCACATGATCCAGCAATCTCACTCCTGGGCATATATTCAGAAAAGACGAAAACTAATTTGAAAAGACACATGCACCCCAATGTTCACAGCAGCCCTATTTACAACAGCCAAGACACCGAAGCAACCTAAGGGTCCATCAACAGATGAATCAATAAAGAAGATGTAGCATCAACACACAATGGAATATTACTCAGCCTTTAAAAAGAATTTATAGCAACATGGATAAACCTAGAGATTATCATACTAAGTGAAGTGAATCAGAGGAATACAAATATTATATGATATCATTAATGTGGAATCTAAAAAATAATACAAATGAACTTATCTACAAAACAGAAACAGACTCACAGACATAAGAAACAAACTTACCAAAGGGGGAAAGTGGGAGGAGGGATAAATTAGGAGTATTGGATGAACAGAAAATGCACCACTATATATAAAATAGATGAACAAGAAGGATTTACCATACAGCACAGAGAACTATATTCAATATCTTGTAATAACCTATAATGGAAAAGAATCTTAAAAAGTAAAATTACATATAACTGAATAACTTTGCTGTACACCTGAAACACAATATTTTAAATCAACTACAATTCAATAAAAACATAAAAAAAGAAAAATTTTCATACAAACTGTCCAAAGGGAAAAGTTACAATAAAAAATGAAATAAAAGGATACACTTTGGTTTAATATTTGTTTATATTCCTTCTGAGACTAAAATTCTTTTACACCATTATTTAGAATATAAATTTCTACATAACAGAGGCAGAACAGTATCACAGGTAGAGAGAGGGACAGACCCTGGATCGAGGCACGTGGGTAAGAACTCTGACTTTAAATTGCGGGCTATGTGATCTTGGACAAGTGACCTTTTTAGCCTCACATCTTTCTCATCTGAAAAAATAATACTGGGATAATAAGAATGTATAAAAATAAAAGCAAAATAACAGTGTTTACCTCTGAGGATTGTTGTAAGAACAAATGAATTAATACACATAAAATGCTTACAACTGTGTCTAACCAATCACACGCTATCAGTTCACGCTGGTTATTACTATTACTCCGTCATCAAAGCTGTGAACGTGCACATCTAGTGGCTTAAAATAAAAACGTCAACTTTGAAGTAAAAGGCAACAAAAAATAAAGAAAAAATACTAATAATATAAAGAGCAGTTTTCAATGAAAAGCTTAGTTTTGCTTTGTCCTGAAAAAATAAATGTATATATTTTTCTTCAGGCCAAAGTTAACGTGAAAGTATAGCATTTCAGCCATACACTTAAAAGAAAAAAAGATAAATCCTATACATACCATGGAGATTAGAAAAAAATCCAAAATATTCCAAGGCCACTGAGGAAAAATAGATAATCATAATTACTCATCTACTTAATAAATTAATTTACCAATTTATTATATATAACTACGTATGATTCAATTTAATAAACACATTGTATATTATCTAAAAATTAACTGCACTGCACTTACATCAGAATACCGAGGGAAGGGAACCTTCCCTTCAAGGTTGGGGGGAAGGATGACAATCATAAGCAAAGAAGAACAAAAGTACGACAAAAATCCACTAGGGATTACGCACAGACCATTTGAAGATCTATGCACCTTTTACATGCATGCAGTCAGGCAACGTGCTCAATGTTTGGGCACCTACTAAATTAGCTATGTGATCTCAGCCCAGCTAGTAGTTTATTCAACCTCTGTCTACCTGAGTTCTTAACACTTCCAGGGCTGTGAGAAATAACAAGTTAATATACACAGAACACTTAAAACACCCCAGCACATAGCAAGCACTAGGAAATACTAGTTGTTAGCATTATTATTAGGCTTACTAGCCACAGGATGGACACGTAGCTGTATCTCAAATACAAATATGCATACACCTGGTTTATGAATATGCTGTAACAGATCAAACTGGCACTGCAGCTGTCTGCAAACCCTGCAACAACTTGGCTTCGTCCCCGGCCACTGCTAAAAACGCCCAGTATCTCCTCGTTCTCTCTCTGCCATTGCAGGCATGATTGCCATCCACACAGGTGTGTGTACACCCCAACCTTGCCACCACCTCCTCCGCTGGCAAGGGACCAGAGCTAATACGGGCCTTCCCTGGGGGAGAGGTGTTTTCATGTGTCTGTGATGACTCTTCACAGACACCACAAATAGCAAGTAGGTTCTCTAAAACAAGAAGTGAACTGCACACTGGCTTAGATCGCTATTTTACAAACTAAAAGTCCCTGGTGTTCATAAAATCAATTCTCTGGGTTGTGACTAGCACTGGGGAGGAAAAGGGAAAAGAACAGAGTAGGAAATATCAGAGTGCATTCATACTGGATTCATGCAATTACTCTGCTTCAATGTATGCATGAGCACATACACATATAAAAAAAGTATATGCATAATACTACATGTATTTCTGACCTTGAATCATCTAAAAAAAGTTGGAAAAGCACTGATTTCTACTACCTTCTGCAGGGCATAACCAGCCCATTACTGCTATAACGTAATGTCTCTGGAGAAATGTTCTCTAAGCTGACTTCAGTCTCTAACACAGCATGCTTACACTGGGTTCCTTAACATCTGTTACACATCTACTGGATATGAGAAAAGGTACAGAATCCAAACATCATCAATATGTACTAATAATCCACAATTTTAATTTGACAAAGATAGGGGTCACTGTACAGAATTAAAAAAAAAGTTTTACTTCAATGTGAAAGTTTTCACATTCCACATTTTTCATAAACTTGTTTTTAAAATGATGTAAATGATACATACACACTTGTGGGAGAAATGATAAGTAAATCAAGAGTACACAGTATGATTTTTAAGTGACTAACTTATAAGTGACTTTTGGAACAGGACCACTCTTACCTGGGGACTGACTATGTTTGCTTAGCACAGAATCTCAAGACTGAAAGCTAACTTATTAACCCCCTAAAGTACAAGTCTCTTGATTTTTATACCCAAGTGAACAGGAAGAGGAACTTAATAAAAATCTAAAATTATTAAAAAAAATTTTCACCAAATCTTTTATTTTCTACAAAAATGTCTTTGCTGGAAAGATGCTAAATTAACAATTAGTAGAATTTTCCCTTTATTTAAAGTCAAGATATTTTTGCTTGCTTGCAAATAAAAATTAAGTTGCAGGTAGTTGAAAATTAAAACCATCAAATGGCAGTTAAATTAAAAATGAAAACCACTTCTGCCTATTAAATTTCCATTTTCTGACAGAACAATAAATTTCATAAGATTTAACAACAACAACAAAAAAAGAACATTCAGACATTTAAACCAAAATAGCCAAAATTTAAAAAAATTATTTAAAATAAACAGAGCAAAATTCAAGGAGATCAATGAAAATACATAAATTTGAATAGTTCATTATAACATTTAGAATCCCTAAAGTAAAAAAAAATTTGTTATATTATTAATTCAAATTTCATGCAGAGAGGCTTGGTAGTGCCTGTGGTCCACATGGATTTGAATTTTTGAACAACAGACAAGACACAGCTTCTGAGGGAATGCTGAACCCAAAAGTCAGGTAAAGATCCAAAGAAACCTCATGTTTAAATCAGCTGGCAGGGACGTGGGTGGGCTCTCTTCAGCATAAACATCTCTCAGAAGAAACCTCTACAACTGTTTCTTCTTTTATGGAGTGGGGCGTGGGATTCCAATACTGTATAAATCAAACGTTCACTTCAAAGTTATCAAATAAAGTTCCAATTAAAAAAGAAACCCATTATTCCTTCACAGAATACTACAGTATGACCAACCATTCTTGATCACCAATAGAAAACACATAATATTAAGAAATTTCATCCACAGCATTTCTTTGGATGGAGTCCCAGTAGGAACTGTGTCCCAAATGAGGAGACAGAAAATACAAATATTTTCACATGAAGAAACGTGACCTTCTGCTTCATTCCATGTGGGTCATGCAAAATTACTATCAGATTCTGTATGGAGCTTTTACAAAGAGAAACATCACCAAATTAGCTCATTATATATCTCACATGATAAATCTTAAATTATACCTTGAATTTATTAATTTGGCATACCCTAAAGAATACTTAACTAAAATATTTAACCTTAAAGTAGAGAATTATGACACTGCTACAACTCTTCCTGATTCAGAACCAAGTGGAATCTGTCAAAATATTGTAGTGAGTCCCATTTTTTTTTAAGTAACAAAGCATTTTCTACCTCTAGAAGAGATGAAATCTAAGGATAGATTTTAGTTCCTAGTAAGAATGACAAAAAAGATAAATTATCCAAATTTTTTCTCTTACCCAACTGTCATCTTCTCCCTTTTTCAACGTTTCACCCACTAGGTTTTTGGTAAAAAAGAGGAAAAGGTCAAAGGACTCCTGTCTGCATGAGAATAGGCTGAGGGGAGGCCAGCTGGTGGCCTAAGGAAAAATATAACTGGATCAGGAGTCTCACTGAGCAACTACTAAATACACCAGGAAAGATAAAAGATCCAAAGTGATGGACTTAAATTAGTAAACTACATACTGTGGAGCTAATAGTTCCAGCAGAAGGTCTCAGGGCTTATTAATTATCTCTCATCTACCCACTCAGAGACAGCAAGCTAAGGCTTGTTAAGTCCAGAGTCAGACGTCAACCTTTCAACTTAGTTCAATCACACAAGAGCTTAACCAAAACTCACTCTCTGAAATGACCTGGGGTATTACAAAGGATACCAACCAAAATGGAGATACAAAACCTTCAAGCTCACAATGAAATAGATAAATAACAATTCAAAATTGAGATGGGCATTTTAAAATCCCATGAAAGGAATGTGGGTGATACGAGGCTGACTGGACAGCAGCCTTGAGCTGTGTAAGAGCAGGACTTCTGACAGAGATGATACAGGAGGACACTGAAGAAACATGGGTCTTCGCCATCGGCACATGCTTTTCACTGTACCCATCACCAGCCCACTGCAGTCCCCACTCAGCGCAACTCTGATCCACCCTCATCCCACATCCCATTCCCAATGCATTCATCTTCCCTGCCCAAGCCTCTACACCCCTGGTCCTCTCCAGTTTCCTTCCCTGCACTGAAGCCAGCGTGACCTTTCTAGAACTCCTACAGGCTGCCATTTCCTCTGTCAAAGTTTTCTCGTTTCTATCACTCACTGGGTAAAATTCAGCCTCCTGCGTATTGCATATAAACCATTCAGAACTTGACCTCCGCTTACTAGCCAATCCTTACTGCTTGCCACTTTCATATTTCACTTTCTTGCCCACCTGAAATCACGCTGCCCTTAGCAATTTCCAGAATACAACTACCTCAGTGTCTCTGCCAACAATTGTTGGTCCTTCTGCCTAGTAAGTTCCTCCTGATTCTTTAGGTCCCAGCTCAAATGCTAACTGCTCTGTGAAATCTTTCTTAATTACTCTAGTCCTCTGCACTTATCCTGATAAGATAATCTTTATTGTAATATAATTGTGTTTTTGCATGTACTCATTAATCTCTAAGATTCTTGAGGACAGAGAATATATCATTTCGTATTTGTATAGTAGAGACACTAACAAATTATCAAGGATGACTAACAGCAGCTAGCATTCCTTGCACACCTTCCAAATCTCACACAATATTTTAAGTGATTCACGAGAGCTATCCCATTTAATCCTCAATATCACCCCCATGAGGAGGTACTGTTAGCATCATCCCACTCCATCTGTGAGGAAATGAAAGTACAAACAGGTTAAGTAACTCACGTAAGACCTGAATTCAAAAATGCAGGCAGTCTGACGTCATCCCAGCTCATACTTTCCAACCAGTGTGATAAAATCACAATCTCACACTCTCTCTCTCTCTACTGGGGAAAAGTCAGCAGCCCCAAGGAGGCTAAGCAAAAGGCGGTCTGGATAAGTGGGGTATAATGTAAAATACACTCATAAGGGAGGCTGGGAATAAGCCTACAAAGTGCCCTACTGAGTCCCACAATTATCTGATTATCTGAGCTGACCTCGGTTAAAAAAGCTGCAAAACACCTTCTTCTAAGTCCATCAGGACTTCAATCTTGAGCAGTATTTCCCTCAATTGCGTGCACAGAACTCTCCTAGGAGTTTCCCCCAAAGTATCTTGCAGTAAAATTACCTGAGGAAATGCCAAGTTAACTGAAATTAACAGGTTTCTTTACTAGTGAATTTGACAGCGTTAATCCAGACTGTGTATAGTTTCCCAGTCTTACCTGAACACAGAACCCTTTCTCATGAAGCATCTCGCAGACCTAGTGTCCAACAGGACATTTCCTGATCAATGTCATGTGCAAACTAACTACTGCTCACACATCTCAAGTCAAATTAAGTCAAATTAAGGCATAATACACAAAGCACATGCTCAGAATACTGTCTTAAAAAGCAGAATCAATTGGAAAGATGAAATGTTCTCAGGCATCTCAATCTAAAAATGCTGTCCTCTCTCTACCCTCCCAGTACATGTTCACAGCTCTACAAGAGCACGTGTCCAGCCTGAGTGGTACACACAGGCCCTCCCAACTGACTGAGTTACTCAAAAAGTTATTTTACTTATTTGTATGGAACTTCAAGCACAGTAAAAATAGTATAAATAATTATTAAACTGGATTGCCAAAAGTATTTTGATTTAGAGAAAAAATTCAAAGGCATAATAAAAAGCAAAAAGAGGCTACCACTGCTTTGCCATACTTCCTACTATTGAATATTTTGAGAGCAAATGATCACCAATACCTCCTATAACCAACGTCCACCTGTGCCAATAACACAAGCACCTCAAAGCTGCGAGACACGTGGGGATGTATTAAACTGTGTAAGTAATTTTACAAGGTCGAATTACACTTATCTGTTCCTTTTATCATCATAGATGGTAGAATTCTCTTTCCAATTCCATAACTTCGATTTATATGTAAATAGCTTAACTGTTGTCATTTAAAAGGTCACATTAGAAAGTCCATGGAAGACACCTCCAAAAATTATCTTACCAGCAAATACTAACTCTTGAAATTAAATATTCACTGATAAATTTCTAACTTAAGGGTATAGACATTTCCTACATATGCTTTTTTATAAAGAAAAAGTTGACTTATTATTAATAACCCAAGAATACTATTAGGACACTCCCTAAAGTCTCTGCCTACAGAATGAAATTACATTTAGGACAGTTTTATTCTTAACTATATATTAGACTGATCTGAAATATCCCAATTCTGAACAGTACTGGATACTGGAAAAGTGACCAAGTCACATATTACCATGCTCAAGGGGAAACAGTATACAAATGATTAAATTATATCTAATATAACCTAATTCAATTTTCTATAATGACTCAATGAAATTAAAATTAGCATATAAATCAAAGCTCTACATTCGTAACTACTGACACTGGAATTTTTCATACTAAACACATGAACTAATGATCTGTCATCTACTGCTGAGACGTGAAGAACAGAAAATAAAGGGTAATATAAATACTTAACTCCGGAATCAACAAATTTAAAGTAACAGGATAAAATACATATTGAAAATCAAATATCCTCCCTACTTAAGTTTTCTTTGTAAAATTTACTTTCAAAGGTTAGTGTTTAATTACCACCTTTAAAATATCCATGAAGAGTAAGTTACAAGAGACAGGAAACGAGCCTCCTTTTCTTACCTATGCGGTCAAATGTTTTATCACACTTGGGACACTGCAGTATTTTTTTGTTCCTGTTCTGGATGACCACAGGGGTCAACCCCTCCTGAATGCTTCCTACGGAATCCCCGGCCTCGGGCTCTTCTTCCCCATCATTCTGGTCTTTCTCACTCTGTTCTTCAATGTCAGAGGACTCATCTGACATTTCCTCCTCTAGCTCATCTTCTTCAGCATTATATTCACTTCCAGGATCCTCAGAATCATTTCTATCTGCCTTGTCCTTCTCAAAGCTGCCTTGATTCAAACTGTCGGACCCATCGCCACTTTCCTGCTCATCATCGCTGGTGTCATCAAACTTCACGGGGCACTTCCGATTCCTTTTTGATCTCCTTGTGGAAAAACTTCTCTCCAGCATTTTTAACCCATGTTTCTTCCCCAACAAAAGGGACCTATGGGTTTTAGCCAAATGATTCTCCAAAGACTTTTTATAACAGAAATGTCTACTACAGAATTTGCACTGATGATTACTTGATAGTCTTCCAGTCAATTCACTGAGGGTTTCTTCTGGTGATGACTTTTCAATTAGCTCAGACTGAAAAGGGGCAACATTTTCGTTATTGAGCAGCTTAACTGCATCTATAATATCCAGAAATTTTGCAGCCTCTAACACAAGAGGTATTTCATATTTGTACACAAAAAATTCTGATGTGTAAAGAAATTCAAGCAAATGCTGAAAAACTGAGTGCGTTACGTGATCCAGCGTGACAACATCAGTGCTTGGATTTTTGCTCAAACACGCATGAAAGTAACTACTGCCAACAGCAACGACGACTTTATGGGCACTAAATTCCTTCCCTTCCACTATGATAAGCAAGTCACAGAAAGACGGTTGCTTCTGTCTATCATCGTTCAAATACTTCAGCAAATTCTTATTGTACTGCAAAGAGCTCAAAAGCTTTCTCTGGTCCGGAGAGGGAGGCAGTTCCTGGTAACAGTGAAGACCCTCGGGAGCCGGTCTCTCCGTGGAGCGAGTACAGGTTACTGGGCCACACTCCACCGAGACATGTCCCTCTGCAGACTCTTTATGATAGCCTAGGTGGATCTTCTCGTCGAGATGTGAAGTACCCTTTCTCCTTTTCTTCATTGCAGTACAACAGTTCCAGAACAAGAAACTTCATAAGTGTCTGACGGGGTGGACCACGGAGAACTAGACTGTCCTGGCCAGCAGCTGGGGGAGGGGCGCGCCCGAGGGTTTCATGGTCTGCGGAGAGAGTAAGAACACGTAAGACACCCCTGGGCACAGCGACCCCACAAACCCTGCCCGAGGGATGCCGACACTGCGACAGTCACCGCCCGCACTCATTCGCCGCTAAGGTTTCAGGCCGGAGAACGGGGAGGCCGGGTTCGGAAAGACAGGCAACAAAAGAATAATTTTAAGGGGAGGCAGCGCGCACCTTGCAGGCCCGACTCAGGAGCAGGGTGAGGAAGGAGGGTCGGGGAGGGCGGCGCCCTGCGGCCCGAGGGCGCAGGTGGAGCGGCCACCTTCGCGGGGTCGGGGTGCCAGGAGGGTGACAATAAGGCCGTGGCGGCCGCCGAGTCCGCGTCCCCGTCAACACGCTTCCGCAGGGCGAGGACGACGAGCGTCACGGGCCGAGGCGCCCGGCAGGCGGCCCCAGGAGGGGCGCGGAGAGGAGAGCGGGGTGCCCCGGGGCCGGGCGCCCGGGGCAGGCCCCCCGCAGGCCCCGCCGGCTGAGGGGACCCCGCCGCGCGGCCCACCCGCTCCCCCGCGCGGACGCCTCACGCACGGATCCATTACCGGGAACACAGGGCTCCCCGCTGGCTCCCGGCCGCCGAGCTCCACTCCGGCGCGCTCGCTCCGGCGCCGACCCACTTCCGGGTTCAGCCCCCCGCCCCCGCCGGGCCCGCCCTTCCCCTCCCCGCGCCCCGCCGCTGCCGCCGCAGCCGCCGCCGCCGCCGCCACCGAACACGTCAACCGCGCGCAGCCTCGCGGCCGCCGGGACACTCAGCGCGGCCCTGCGCCGGCCACTGCGCATGTGCGTCCCCCGCGCGCATGCTCCGTCAGCCGCCCCGCCCGCGGGGCCCCGCTTGCTGGGGTCCGCTGGGCGGCCGGCGGGCTGGAGCCGGTCGGAGCCTTGCGGGCAGCCTTGCGGGGCCTGGGACGGGGAAGGCTGACGCGGAGCTTGGTCGGAACGGGCGGAGGCCCCGCGGCACCGGCGGGGAGCATCCTCGCGGCGCGCGGCAGTTTGCGGGCGGCTCCTCGCACGCCGCTCTGCATCTGAGGAAGCGCGCTGGGCGCCGTCTCGTTGATTTTCTGATTTAAACAGCTAACGCAGCTGCTCCTGAAATTATTTTTTCACTTCTTACTGTCCACAGGAATCGTTGAAAAGTGTACATATAAGTATACAGCTAGTAGGACAGGAAAGAAAACCGAAACAAAAAGAAAAAAAAAACCCACGAGGATAACTTTTGGAGCCTGTGCCTAAGATCGTGCACTTCTGACACAGCCCCGGGTGATCCTGCGCCACCGAGCACCAGCGTTTTAGTAGCGAGGTCCTAGTCCTGTGAGTGTGCAGACACGAGGAAACTAAGAGGCTGAAACCACGTAGGACGGGTGACCAGACTGGTGAACCCGGTCCCCATTCCCCTGTGGATGGACCTGTTAAAGAAACAGTATTCCTGACACGTGTTAAAGAACGGTAAGGCAAACTTTATGCATGGGGGTCTACTACAGTGGAGTTCCGTACTAGGGGAGAGATTGGGCCCAATTCCAGGCAAGGAGAAGTGGGACTTTATAGCCTGGTAGCAGGTTGGGATGCTGGCGTGCCAGTGTTGGAAACTGAGACAACAGTCGTGAGGAGGGATTCTGGCTAAACTGCCGTAGCAGGATTCTTGATAAAATTGAGGGATGCACAGGCAAACACAGCCGAGCCTACTTAAGAAGAGAATTTAGGGGTGCCTGATTAAAGTTTGCTCAAGGAAAGAACCTTTATTAGACCTCATCCAATCAGTTGAAGGTCTTAAAAGCATAGACTGCGCTTTTCCATGGGAGCAGTTCTCCCAAACACGTCAACATAGAAACTCTTGCCTGAGTTTCCATACTGCTGCCCTGCAGTACTTGGACTCAAGACTGGAACAACAACTCTTTGCGGGCTTGCCCTGTGGGTTTCAAACTTACCAGCCCCCAGAATCAATCATGTGAACCTATTCCTTAAAATTATCTGTCTGTCCTTTATCTGTCCTGTTGGTTCTGTTTCTCTGGAGAACCCTAATACACCAGCAATGAACAGTCAGAAAATAAAACTAAATAATGCCTTTATAGTTTCCTCAGTCATATAGCACCAACATCCATGCCCCTATGGTGTCAGAAGTTTCTGTCAGAGGAAGTGTTAGTGGGGTGGAGGCCCACAAGGAAAGCGAAGAGGCAGAAAGCCAACAGGTGAATGTATAAACAAAGATATAGAATACTATTACTTAACAATAAAAAAACACCAACTAATGCCAAAGGCAACCATGTGGATGAGTCTCAAAATAGCCACGTTGAATAAAGACAAAATGAGCATATTCTACATGATTCCATTTATCAGAAGTCTAGAAACTGCACATTAGAATGACAATCTGTTGCTTAGTGACAGCTGGTGGCATCAGAGTTAGTGATAGATTTTAAAAGGGCGCAAGAAAATTTGATTTCTTTAGTTGATTGTAGTGACAGTTTCAGTAGTGTATACGTATATTGCAACTGATCAAATTATATCCTCCAAGTATGTGTCGAGTATTGCATGAGAATCATATAAAGTCATTTAAAAAAATGTCACAGACTCATAAACATACAATGAAACAACAGAAAAATAGAAAGCTCAGAGATCCAAATTCCCAGGTTAACTTACTATATTAAAAAGGTAAACTTTCAAATCTGTGACAAAAAGATAGACAGTCCAATAAGTCAGTCTAGATAAAGAGGTGGGCATCAGAAATAAAAGTAAGTTGTATATAAACTTCTCAGCAAATCGCAAATTCCAAATGGATCAACAGTTTCAGTGTAAAAACTGAAACCATGACTGAACTATAACAACATGCAAACAAACTTCTAAATAACAGTAAGATGGTGAAGGTCTCTCTCACCATGAATCAGAATTCAGAAGCAATTAAGGGGAAAAAATTGTTAAATCAACCATATAAACTTTAAAATTTTTTGCGTGGAGGAATTCCAGTATCAGCAATGGTGTATTAAGTAGCTCAAACCAATTCTCCTGCTGTGATCAGCCAGCACTAATTTTTTTTTTTTAACAAAAGCTTCTGTTTTGAATGCATGGCATAGCTACCAAGGTTGTGTGTGAGGAATTCATGATCTGTAAGAAAAAGAGGCTCAAACAGATGATCCTGGCTTTGGGGGCAGGTGTAGGGTGCGGAGCAGAGGCCTTCTGCCTAAAAGCAGTTACTGATTGGAAAAAAGCAACTGAGAGGCCGATGGGATGAGGCAGGGAGATAAACTTTGAAATGGAAGGACCCTAAACAAGGAAGGGCCCTAATAAACACCCCATGTTTTGGCTGGGACTCTGAAAGTCCTCACCAATGAGTAAGAATGTACCAGAAGTAAAGTGCCCACCATAACACTGAACCCCTTAACATTTTTATTCCTCATTTGAGAAAGGCAATCAGGAATTGCTGCTTCTCTTAGCCGAGCTTCCTGCCAGAAGCAAAACCAAATTCTGTCTTAAGATGACATCATCTAGACTCTTTAACTTGTTAATTTCTAATACACAGTATCTAGCATCAAACACACAAACACAAAGGACATTTCTGAGAGTAAGAGACAAAACAGACAGACAAAACCGATCCACAGGAAATCAAGGTGAAGTTACTGGACCAATACACTATGAGTAATATGTTCAAGGAGTTGACAAAATATTGAAAGTTTCAACAAAGAAGTGACAATCAAATAGAAATTCTTGAACAGGAAAATAGAGTAGGTGAAATTAGGAAGAATGGATGTCTTTAACATAAGATTAGGAAGAGCTGAAGGGAAGCCGTTGAATTAAAAGATAAATCAGAAGAAATATCCAAAATGAAGCACAAAGAGGAAAAGAATGGGTAATACAGAAAAGAGGAAAATATGTAGAACACTGAAAAAGACAAAACATAAATCTCAGTAGAACCACAGCAGCAGGAGAGGAGAGTGAGGAAGAGACGATATTTTAAAGTACAGCAGCTGAGAATTTCCTGCTGATGAAAGATTCAAGAAACACCAGGAGCTCCAAGCAGGATAAATTCAAAGAAAAGTAAAATTGGGTTTGTCACAGTAAAACTGCTGAAGTTTGGAGATAAGGAAAAACATTTTAAAGCATCCATAGGGAAAAAAAGAGTATTGGCATTAGAGGAGCAAAATTAGACCAGAGCTGACTTCCCATTGGAAGCCTTGGAAATCAAGAAACATCTTCATGATGTCTTAATGATGTTCAGAGTAAATAACTAGAATTAATATCCAGTGAACAGATCCTTCAAATAAGAAGCAAAAGTAAAAACCTGTTGAAATAAGCCAAGAGAATTCATTAGCTGAAGACTCAGTTCCAGAAATACTAAGTAGAGACTTTTAGGAAAAGGAAAAAATGATCATAAGATAGAGGCAATGTATTGAAAGAATAAAGAATAACATGAATACATCTAAATATTTACTGTGAAAATAGTAATAAAAATGACTGTGGGGTTAACAAAATAATAACAAAAAGCAAGATATATTGAATGGAATTAAAGAGTTTCTAAGGTCCTGTGTTGTCCAGCATGTTAAAAGTTCTGACTTACACAAGTTTAATAACTCAAGGGTGTTTGTTATAATCTCTAGGGTAACTACTAAAATCAAAATTAAACAAACGTTTGATAAACAGGCTAGTGTGGAGGGGGAGGGAATTGAACATTGAAAAAAGAATCCAGAAGAAGAAAAGGAGAGAAAAAGAAACAAAGCATGTGAAACAAATAGAAAAATATAGTAAGATAGTAGATTTAAAACCAAATGTAGCAATTAATTACTTAACTGTAAATTGACCAAATCATTCGATTAAAAAAACAGTGATTGACAGACTGGATGATAAAAAGACAAAAACTTGCTAGTATAGAATTGATTACTACAAAAACTTATTGCAGACAAAAATTAAATTTAAAGAAAAGGTAAATGTTAATATTTGGGAAATGATGCCCTATGCAAATACTAATCAAAGATTGTTGTACCTATATTAATGTTAAAGTAGATTTTAACATAAAATGAGTTATTTGAGATAGAAGGTTGTCTCAATAATACAGTTTGCATTCTATGAAGAAGATGCAACAATTCCCAATATGTACCCCTGAACTAAATTATGTATATATTTTATATGTTTATGAATTTCTATCTATAGGTGTGTGCATATTATATACTATTTTGTTTACTTACATTAAAAGATAAACTTGTATAATATTTTATACATTAAATATAACATTATTATAATACATATTAGTGCAAAAAGATAACCTGAAAACCCCAAATGTTTGGAAATTCATTAGTATGTGAGTAGCCAATAGGTAAGTAGCCCAAGATAAAAGAAAATAATCACAATAAAATTTGGAAAATATTTTGAACTGAATAATAATAAAAAAATATCGAAACAATGTGATCCAGCTAAAATCATGTTTAGAAGGCAATTTCAACTTTAAATGCTTAGACTACGAATGAAGGAAGACTGAAAATCCTTGATCTATGAATTAATTTGAAGAAATTACTCCTCCCCCAAATTCCAAAGAGATTAGAAGACTGGAGACAACAGAGAACAAGTATCAATAAAATGGGAAAACAACCACTTAATAGAGAGATTCAACAGTTTCAAAAGTTATTTCTATAAGAAACAAACAAACATGTAACTGATAAACCTATAGGAACTCTTACCTTCCTATGTGCCATTTATTATTTTCCATTGACTTCAAGTCCACCTTGCAGAATTCTGCATTATGATGCTGGGGCTGGAGCTCAGCCTTGTCGTCAGGCTCCGTTAGTTTCTGCAGGAAACAACAGAGAAGATTTAAAGAAAGTAAGAAAAGTATGATTGGAAGGTGACATTCAAGCCCTCCATCTCATAAAAGTACTGAAAAAGAAAGGACACTGTCAATAAAGTGAAATGACAGTCCCAGAATGGGAGAAAATATTTGCATATGATGAATTTGATAATGATCTAGTATACAGAGTGTATTTTAAAATCTTATGAGTAAAAAATAAAACACAATAACCCAGTTTTTAAAAAATGGGCATTGAATTTGAATAGACATTTCTCCAAAGAAGACATATAAAGGCCAATGAACACATTGAAAGATGTTCAGCGTCATAGAATGAATGGAAATGCAAATCAAAACTACACTTACATACCTACCACTTCACACCAATTAGGATGTTCATAATGAAAAAGATGGATAACAACAAGCGTTGGCAAGGATATGGAGATGCTGGAACCTTCATACCTTGCTGATGGGAACATAAAATGGGGCACCTACTTTGGAAAACATTTTGTCAGTTTCTCAAAAAGTTAAACACAGCGCTACCATAGGGCACAGCAATTCCACACCTAGGTATATATCCTAGAGAACTGAAAACACATGTTCACACAAAAACTTATACACAAATGTTTATGGCAGCATTATTCATAATAGTCAAAAGGTGGAAACAACCCAAATGTCCATTAGCTGATAGATAAATAAGATCTGGTATATTCGTACAGTTAAACGTTATTCTTCCATGAAAGAGAATAGAGTACTGACAGAGGTAACAACATGGATGAATCTTGAAAATTATGCTAAGGAAGATGTGCAACGTAAGTGACCACATTGTATGATTCCGTTTATATGAAGTGAATAGGGAATTCACAAACACAGAAAGTACATTAGTAGCTGTAAGGGGCTAGGGAAAAGGGGGATGGGGATTGCCTGCTAATGGGGACAGGGTTCCTTTTGGGGTAAGGAAACGGTTCTAAAATTAGATGGTAATAGTTTACAATGTTGTGAAGACACTTAAAAATCGTTGACATTTATGTTTTAAAATGGTAAACTTTTTGTTGCATGGGTTATACCTCAATAAAAGTGATATGTTCATTTTGTAATTGTAGTAGATAGAAAATGCTTCTATAATAATTTTTATGTGTAAAAGAGTATTTTCTGTTCATATGATATGGTCACATGTATAAAAAATTATACCACGTTAAGACTGGAAAACGTTGCACCAAAATATTAACAGAAATTCTCTCTAGTTTGGGGGGTGATGTAATGTTTTCTTTAATTTTCAAAAAAATATTTCAACTCTTCTATTATAAGCATGTATTTTTTTAAGGTTTCTTGGGGTTTTTTTGTAATAACTTTTTTTTAAAATTCAAGTATAATCAGGTACAATGTGTCACTACTGGTGTACAGCACAATGTCCCAGTCATGCAAATGCATACATATATTCATTTTCATATTCTTTTTCATTAAAGGTTATTACAAGATATTGAGCATAGTTCCTATGCTATACAGAAGAAAATTTTTTTTATCTATTTTTATATATAGTAGCTAACATTTATAGACCTCAAACTCCCTTCCTACCCTCTTTCCCCCTGTAACCATAAGATTGTTTACTATCTCTGTGAGTCTGTTTCTGTTTTGTAGATGAATTCATTACTGTCCTCTTTTTTTTCTTTCTTTTTTTTTTTTAAAGATTCCGCATATGAGTGATATCATATGGTATTTTTCTTTCTCTTTCTGGCTTATTTCACTTAGAATGACGATCTCTAGGTCCATCCATGTTGCTGCAAATGGCATTATTTAATTATTTTTAATGGCTGAGTAGTATTCCATTATATAAATAGACCACAACTTCTTTATCCACTCATCTATTGATGGACATTTAAATTGCTTCCATGTCTTGGCTATTGAAAATAGTGCTGCTATGAACACTAGGGTGCATGTATCTTTTTGAATTAGAGTTCCCTCCAGATACATGGCAGGAGTGGGATTTCTGGATCATGTGGTAAGTCTATTTTCAGTTTTTTAAGGAATCTCCATACTGTTTTCCATAGTGGCTGCACCAAACTGCATTCCCACCAGCGGTGTAGGAGGGAGTCCCTTTTCTCCACAGCCTCTCCAGCATTTGTCATTTGTGGACTTTTGAATGATGGCCATTCTGACTGGTGTTAGGTGGTACCTCATTGCAGTTTTGATTTGCATTTCTCTGATAATTAGTGATATTGAGCATTTTTTCATGTGCTTATTGGCCGTTTGTATGTCCTCATTGGAGAATTGCTTGTTTAGATCTTCTGCCCATTTTTGGATTGGGTTGTTTGTTTTTTGTTATTAAGTTGTATGAGCTGTTTATACATTCTGGAAATTAAACCTTTGTCAGTTGCATCATTTGCAAATATTTTCTCCCATTCCATAGGTGGTTGTTTTGTTTTGCTTATGGTTTCCTTTGCTGTGCAAAAGCTTATAAGTTTAATTAGGTCACATTTGTTTATTTTTGCTTCTATTTCTATTGCCTGAGTAGACTGCCCTAGGAGAACATCGCTAAGATTCACGTCAGAGAATGTTTTGCCTATTTTCTTCTGGGAGGTTTATTGTGTCTTGTCTTGTCTTTAAGTCTTGAAGCCATTTTGAGTTTATTTTTGTGAATGGTATGAAGGAGTAAACACATATTTTTATAATGAGGAAAAGTAAAATGAAATAAATTACCATAAAGAAAAGGTGTCAGACAATGTCCTAGTACTTACAGACTCTTACAGACTTTAGACTCCAAAGTCAGAGCATGTCACATACGCTGGGCAAGGAGTTCAGTTTTGGAGTCAAACTGATTTGTGTTCAAAACATACCTCTTACATCCTGTTTTTGTCTGCTCTTATGCTTCTCAGATTAGAGTGAAAAGCATGGAGATGTGCTCAGTCTTTCAATTCTTTCTGAAAACTGATTTTACTAGCAGTGAATTCACATTTGTCACATTGAAAAAATGATATGTATTTTGAGGTAGAATGAAACATTTGCCTGATGACATGGTATAATATATCTAAAATATTTCTACATCAAAGACAGAGTAAATGCTATTCTTTTAGAAAATATTCAATATATGCATGTGCATGTCCAACTTTATCTTTTACCTTTCTTTTTAAATTTTTCCTTTAAAGCTATTTTACTTTCCCAGCGTAAATGTCCTGTGTACATAATAAACTCTGAAACTAAGAGCAGCTTCCTGGGGACGCAGAAGAAATAAATGGCAGTAGATACTCACTAGTGCAGGTCCTAAAACATAATTACAGTGAAATTTGTAGGTAAAAACATGTTTGAATATAGTAAACCTGCAATAAGAAACACACTAAGTTTTTACATATAAACATTTTTTCCCCCACTGGAGGGTGCAATTCATCAATACATCAATATTTCCACATTTCCTCTCATGAGTGTACTTTACAATAATATCAGAGAGCTAATTATTTCCAAGTCACTAATGTAGAATGCTGAGTAGATTTTATGAAACTTTAAATAAATGAAATTTCACTAATAGGAATCTGGGCTTTATTCTATAATATACTTATGATTTAATTAGGATCAAATGATTTTTAAGCTAAGTGTATTTTATTCTTCTGTTCTCTTTTTTCCATACTATGTATGATTTCTTGTTGTTAATACTGCAAAAATATATGCAAACAATTCATAATAAAAGGAAATACAATCTGCTTATATTATTACGAAGTTTTTGCAGTTGTGTTCTATAGCAGTCTGTATTTATTTAAAATGCTCTATAAAATATAGATCATTTAGACTCCACACACAGTAAGAATGTGTGATCTAAATTAAATGCAAATTTAATTAGCATAAAATAATATATACATTTAGCTGAATTTTTTGTTTTTATTATATACCTTTGTATAGTGTGAAGTCTATTAGATAATGTGTGCCTTAGATGTAACACTAATAATACATAAATTATAATAATAGCCAATATTTATTGAACACCAACTGGGTCTCAGCAGAGTTCTGCAGAGATTAACTTTCCATTTTTAACTTATTTAATCATCACAACAACCTCAACAAATACATATTCAATGGCTTGTAGTAACAGGTAATGAAAAAGAATGTGTGTGTGTGTGTGTGTGTGTGTGTGTGTGTATATATATGTGAATCACTGTGCTGTACACCAGAAAATAATACAACATGTAAATCAACTAGACTTTAATTAAAAATAATGTGGGAAAAAAAAAGACTCCATTGTCTGGTCTCGTGTGCTGTCAAGTACGCTCTGCTACGTAACCCAGCGGGCAGTGAAGTGTTAAGAGTAAGTGTTGGGCAGGGCTTCCAGGGAGTCTAAGAAATAAGGCCTGTGACCTGTGCTACTTACTCCTCCTCACTCTCTCCTCCTGCCTGCAGTGCTGACGTGAAGAGCAGCTGGAGCTCAAGCCACCTTTCTGGACCCTGAGGAGAGACGACAGGGTGACAGAGCAGGAGAGCGAAGGGACTTCGGTCTCCGGTAAGCCTCTGTTTTGCAGCTGCCTTTGATCACAATCACAGTTATAGATTTTTACAAGGTTTAAAAGCCCGTGTTGTGTATCTTTTGATCCTCAGTCAACACCAGACCTCAGCCTTTAGGTGTGACCCTACCGTGAGGCCATCAACGACCCTTTCAGGCTGCTTTCACTGTGAATGTTTAACTGAGCTGGTGATAACGTGTTTGTTTCATCCTACACTGTCATTTCCTTAAAGATCATTTCTACCTATGGTTTAAAATTGATTGTGGAACTCATTCTCTTCAAGTAATAACTTGTGACTTGATTTTACGTTGTCGGTTATTTAAAATATTTTACTTTGTGCCAGATGGCATTTCCCTTTTTGTGCCCAAGAAGAGTACTGTGGTGTACTCTTCTTGAGGTCCAATAAGTTAAAAAGTATTTTTATGAGATGAGTAACATGATTTTGCAGTAAAGAATGTGGATAACACAGAAAAAAATTCATTTTCTAAAAAGAAACTCCCAAACTTCCCAGTTTCCAGTCATTTCCTCTTTGCTTAGACTCAAGCCTAAATTCTGCTGACAACTCCTTAAACTTGCTACTTGCCTCTCATTTTAGGGGAAAAGACTAAATGAGGTTTGTTTTAAGGGCTTTCCCTGTGGTTTAATCAAGGTCTGGGGATAAAAATACATAACACTTTACTCTAGATTAGAAGATGAGCAAAAGTCTATGGGAGATAGACTATCATACAGATTTTAAGGCTTTGCCACGTGTAATAATAACAATAGCAACATAATATGGTTATTAATAATGCCATCTGACACAGAGCACTTATGATGTATTTGGCACAGTGCTTTAGTGGTTTGTATGTAGTAAGTCATTTAAGTCATTCAGTTCTTCAGCATGCTGAGAGGTACTAATTTATGGTTGAGGGGACTGATTCATGATATTACATAACTTGCTCAGGGTCACTCAGTAAAGTGGAGGTGTCAGGACTGGGACCTGTGCTCTTTGACCCCTACCCCGCACCTCTCTCTTCTTCCTTCTCCCCACTGAGATCCACTGGTCTGTTCCCTACATCTGTGAGTCTGCTTCTTTTTTGTTATATTCACTAGTTTGTTGTGTTTTTTAGATTCCACATATAAGTGATATGATACAGTACTTGTCTTTCTCTGACTTATTTCATTCAGCATAATGCCCTCCAAGTCCATCTATGTTACTGCAAATGGCAAATTTTCATTATTTTTCATGGCTGAGTAGTATTCCATGGTATGCATATATATGTGTGTGTGTGTACACACACCGTGTGTGTGTGTATATATATATATATGCCTCTTATTTACCCAGTTATCTGTTGATGGACACTTAGGTTGTTTCCATATCTTGGCAATTATGACTAATGCTGCTGTGAACATTGGGATGCATGTATCTTTTTGAATTAGTGTTAGAATAATTTAATATTGAATAATTTTAGATTTTTAATTCTTTTTTTTACTAAGTTAGATGATTTTCAAAGGAAACATTCACAGTAGTTATTAAAAAAATTATTTTTTTCTATTTTTCTATGACCTCAATATATATAAGTGTTAGGATAGATGTTATAACTCAGGTTTAGATTCAGTCTTGGGGAAGAATCACCATGTGACAAATGAACTCAATCTGATCAGGTGTTGATTATATCTAGTTCTCTTCACTTACGGTTGGTCCTGTAGGTTAAAAAAGAATTATCCAGTTCCATGTCTGCCAAGACTAGTTAAAATGATACATAGGGCTGGTAATATCCTTTAAAATCAATTAAAAACTCCCTGTAGTTTTGCAGAGAAAAATAAGGTCCAGATGACCAAAAAATTGACCAAAATCACGTAGCCAAGTGAAAGGTATCAGTAAACCTGTAGAGATCATGGACCGTAGTGTCAGGAGAGCTAGGTCAAATCTTGGTTCTGCAATTTGTTAACAAGAAAACTTGGATGTGTTACTTCACCTCTGGGAGGATCAAGTTTTTAATGAGTAAAATTAGCTAATGTCTCCTATAAAAGTGTCACGAGGATCAAATGATAAAAGTGGCAGTGTTTTGCATACTATTAAGTGTTAGATAATTGTTAGCTGCCATTAATTAGATTTTTTTTCCAGTATAGACAGGAGGTAGTGTAAAATGCATACACTGTCAACAGTTTAGAACTGGTTCCCATACCAAGACAAACACAGGACATTTATAAAATGTTTTTATAAAAGAGGTTTCAGATCTTATCTCTAATACTGAATAATTAGATTACAATTCCCAGCGTATCCTTTTAGAATCATGCATTTATAAATTCATAAAATGATACAAATATGATACTTAAAACTTTTGTGAGCTGACTCCGAAATGCATATGAGGTCTGGACTTGCTCTGCAGTCCTGTGGCAGCAGGATCCCAAGGCATAAAGCGGGTCCGCGGAGTGTCTTCCTGGGACAGGGCAGACCCAGCCTGGTCTGCGAGGAGTGGGAGTCCTTCCCCACAAAGCGGAAGCCTCTGCATCTCTTAGTCCAGCCCTCCGGGGCCAGGCAGCCAGCTTTCGGTCAAAGGGAAGATGAGCGCGGGGTGGCAGTTTCCATTTCTGACCCCACCTCATTTCACCTCTCACCGCGAGTCCAGCCACTCGCAGCCGTGACCCCGGGAGGGGAGCCGGACAGAGAGCCTCTAGCTGGCTCTGCTCCTCTCCCACCTTCTCAGATCAGATCCTTTCAAAATGGCCTAAAACTGGGAGGAGTGGCAAACAAACAGTGAAGACACTTAGGGGAAGACACACAGGGAGCGGGCAGAACTAATGAGGGAAGTAAAGGTGGGAAAGGTGAGTTCATTCACCGAGGCTCATCGGTCCGGTGCTGCTGCCCCTGGAGGTCCAGCTGACGGCGGTGGGAACAGCGCTGAAACCTTCTCTGAGGAAGCTACGCAGGCCTTTCCCCTGTGGGGCAGGAGGGGCGTGTGCCCTTGGAATCCACAGGTCATACCGGTTACATCACGCCCTGTGTCACTGAGCAGCCGCTGGCCTGACAGAATGATGGGAAAGTCTCCCAAAAGCACAGCTCAGAAGCGAGGTCATCTACAATGCAAGAGTGGAGCCTCTTCCCGGAGAACACAGTGCACAATCGGAATCAGTGAAAGTATGTGGTCCTGTGTCCCCAGCTGGGCAAATCTGGCGGAACCAAGAGGTGGAAGCAGGTGTGGCCCGACCTGCCTGCCTTGTGGAGACCCTGTTGGGACAGGACTTGTGCTTTCTGTCCCTGCGACTCTGCGACTTAGAAGTGTGCTTTGAGGACCTCATTTCAAAGAGTGAATCATTTCCTTTGGGTCTCATTAACTTTAAGCTGCCATTGCCCGCTGGGCGTTTGGATTTCTCATGGTAGGGGGCAAGAAGGCAGAGAGAGCCGTCAGCATCTTGATGTGGTGATTAGACCTGATCACCAAGCAAAGGCTGGGCTTCAGAGGTTTCAGACTCGCTCCTGCATTGTGGCTGGCTCACCTGCTGCTTTTGGAATCCTGTGAACACCACGTGACAAAGCCGATGTTAACCTGCTGTGATGACAGACACACGGCCCGGTTACCCACGCCAACCCCAGTGGGTGAGCCGCCAAACATCAGACATATGAGTGAGACGATCTTAGCTTTGACCCACCAGCCAAACCGCCAGCTGAGTGCAGAGGAGGCACGAGCTGGCCAGAAGAGAAGCCGAGGGGTTCAGACCACAGGCTCGCAAGTTAAATCAATGATTGTTATTCTAATTAAAATTTAATTTTATTTTTTGAGAGTTTAAGGTTTTTTTAATCTTTAAAAAATGTTTTATTATTGAAGTATAGTCAGGTTACAATGTTTGTCAATTTCTGGTGTCTAAGTACCTACGTTTTAAAGTAGTTTGTTAAGTAGTGAGAGTCTGGATACAAGAAGTAACTTGCAAGGAGAAGGGCTTTAGAACCCAGGCTACTGAGCCATCCCTTCTTCTCAGATGTTACCTGATCCAAAGAGCCTTTCAATAGAAACAGACATTTATTAATTACTGGAGTTTCTGAATAAAATCCTTTTCTCATCTACCCTTCTGGTGACTCTCAGGATGACTTTTCCTCTTTCGTGTGAGGCTAAGCCTGAAGCCATGCCCTGGTTCTAGCTTTGGCTCCGCGTGGACTCCTCAGCCTTTCCACCTTGTTGTGTTCTTAGGGGCTCTAGTACAGACGCATCACGGACAGAAATACGGCTGTCATGATAACCGTGTGTGTTGTGAGGGGAACTTGAGAAGCAGCCTGGTACCCCCTGTGCAGGTGTGATCTGTACGGCTTTTCTTTCTTTTATTGTCTCATCACACTGGCTCAGTCTTTTAGCACCGTGGTGAATAAGAGACATAAGAGTGAACCTCCTGAAATTGTTCCTGATCTCACAGTGAAAGTGTTCCATCTTCCATCATTAAGGGTGGTGTTAGCGGTGCGGTTTTTGCAGAGGCTCTTTACCAAGTCAAAAGCGTTTCCCTCCGTCCCTATTCTTCTAAGCGATTCACACACGGGAGTTACATTTTGTCAAAGGCTTTTTTTGTATCTAATGGTATGCCCACATGGTTTTTTTTTTCTTTAAAGCCTTTTAATATAGTGGATTACATTGATTTTCAAATGTTGAGACTGGCTTGCATATGTGAAACCAACGCCATGTGGTCGTGGTGTATAAATCTTATCTTTGTGTTCTTTGATTCAGTTTGCTAGCATTGAAGGTTTTTGCATCTATGCTGATGAGAGATATCAGCCTGTAGTTTTCATTTCCCCTAATGTTTTTGCCTGGTTTAGACCCTGTGTAGGGTTGGCCTCGTAGAATGAGTTAGGAGTTAGACTTGTTTCTTATTCTCTGGCCAAGACTCTAGAGAGATGGTGTCATTTCTTTGTTGAATGTTTGGTAGAATTTACCAGTAGAACAGTCTGATCATAGTGCTTTTATTTTTTGAAGGTTATTATTAGAGATTATTGATTCAATTTCTTTAATACATATAGGCCTGTTCAGAGTATTTATTATTTCTTGTGTGGATTTTGAATTTTGTGTCTCTAAAGGAAATGGCCCATTTTATCTAAATTACCACATTGGTGCGCACAGAGCTGTGCGTGGAACTCCTTTTTACTGGCCGTCTGATCTGTCGTGACATGTCTGCCTTGCCAGGTTGCCTCTTTTCTGGACCGTTGACTGAGGAGAGCAGGCTTTTGCTGGACCTTTGTTTGTCCACACCCTTCAGCGTTTCTGAGTCTCTGGCTTCTTTGGGGGTATGTCTGGGATGTAAAAGGCCAAAAGAACAACAACAACAAAAAAAACACACAAAGAGCTCATCATCGTGTCGTTTCTTGAGCCCTGAATCCACGAGCCAGGCTGCTGTCTTCTGTCTTCCAGTGTCTCCTTATGTCTGCCTTATATACATGACGTCCAGGGCTTTGAGTTGTAATTCAGAAGGACGAGGACAATATAGTTCTATAACCATTGTCCTGAAAGAGGCCCCAAGAATATTTTTAGATTCTTAAGTGACTGAAAAAAGAGCAAAAGAAGAATAAAATTTCATGACACATGAGAACTATGTGAAATTTAAAATTCAGTGTCTGTAAATAAAATTTTAATTGTTCGTGGCTGCTTTTGGGGCTACAGTGGCCAAGGGTGAGTAGTTGCATCTGAAACTGTATGTATGGTTCAAAAACCCTAAAATATTTCACATCTGATCCGTCATAAAAGTTGCTGACCTCCGGATCACACAGCAAAATGAATTACTAGAATTTTATTGACAGAGCTGTGTTGAGAACCTCCTCAATCAAAACAGAGAAGGAAGAATGTGTAAGTTCAGACAGACTCTGCTCAGGTGTGGGCCCTGTTGAACACAGGTTTGGCTGAAATGTCGGTTGGCAAAGGCGGTGCTAGTATATGAGGGATCCTGCACTCCTGCACCCGGTCTGTGTGCTTTTTACATACTTAATATTTCACAGTACTTATTTAATCAGTTCTAAGGAATATATTTCCCCTACATTTTAACATCTCTGATGTGACTTACAATCAATACCTTGTCATAGTTTGACTGGCAGCATTTTTCTACTTGGAGATACATAAAATAATGATGCACCTTACAGCTGCTGCTGTCAGATTGAATGAGATGTATAATTGATCTGAAGCAGTCACAAGTGCATCCTCGTGCAGTTAAGACCATATACCTTATTGCATTTAAGCCAAAAGCTACTCAGGTTATGCTGAGTAACTTTTCCTTAAATACTGAGCTCGAAGTCACTCCTTTTTTTATGCTTATTAGTGCAAAATCTTTTTCACATATAACTTTTCCAATTAAATGTTCTTCTAGCAAAGTGTGGTACAAATACTCAAATATTTTTTCTACTGTCAAAATGTTCCCCTCAAAACTTGAATATTTGCAGAAAAGTTTCTCATTATGATTACATGTAATTTTTGTGTCTTTTGTAACTTCTGTTTGTGTGTTGGAATGGTATAACCAAGGCTGTCACTGTCACAAAGTCAACCAACTCTAATCCTCAGAATCATAACTAATTTTGAAAGACATGTTGCAAGAAAAAACAAAACGAAACAAAACAATGCTACTAGTTCCCACTTGTCTAACCTTTCAAGGGCACTTAGCAGTTAGAAGAGGATTCTAAGTGCAGACAGATTTCCTGATTAGAAGGTTCATTAGTGAGAAGGTACAGAATACTAATCACAAGACTTTCATCTGCACTGACAAGGTCTGACCTAGCTAGCATTCATCAGTGACAGTGGAATTGCTCCCTGGTGGTATCGGGCGCAGGCAAGGCAGGGAAAACATGTTCTTCATGGAGGAATTCATCAAAAGTAAGCAGAGCTGTACCACACACCATTGCTTTCAGGAGCTCCCCCGAGGATAGCCAGTGTCTGCTCAGAACCAGTTTGTTTGGTCTGTAAAATGCAGAATGCTCAGGGGAAGTTTGCACGCTAAAGAAAACCAGCTTAAACTTTGGAACTCAGGAAAAGCAGTCATCACATGAATCTGGACTGCAGGTAATCTAAGTGACCATGAGTGGGTGCTTAGGTCAACTTTAACCTGTAAGCACAGGGGAATATGCTGCTGCAGACTATGTAGTAGTTAGAAATGTTGTCACTTCTTGGAAATATTGCCATTTTTAAATACAGATATAATTTAAGTATAAAATTTTAAATATTGTGATACCCAAAGGATTACTGCATTCATATCAATCAAAATTGCATATATTTGAAGCCTGGAAAGATATTTTCACATTTTAATTATATATGTGTATTTAATGACTCTTCCCAGACGCCACAATTTTCTACAAAATATGCCCTCAGCATGTAGAAGTGTTTTATGAAGAGCAGTTCAGTTCCTAGAGTTTTGCTTGGTGCTGTGAAGGGCAGAACTGAGCACTGACAGTTTTCCCATCCACAGAAAGCTCACTGCTGACTTGTTACAAAATTAGCAAATGAAATCATTAGAAATTACACAAAACAAAATATAACTGAGTGGGAAGCACCCAGGCTCTGGAGTCAGACATACGTGATTTTGAATTCTTTAAATTGTTTAACTACTCTGGGCCTCAGTCTCCTTATCTGTAAAGTAGGACAATGGTGACATACAGGGTCAGGATGAGGGTTAGATAAATGGTGATTATTGTAGCCAACTCTCGGTTGTTTGGTAAATATTTCAAATACAAAACAAAGCAAAAACAGAAACACCAAATGGTAAGAAGGAATTCAGTGAGACATGTAAAAAGCCCCCTGGAGGGGACACTTGGGCTAAGCCTTAAAAAAGCTCTACTTCTTGTCATAAAATTATTATTATCTTACATTTTAATGTTTCTGAAAACAACAGTAAAATAAATGGTGAAAAAAATCAGGTAAAGATTAAATTATGGTACAGTCAGCATTGTCTACATGTTTGCAAATTCAGGAGATCCCTGCAGATAGGTACATTTAAACTGTAATTTGTATCTTTATTATTGATTTGAAGTGTCTTCACCACAATTAAGCTCTGGTACAGGATTAAAACAAAATGTTACTTTTTAAACAAAACGTGATTAAAAGCCACAGAAATCATGAAACTTTTTCTTAATCTAGCTTTTAAATAAGTACTATAGTTACCAATGTCAAAATTTAAAAATGTAACCCTAAAATAACACGTTATAAAAAAAATCCCTGGCTCACTCCTGTCCCCCGGACACCTAGGTGTCCTTCCCAAAGTAAAATGAAGTTACTGATTTTTCTTTTTAATTCTTCTAATGATATTTTATGCATATGTAAGTAGACCCATGTGATTACAATCTCTTCTTTTTGTAACACAAATGTTACCTGCTTACTATACACACCATCTTCCACATTGCTTTTTCACAGTATCTTTTGGAGAATTTTATGATCACGTTCATAAATAATTTTTATCCTTTTTAAAAGAATTCTTTAGCATTCCATTAAATACTCGGATCATACATTTTAACCGGAGATTGAATTTAGAAACAGAAAGTTAGTGCTGGATCTCACTACACAGTGGAGGGGGCTGGTGGGGAGACAGAGACAGAGACAGCTTCCAGTGTACTGATAACCTTGACTTTCATTGCTGACTGTTAATTAGCGCCTAAGCCTGCAGGGAGCAAAGGCTGGAGGAGCCAGGAACTAAACGTTTACAGGGCAAAAGGAAAAACTCGGGCAGAAAGTAAAATGGACTTGCTAGCATTGTTCAGCAGTGCGTCTCTTGTCCCTGTACTTGGCATTCATGGCCTCTCTCCCTCATCAGTCTGTGCACCTAGGTATCTATCTACTCCGTGTCTGTGTATCTGTGTATCTATGCATCTGTCCTCTGCTTCTCTAGTAAAACGCCTGGTCCATGAGGGTTAGGACCGTGTCTGACTTGCACGCTGCTCGATACTTGACACCTAACCCAGGCCATTCATTGCACAGAGAAACCATCCACTGAGTGGACAAACGAATGGTGTTCCACTTGCCACTGAGTTAATTTCAGTTTTGATTGTGCTTACAGTTTTGTACAGAAGGTTGAGATTAATAAAACAATAGCACATACAACTGTAAAAAGTCCATCTCTGATGATGGGACAGAGGAAAGGAGTATCTTCCTGGTATTTGAGGAAAGACTATAAAAAGGAGGCTCTGATTTAGGCAGGTGTTCTGGGTGAATTGTGTTCTCCCAAATTCATATGTTGACATGCCTGGGGCAAGGCTGAGCACACGGGCAGCACCAGAGGAGTGTTCGTCGTCATCCCTGTTGTAGAGTGCCGGGGACGCTGTTGTTTTATTTTACAGTAAACCTATAAGCTGCCTGTTTAAGAAACAGGTTGAGAGATGTTAAGCTTGGACAATATCAGGTAATTGCCTGGTATACGATCAGAACGCATTAACTATACATTGAATGAATGAAGTCACAGAGATGGAGTTACAGACAGGACTGGCTGATATCAAGCCTTGTGCTTTTAATCACGATTCCTCAAAATATCTCTTCTACTTATTTGCTGACAAATAACCCCTTTCTCCAGAATGGAAGCTGTGTTCTTGACTCTCCCTGGCTACCTTTTTAGCCTCATTTTTGAAACATTCTGTAATAGACTCACAGACATAGTAAACAATCTTATGGTTGCTGGGAGAAAGTGAGTGGCAAGGGATAAATTTGGGAATTTAAGATTTGCAAATGTTAGCCACTATATATAAAAATATATAAAAAACAAACTTCTGTCTAGCACAGGGAACCATACTCAAGATCTCATAATAACCTTTAATGAAAACATATGAAAATGAATGTATGTATGTATATGCATGACTGGGACATTATGCTGTATACTGGAAATTGACACATTATAACTGATTATACTTCAATTAAAAAAAAACCCAACATTCTGTTAGAAATTTCTTGAAGTTTGTCTCATAGAACTAGCTTCCTCCCCACACTTTCAGTGCAGTATGGGGTTTTCTAATATTTTAATTTTTTTAAAAAAAAGTATTTCAGTTGGTTCTGTGATGTTGGGAAAAAGGATTTAGGTTATTTGCTTATTGCCAGCTTACCCAATATTCTCTTGTCGTGGTATTTTTCTCTATTCAGGGTGCTTATCAGTTACCAGAAATTGAACTAGGTTAATATCTAGAACCATGAATATTTTCAGGGGATGCTGGTAGAGTCTCTCTGAACATAACTCATATCAGACCTAGCCATCCAATTTGTTCACATTCTAGACCAAAAGTTAGGAGACTTTTTCAGTAAAAGTCTAGGTCATCAGTAATTTAGGCTTTTGTGGAGTGTATGGTCTCTGTTGTAAATACTCAACTCTTCCACCGTATGAGCATGGCTGTGCTCCAATAAAACTTTATTTACGGACACAGAAATTTGAATTTCATATAATCTTTGCATTTTAGATGTTAGATATTATTCTATTAAGAGTGTTCAACTATTTAAAAATGTAAAAACCCATTCTTAGCTTGCAGGTGATACAAAAATAGGCATCTGTTTAGAGTTGGTCTACAGACCGTGGTTTGAACCCCCCCTTTTCCTGCTTCAGATGACCACAGCCCCTGTTATCCAGTTGGTCCCATTTTATTCGTCACGGCACATCTGGAATTACCACCCTTAAATTTTAGCCGCTCATCTGATTATATTGCTCCCTTCCTTGTGATCCTCCCTCGACTCTCCAGACTGCTTGGCATGACATTCCAGGTCACAAGTTCTCCCAGACACACCTTTCAGTCTTTCTCTCTCAGCATCCCTTGGTCAAGCCAGTCTCAGTTGTTTGCTGATTCCACAAATGCATTCATACATTCTGCCCTCTCTTGGGTCTTAAATACCTTTGTTTCTTGGCATACTTTTACCTACTCTTAAGAAGTCCATCTAAATTGGCATCTCTTCCAGGAAGTTGTCTTGGAATTTTCAGGCAGAATTCGTCACTTTTGCACTCATGCTTTCATAGCACTTTGAACATGTTTTAAAACACTTATCTCATTATGTTCTAATTTGTGGTTGTCTACACCAATATGTGCTCTTGTGTTGTTTTTTGGTGGGGGGAGTTAATTAGGTTTATTTATTTATTTTTAACGGAGGTGCTGGAGATTGAACCCCGGACCTTGTGCATGCTAAGCACGCGCTCTATCACTGAGCTGTACCCTCCCTCCTTATTATGTGCTCTTAACGTAAGCAACTGGGTTAATTTATCTTTGTTTTCCCAAAACCTGGTGTATGTTTGGGACTTGACAAATGATTCTGAATGCTATGACAACAGAAGTAGATTTGAGTGTTCCCATCTGTCACACTTGACACAAAATATGTTTTATTAAGGAAGGAGAAAAAAAGATATGTAACACTTTTAGAAGGAAAACAGTATATGAGTTTATCCTTTCGCAAAGCGAAGATTCACTTGGCAAACTAGAATTACTCAAATGTGTCTTGAATTTTTTTTTAGCAGATTTGAATTTTTAAGGCTATACTTTCATTTGCTTAAACTATCAAGATTGTGACGAGTGAACAGCCCTTTGTGCTGGTAGCTTCTGCTACCACTTACAGTCAAGTTGGAATCGTAGATCTGAGGTTTGGAGAGTTTTTTTCCAGTACTTATGTACAGAAATATTCTCAGAGCTCACCCAGAATGTCCTAGAGATGCTGATGGTGGGAAAGTTGTGGGTGACCACGGCTCCAAACTCTTGAGTTTCCACTGTGCTTTCGTCAGCCTCCCTGTTCAAAAATCTCTCCTCCTCTACGGGAGGCAGAAACATTGATTTATAGATATAAACATAGTTAATGGGGAGAAAGCCTGGGCATTTGTGTTTGATAAAAAGCTGTCTGGTGACGGCAGGCTCCTGGACCTTAGGGCCATTCACTTGGGATGTGACCCGGGCCCCTTGAGGACCAGGGACAGAAAGGAATCCCTCTGCCCTCCTTGTCCCCCCTTGTCATGAGCGATGCACACAAAATTCTCTGCAGTTGTTATTTACAGCAAGAGATAGGAAAAAACTACCATAGGGTGCTAAAGGATTTGGTCCGCCAAGATTTTAGAAATTAGTATTGACGTCAGTGGCAACAACTTCTCAGAATGGTCCATGGTCTTTTCTTAGTGGCGTCAGAATGATTTATGATGGGAACAGAATTTTTTTTTCTCATAGTATCTCTCCTACTCAAATCCCGGGCTCTGTCACTATTTCTACTTTCCTGTGGTGGTGATGAGTGAATGAGGAGAGGGAGCAAAAAGGCCTCATCTGTTTCAATTTCTGAGGAGGGACACAGATTAAGTAGAACCAGGACTGCCACCTGAACTCAGTAAATCAGTTTTTAAGAAGATGTCTTTATGTATCTTTATGAAGTGTAATAATTTCTCAAGGCAATTACAGGGTTTGAATAAAGTAAGTTCATATATACCAATAAATTAATTAAGTAATTGCCTTTATCTTATTAAACGTGACTTCTCAAATTTATATTTGGGTTCTCTGCCATTCTAGAAAATGTCTCTCACTCAAACTTTTGCAGAACTCAGCAACACCCATCAGTACATTTTAATATATTCAGTAATTTTGTGATGGGCCCTCTCTTCAACAGAGAGTCCTCAAGATATTTTGAGATTTCTGCATTTGCCAGGAAGAGACCTTCTTTATTTACCTGGTGAGGCTCCTGGGAACCCTGTAAGCAAGGTACCAGGTTGTTTTTTCAAGAGGCTTTATGGCTGCATGAAGTCCACCTTAGTTCTTGGTTCTTAGTTCTTAGTCCACCTTAGTTCTTTAAAGCTGTCTGGTCATATCTAAGTCTACACATATTCTCAAATAAGACATTCCAGTCAAAGCCCCTGCTTCCCATTATGTCCTGTTATAAGAACATATTGGGCTTACGCAAATAAGAATATTGCCATTAAAATAAGGATAAGCACTCAGAGTTTCCAAATTCTGGAGGGATCAGATAGAGAGAAAGATAAATGCTTCAATTTTTCTTACCAAGGTATAATTTACCAAATTGCTGCAAGTCATCATTAGCTTAAGGGGAAAGGTTTTCTTATATCTGGAAAACAAAGATTAAGGCCACTAATATTTGAGACATAAAGTCATAAAAATTGTTATCCAGCCCTAGGTAACTAATCCTTGTCAATCCTGATCTTTTGTAAGCAGTTTGTGAAGCCATCCAGTTTGTCACTAGGATTCTTTGTTGGTTACCCAGTGCGTACCCAGCTGTGATGTGAAGGTTATCAGGAACCAGTGCTTGTCAAAAAATCCTTTCAACGAATCTTCTTGTAGATGAAGTATTTTTGCCAAAGCATTAGAGTAAAATAATAATGGTCTATAAATGACAAAAGACTTAAAAAGGCGATCTAGAGATCTGATTACAATGCAATTGACAAAGAAATTTGGTTATTTTTGTGACATGCAGTATTTTAAGATAACTAAAATTCTGACTTACGCTAGGACATATCTGAATTTTGCGAATTTTATATAATTTCTAGAACATTTATATTAATAGCATTTACCCATATAATATAAGCTAAGAAGGTTTATCACTGCTCATTTGACAATGCTTCCCATGTGATTTAACGTACCAAGTAAGGAGAAAGCCTTGGCATTGGTACTGGGTGTGCCCCGGTTTAGTAATTAATAGTGCTTTGTCTCTGTTTCTCTTTCACAACACTGTCCTCAGCCAGATTTTTGGAAAGTGTAGCTCGCATTCGCTATCCCTACTTTCTAACTTTCAACTTGCTCATAAAAATAAGTGAGAGCTGAATTCTGTCCCAATTCTCCATTGACCTTCTTCTCACCAAGGTCAATAAAAATCTCCTTACTGCTGCAGCCAACTGGTAAGTTCGGGTCTTCTTAGCTTTCCTGCAGCATTTCCACTGTCCACCATCTCCCCCTCCTGATCCTCTTTCCTCTCTTTGCTCCCTTTGCCCTACGTTCTCCTGGTTTTCCTCTTAAATCTCTGACTTACCCTGTAATCATTACACATTGGTGTATTGGCCTTCCCCCTTCTTACTTTACATTCTCTTCTCTTCCAGAGTGACTGTGACCCCTGACGCAAGGTGAATCTGTCTTTATCATCTGTATAAAGGCAGAAATTAGAATCCACCTTATAGTGCTATGATGAAGATTAAAAGAAAAAATATATACAAAGGCCTGAGAAAGTGTTTGACATATAATAGTGACATACTGTTGTTAAATGTCCTGTGGTTATTCAGATATGGGGTGATTCAATATTGAAAAGATATAAATTACCTGTCAATTAACTTATACAATGAATGCAATCCCCATGAAAATCCACTGAATGGAAATTGACAAGATGCTTATAGAATTAACCTGGAAGAGAGATTGTGCAAGAAAAGGCAAAATTTTGAAAAGAAAGACTCAAGTAGGCTTACCAGACCACATACTAGACTTATTTTAACTTTAACTCAGTTCACGGGCAAAGAAATACACACAAGAACAGTGAAATAAAGCAGATTCATGTTCAGATGGGAGTTTTATACATGGTTTCAAATTTGAAATTTAATGGGAGTTTTTTGGACCATTGGCTATGTCAGAATCAAATTAAATTTATAAGTTACACATTCATAAAAATGGATTGTATACAAATTAAAGTCATAAAATAAAAAAAATTTTAATAAACTTATTTTTTAAAAGTTAAAATAAATGTCGGAATAAGACACCAAATCCTACATTAATAAGCCTGTAGTCATTTCTTCAATAAGACAAAAATGAGAGGTCATAAAAAATAAGATAAATAAACATGTGTAAGACAGATACATTTTTAAAACTTCATAAAGGAAAACTATAAGCAAAATTAAAAGAATCATTTTGGAAGAAGTATTTTCAACACAGGAGAGTAAGAATTAAGAGCCAAATTTATAAAGACATTCTACAATTAAATAAAATTTTTAAAAAGCTAGTAAAAAAGTGAACCAAATATGAGTTGGCAAATCACTGAAGAGAAAACACAGATATTCAGAAGATGCTCAATCTTTTTAAGTATGAAAAATATTCAAATTAAAGATTTCAAATTTTGATTATGAATTTTAAAAACCTATGTAAAAGTAGAATAAAATGGTATGACGAACATTCACATACCCAATAGTCGGCTTCAAAATTCATCAACAAATGGCCAATCTTGTTTCATATGTTCTCTCCCCTCCCCACTGAGACTTAGGTACGTTTTACCCTTTGATGTTATCAAATACTGGGGAAAATGTGGAGAAACAGGTTCCTTCACACACAGCTGAGAAGAGTTGAAATTGCTTACCTCGTTTTGTGAAGTATCTGTTAAAGTTAAAAATAAACATAGTCAAAACCCCCAAATTACTGCTTTTAGTATTTATCCTAGAGAAACTGATGTGCATTTGTACAAAAAAGTGTGTAAAATGATTATTGTTAAATCATTGTTTGCATAAAGAAAATTGGAAACAACATTGATGCCCAGAAGAAAAGAAAGAAACAGTGGTACATCTGAATTCTGGAATACCATGTGTCACTAAACAGTGCGAGCCAGACAGATATAACAGTGTGCCAGGACACCCAGGACATGCTGCTGGGGGAGGAACGCACGTTGCGTAGTAATACAGTAATACACATAGCATGATATCATCCTTTAAAAAGGAAAAATGAAAAGAAGCTGAAGAATTTTTCTATTCTCTGTCTATCCATCTGCTATTTATCTGTCAACCTATAGTCTAGAATGGTATCAAACAATCTTCACCAACAGTAACAACGGTCACTTCTGAGGTGGAGTGTGAGACTGGTATTCACCAAAGATTTTTTAGAGTATTTTTACAAGAATGCATTTATAATTTACTTGTATGATTAAAAGTAAGTACCATCATAGCAAGGATTAAGGACGGCAGAATGACGGAACGGAGTTTGAATCTGAGTCTATCACTTATTATATATTTAATCTGGATCTCTTAATCTCTCTTTTGCCACTTGTCAAATCAGGGTAACTTCACATATTTTGCAGAATTCTGTGAGTATTAAACGATAGAGTGGGCAGGAGATTTCTATCCCAATTGGATATCTTCTTCTCTTTATTTTTCTTTTTTTGGAGCTTACCTGTGTATTTTTACAGTTGTATTTTATCCAAATGCGTGTGTTTCAATGTGTTTGGCTTGGGGAGAGCGCTTGCTGCTGCTTGCTTGGAAGCCCTTGTCTGTGGTCTCCACTTCTGTGAGCACATTACTGTCCGTCCAAGTGCCCGAGCTGGAAAAGGACAGCTTTCCTGCTGACTGGTTCTCTACCCCGGTCCTTTCGATCTGTCTGGTTTATTTTCATTCCATTTTTGATTGCTGTCCCCACTGTCTGATTTAGTTCGGGCCCCATCACCTCTCTTGTGGGCTCCAACAGTGCCCTTTCCACTGGTGTCCGTGCATCTCATCGGCCCTCTCCAACCACTGCCACAGGACCCTGGAGCTTCCTTCCCAGATGCAAATCTAATTATGCTGATTCACTGTTCAGAACCTATAAGTGGTTTCCTTTCTTCATGTTAAGAGTTAAAGTCCCTTGATCTTGTGGTTTACGGAGTTTTATGTGCTGACATCGCCCTGTTCAGACTCGTATTTCTGCAACATCAGAATATTTTCAGTTCCTTCATCTGCCAACCACTGTAGGCCTCTATTCCTGTGCACGCTCCCTTTTCTTAAGAAGCCCTTAGACGCCACGTTCCCTCTGTTTATTTGTTGTTCTCACACCCGAACATCCAGCTTAAATGTTAGGTCTTCTGTAATGATTTCCTCCAACAACTACCCCAAGTCTGACGCGTGGTAGCACTTGTTCACCCATTTGTTTGATAGCTCTGTCTGTTTATTCTCCTGTTGTCAAGCTCAACATATAGTTTCTTCAGCCATTCCTTGTTGAATATGTTTTCCCAGCCACTTATTATCTTTGATACTTTTGTCTTTGGAAAACCTCTCATTTTCTCTTTAATTTGTGACACTCATAACTAACACAACTTTACAGAAAGTTTCCTGATACCGTCCGATTCTGTACTGGCAGCTGTTCACATCCTCCCCAGTCTATCAAGTGGCCTAGGCATTGTCACTCACTCAGCCTGGAGAGTGCTCAGGTTTTAAACAAAATCTGAAATGTAAATTTCTTATTTAAAGGGTAACAAGTAACCAGTTTTAACAGCAGAGGAAGGCCAGGTCCAGCACTAGCCCGAGAGAATAAGGCATCTGATGTTCACTAACAGATGTTTCCTTGAAGCGTCCAAGGATTATCCAGTCTTAAGGGCTTGGATCAATTCAATCTGAAGAAAAATATTGTAGTATTTACCTTAAGTATATGTAAAAATAAGCAAACATAATTGCATTCAATTACAGTAAAGTGAAAATTCAAGAAATCCCTGGAGATATAAATTTCATTCATGAACAGGATTAAAAATGGACTCTAGGTTTATGAAGAAAAACTGCCCCTAAATAATCTGCAGAACTCTGTCCGTTTTATCAACAACCATAATCTGAGTTGTGAGAGTATGTTTATGAATGGAGAAATCGACCAGTCTGTGAACCGTGCTCTGAAGATGAGAGTAAACAGACAGAAAAAGAGGGTGTTCCTCTGAGAGTTGCCAGATTATAATAATTGTGGGCCAAGACAGTTACCAGAAATTAATTCCTCTGTTGAGAATGGTTAAGGACACTAACCTAAAGCAAGCCTTTTAGAGGAGGCATTGTTCATGGAGGGAAAGTATCACAGAAGGTCTGAGGGGGGATGAATCCAGTCCAGCAGGAAAAAAATCTGCACCGGGTTTGAAAAGCCACCCCATCCTCCTGTGTAAGTAAGATGCTAAGAAGCACAGCTGCTTTTGGAGTAGACGTCCCCGTCCCGTGCGGACCTGCAGGAGGGGAGGGGCGGCGGGGGCGGAGGGGGCACCCCAGGCTCCCGGGCTCCAGGGCACCTGCTCCTTTCTGACTCACATGGCTTGGGAGCCGCCTGGGACCAGAGCGCCAGCAGCACGTCGGGGCATGTCCGCTCTGTGAGACCATGGCGCTTGGGACCACTCACTGCCTTCTCATCCTCTACCTGGGTCTGGCCCTGCTCACCTCCATCAGAAGTAAGCCTTTTGCATTTACTGCACTTTTAGCACTTTTCCTGACTTGTGAATATTTTGTGGGCATAGTTTGTAGTGTTACATGTTCTACAAAATACAAAGCTTAAAAAAAAAAAAGGGAAAAGAATTTGGCATGAGCAAGTTCAACAAATCAGTGGGACCAGTCAGTGCGAGCAGTTTGCTGATTCAGTGACTTCCAGTAAGCGTTTAGATACAGAAAATGTTCCTTTTCAGCCCTTTGAGTAGTGAGCAGGAGGCTGAAATGGCCACATAGAGAAGTATTTTGTTGTGTTTATACTTTTACAAAATAGATCTGGCACTTTATAACTGATGTCCTTTAAAAGGAGATTAGTCATAAGCTATATTGCATTTTATTTCCTGTACTACGCATTTATCTTCACTTTTAAAGAAATTTGTATTCCAGCTTTCGCTCTCATAATCAAGGGAACAGAGTCTCAATTTTCCCCAAAGGATTATAGTTCAAAGCATCTCTTTTGCCGGAGAGAAATGGGTTTCTTTCTATCGTATGTGCTTCTGTTTTGTAAGTGGGGATATCATAGTCCATAAACTTCCCCAAATGAAAACAAGAGTAATGTTTCTAGGGTAATCTTGTCAGATGCACAACAATCTGAAAAATCAGAGGAGACCAGAGGGCCTCCGCTGGGTGTTTTATGAACACATCGGAAACAGAAACAGGCAGGGTGTGTGTTCGTCTGTCAGAGAGGCCGTGTGATTTGTGTCTGTCAAATCTGAATACCAATAAGGCAAAGTGTAGAGCAGCTGCTGTTGACCCGGACGCCTTGGCATTAGCACCGTGCTGTGTAATCTGGGTCGCCTTCTGTGTCTGCACCAGCGAGACGGTTACTTGTATGGTTCAAAGCTGAGCGTGTATTAGAGGCTGGATCAAAACAGGAGAAGATGCTATAGCTAAGGCAGCTGAAGGCAAGCAGAGGGAGAGGAAAACCAATCAAACTTCAAATAGATGAGTAGTAACATCGGGACACACACACTCACTCAGGGTTTTTTCCCCCAGAGGTGAATTTATTGAAAAGAGTTGTTATGAAAATTGTTACTCATCCTTCTTGAAGCTTCAAGTGGGCCCCATGCAGGAGGAAGGGGGGCACAGAAGAGTTATGCTGGGCTGGGGCAGGGTGAGGAGCGGGAAGTGGAGCGTAAGAAATGACAGGACATACAAACTGCAAGGAGAAGTGGGTTCACAGGACATTCTATAGGAAAGAGCTTTGTAATTCCAAGGCAGTGTGGGTTAAAATGCCTAGCATTCGATGCAGTTTGAGTTTAAAGAGATGAATACGTAACTTCCAAAGTATCATCTCTTTTTAAGGGTCTCATAACTGTGAAACTATAATTACATACAAATAATTTGTTTTCTCTCTCTTTGAGTGGGTGAGTTTACTGACAGACTCTAAACCAGTACTCTGTAATTATCTGATTTATTCTCTAGCACGGTATTTTTATTGGTTAAAAATTTTTTTGAAGTCCCGTTTTGTTTAATTTTTAAGCAGGCAGACTTTTTTATCTGTGTTATTAGATTTGCTGGCAGGATGTGATGATATTGCCTTCCTAGTTGAAACACTTAGACTGTTTTTTTTTTAAACCTGACTTGAAAACTTTCACAACCTCAGCCTTCTTTCCACCCTCACCTCTTAGTACTCATGACATAAATCCCATGTTCCAGCCAAATTAGTAAAATAATAGCTAATAATAAAAGTGGCTAACATTGTTAAACATTTGATATAAATGAACTATATTTCATTTAATTCTTACAACACCCCCATGAGGTAGATGTGATTATAATCATGTGTCTTTTATAGAATAAGACACCAATTCAGGTTGTTAGGCAGGTGTGTGTCACAGAGCTAGAGCGTCTGTGGGAGGCACAGCCTCTCCAGTCCAGCCCCAAACAGCTGGTATGTCTGGGTGAGTTCTGAGTACGCGCTTTGACAAGCTCTCGCTTTCGAATGCATGTTATCGGAAGTTCTGCACTGCCCGATACATCTTTCCTGAGAACTTTATTGAGAACATAATAATGCTAGGACTCATCAGAATGATGAGATAGAACATTTCTCTCTCTCTCTTCAAAGGGGTTATTTAGGAGAGAAAGTAAAGCCTATGAACTTTACAAGCGTCATTTCCATTTCACATACCTGACCGCCCTATCATCAGGTGGAATTGTCATTAACCCCATTTTGTAGCTGAAGAAACAGAGGCTCAGAGAGGTCACCTGCCTGCCCAAAGCCATCCAGCAGTGAAGGGGGACCTGGGACCAGGACCAGAGGTCTGACTCTGGGTTCTGTGTTCTTAGCTTCCATGTACTGATCCTCTTGAAAGGACAATGCGAAGGGGCTTGCAGGATGCTCAGAACATAGTAAAAGCACACAGAAATTTCCAGTGATTTGGATCATATGAGTATAATAAGTCAGTGATTTTTTTTCCTCTTGAACTTTGGAAGACATTCTTTTAAAATTAAGAGAAAAGCGCCCTCCCCCCCCGGCTCCATTCTGTGTTCTTCATACAAGCTGTGCCTTGCTCGCCTGCCAGCCAGGGGCACGCTGTTTATGTTGACTGTCCACTGCCCTCCAGCTCTGCTTCCTTCTGGGTGAGGACACATGACATGAGGAACCTCAGAGCAGAGCTCAGGAAGAGGTAGTCACGTCCGCTTCCTGAGTGCAGAGATGTTCCCCTTTACCTGGCGTTGCGGTGACTTTGCAATTACATGCTCCCAACTGTTTTCATACCTGTTCCACGGTTTTACAAAACTGGTTCAAATTCATGGAATGAATTGAATTTTGATAGTTCAAGAAGAACTATAATATTTCACTTTTGCTGTATTGAGAGAATTTTATTGGAGTGAGACTTTCTGATGGTCCATACAGTCCATGGAGCTGATCTAAATGAGAGCATCTTCTAATGACTCTCCTTGTGACTTTGATACATGAATCCGTGGTGAAATTCTTGAAAGAAACTATGTTAGAGCAACTATGCATTAGAAAGTTCATTTATAAATGTATTTTATGAGTTTGTTTATGCATTTGGAGGTAAATTGAATATTTTCAATGTAAACTCCACAACTAGTTTAATTTAAAATTAATTGTTTTAACCCATATTCAAAGCATGCTCATACTAGGTAAATGAAATGTGGCTTGACAAAACCATTATTAAGGTTTTTTGAATAACTTCATAGACTTTGGGATACTATCCAGTCTTCCAGAGCCAATCAGCAATTATTATGTAGCTGAATTTGAATAGGGTTGTTTTAAAGAACACTGTCTTTTCAATTTACCCAAAGTAGAAAGAACAAATAGAATCTATAAAGATAAAATATGGTCAGATTTATTCAATCTTAATACCATGATCAAGAAATAATTGAGTTTGCTCAATAGGTCAGTGAAGGCTGATGGTGTCCGTTAGGGAGTAAAATTTCTTTAAAATTCTCCATGCCTAGAAACATATGAAACTTTTGATATTCACCGTGCCAGTTCACATCTTTGCAGCAACATATTGTGAAGTGCCTACAGAATTATCAGAGTGAGAAAAGGATATCGTTGCTTTTTCATAAATAAAAGTGGTTTCAGCAACTTACAGCAAAAGTCTCTCCTTCGCGACGGTTACTATTCCCTGAGTCAGACAGCAGAATTAATTTTGGCTTGTATTTTTTGATGCATATCTTAGGAGAATCAGATTTTTCAGAATTTCGTTCCTTTTTTTCATCTTTGGTGATTTTCAAAAATTACAGCGCGTGGTATTACAATATGAAAATTTGAAATCCGAGTGGATAAGAACAATCAGAGTTTTTAGTTCTCTTTGAAATTTTACTGCTGATTTACTGAAAATCTCCGAGAAGCCCAATTTTCTCCTTTTAGGAATGAAAATGAGAGCATCACTCTCCCCGCTCACATCAGTCTCTGTTCACGTTAGATTCAGCTTCGCTCTAGATACTTACATTGCAATTTGCATTTCTTTTCTGTAATGTGTACCAAAATTTGAAAATATTATTTTTGTGTTGATTTATGTATGTTTTAGCTATGAGATTGTGAGACACGGCTGTGGGAACCGTGGGTGTTCTGTTAACTGACGTATCCTATGTCAGTGGGTAGCACTGCCTAGCTCGGGGTGGTCACTCAGAGACTACTTATTAAATGAGTAAAAGGATGACGGGAGCTTTACAGCAGTTGCTATAAGGAAGGATTGAGTATCCTCCTTCCTCATGGACATTTTGGCATGATTTTTAAACTCTTCCATTGTTTTACTTTTTTATAATAGACTTTACTATTTTAGATTAGTTTTAGGGCCAGAGAAGAATCGAGAGAATGGTGCAGGAGCGTCCCCTAATCCCACACTCAGTCTCCCCTGTTTGTAACATCGTGCACGAGTATGGCAGATCTGTCACAATTAACGTACCAGTATCGATACATTAGGATTAACTGAGTCAGTAGTTTGTTCAGATTTTCTGAGGTTTTACCGGCTATCAGGGTGCCATGTCATGGTTGGTTGTCGAGGACACCTGGGCTGCTTTTGGCTGTGGCGGTTTCTCCCGCCTTGTTTTTGATGACCTTGACGATCTGGGGGACACTGTTCAGGTATTCTACAGGATCCTGCGGCATTGGGCTTTGCGGGATGTTTCTCTCATGGGAAGGCTGGAGTGATGGGGCGCTGGGGGAAGACCACAGGGGTCGAGCGCTCTTCTCTCGATACCTCATCGAGGATAGGTAGTCACCGCGATTCGTGACTGCCGGTGTCGACCGCGGCCACCCGGGAGCTGCTGCCGTCAGGCTTCTCCGCTGCAGCTTGCTTCTTCCCCCCTTCTGCGTTCTGCTCTCAGGAAGGAAGTCCACACCTGAGAAGGAGAGAAGTGTGCTTTTGTCCTCCGTTTATTAATTTATTCAAGTAATTCTGTCACTGTGGAGTCATGGGTACCTGCTCTGTGCTCAGGGCTATCATCTAACACTGCTTCGCTATTTTGCTACTCGGGTTGTTCCAGCTTTGGCCACAGGGAGTTCCTTCACTTGCTTCCTGTCCTCTTAACATCCTTCCTCTCACTGTGAGGTGCTTTACTTCCTGACATTCTGGCTCTGCAGGATGTTCCAGGCTCGTCTTGTTTATTTCCTGCCCCAGTCCCACCACCAGGCATTGCCCCGGTGAGCCCTGGTTCCTCTTCACGGGTGAATGGCAATAGAAACCAAGATCTGAGTGTAAAGGCTGCTTGGTGCCAGTGGGGTGTCACTTCTTGCAGGCCGTCTCAGCTGACAGAGCACAGGAATGCATGTGTGTGTATACACATTTCTACACGTGTATCTGTGTGTACATTGGTATTTGTATTACGCTAACCAGGGAGTTTATGTTGCCGCCTCTAACTTCATTACCACATGGATCATTCTGGCTTCCTCCCCTTGCTTATCCGTAAATTCCCCTCCAGCGGTGAGAAACCTGCTATCTGCCTCGTCCATTTACTTCATTGTTTAAATTCAGTGACTGTCATTTTAAAGTATATAAAGTGTATAGTAGTGTCAAATCCCTAGCCCATAATCCTGTGGAGGTAACTTTTCTATTTGCGAGCACTACATACGTGCATTTCCTTCTGTCTTTAGTCTTAACGCTCTGCTTGCTTCCAGGGCCACTCAGTCAGCACCACCCGCCTGCTTCTGTGTGATTGTTTTATACATTTGTCATGTCACAATCAGCATTCTTTCCTGGGATGCCCTGACCTCCTACATGATTATGTTTAAATTTGCATACAATGAAGTACATTCTTTGTGGTTGGTTTTGACAAATGCTCCATTATAATATTATACAGAATAGTTTCACTTCCTTAAAAGTCCCCTGTGGTTGACCTTTTTCACCCTCTTTTTCTGACCCCAACCCCCAGGCAGTCACTGACCATTTTATTGTCTCTATAGTTTTGTCTTTTACAGGATGCCATATAATTGGAATCATAAAATATGTAGCCTTTTCAGACTAGCTTCTTTCAAGTAGCAATATTCATTCAAATGCTCTCCATGATGTCTTGTGACTTGATGGCTTGTTTCTTTTTACTGCTGAATAATATTCCATTGTGTAGATGTACCACAGTTTGTTCATTCATTCATCTGTTGAAGATCATCTTGGTTGCTTCTAGTTTGGAGCTATGGTTTAGCTTCCTAAGGCAGCTGTAACCAAGTGCCATAAACTGGGTGGCTCAAACAACAGAAATGTATTCTCTCATAGCTCTGGAGGCTGGAAGTCTGAAACTGAGGTGTCAGCAGAGCACACGCCTTCTGGGACCCTGGCCAGACTCCGTATTTGCCCTTTCCTAGCATCACCACCATGATGGTGGTCTTCAGTGCCTGGAGTTCCTGGCTTGCAGCTACATCACCCCAAGCCCTGCCTCTGTGATTACATAGTGTTCCCTCTTCGTCTGTCTGGATCTCTTCTCTTCTTTTGAAAAGGACATCAGTTATACTGGATTGGGGTCCATCCTAATGACAACATCTTAACTTGATTACATCTGCAAAGACCCTGTTTACAGATGACAGAAACAGGGACCAGGGACCAGGAGTGAGGACTTCAACATGTCTTCTTGGGAGACACAGTTCAACCCATAATATCTATCATGAATAAAATTCTGATATATGATGAAACTGGTTGATTAATATCACTTTTATTGGGCACAATTAACTTTGTGTGCAAATTGAATTATAAAGGACTTTTTTTAACTTGGTAAGCACTCAGTACAACATGCCCATTTTTTTTCTTATTTTTCCTCTTTCTTTTCACTATCCCCACCTTTTACACGTTACACCTTCTACTTTGGATCAAATGCTCAGAAATTTCCTCCTACGTAGATTTGCCTTATGAAATCAAATGAGGGTCCAATTAGTATAGAGAATAGTGCTAGGCCAGGGTATAAATGTGTTTTCGTATTTTCTCGAAGCAGTTGACGTAGCCCTCTTCCCTAAATGAGAGTCCAGTACTCTACCCTACTTTTCTTTCACAAATTACATTCACTACTTGGGGCACCCAAAGATTCTATGTCTTTCATTATCAACTCAAAACACTGATTGTAAATTACTTTGTTGTACATGTAATATTTATTAATATAATGCCATTTTTATTTTCCTGTTACGTTTTTGCCACAGTAGTGAAATCTGAGGAGGGAAGGTATTCAGTCATCTAGAACTTGATCCTATTGGTTGAGATTGTTAATACCCTTTATCAATCTTCTAGAGTTTCCTCCCCAATTTAATAAAAAGCAACGACTCCTCCAGAGTTTTACAGCAACGTGTTATGTAGGTTATCATGTATCCCCTAGATTTCTCTTTGTTCTCAGAAAAGTGCTATTACAAGGAAAAGTCAAGCCAGTGTACTTACAATAATAACAATATAGGACCAAAAAAATGAGAAAAGACTGGAAGGACCTGGCAGGAGTGAGCTTGGCTATTTGGGGCTGAAATGTTTTGGCTGGAGGAGAAAGTGTACTGGGTCTAGAGGGAAATCAAGGTGAGAATAGTTGTCCCTGTCCTCAAGATAGGGGCAGCTAATAAACATTGAAGCTTTACCGTTTATTCAGTCATTTCTTCATCTGCCCCTTTATTTATTGAGTCTCCATGTTTGCTGCTACTCTGAGGACACAGGAGTGAACAAGGGGCCCACAATCCTTGCTGTTGTGAAGTTTATATTTTAAGGGGGTGAGACAGACAGGAAACAGGTACATAAGCACAATGTGTGATCGTAACCTGGCAACAGGTGCTTCAGGGAACAGCAAAGGATGAGAGACAGAGCGCAGGTGAGCCGCCAGGATGTCTGGGTGGAAACTACTTTGGGAAAGAGAATAGCGGCAGCCAGTCCGGAGGCAGGAGGGCGCCCCGAGCGTCTGTGGTGCCACAAGACTGCCAGCACTGCTGGAAGAAGTGACAAAGAACAAAGCAGGAGAGTCCTCGGGGGTTTAGTCTCCGGATTTCGAATCCTACAAAGTAACTATCATTAAGCCAATTAAGACACCTAAAAGCAAGATAGCTTGCGTGATGTGCTTAAAACACCGCTACAAGGTGTTACAATTGAGATTTAAACCCAGGGCTGTCAGGTTCTAGGTCTCACACCAGCTCACAAAAACCAAAAGGAAAACACTGAGGAATTTTTCAAGCCAGTTATTAAACTGCTGGTAGCTTCAATGAGCAATGGTGGAAGTAACTGCATCACAGAATTGGCAAACACTGCAAATCAGGTTTTGTTTTGTTATGTTGTGTTTTTTGGGAAAAAAAAATTAGTCCTAGATAACTAAATATCCATTTCACCTTTAAAACTTTTCCAAATTAAGGGAGGAGGGTACAGCTCAGTGATAGAGTGCATGCCTAGCATGCACAAGGTCCTGGGTTCAATCCCCAGTTCCTCCATTAAAGATAAATAAATAATAAAAACCTAATTACTCCCCCCCCACCGAAAAAACTTTTCCAAATTAAAACCGTTTACAGTTTCCCCTGCTCTCTTACCGCAGGGACTAGAACCTGCAGAGGGAAGCCCGGCTCCTGTGTGACCTATATTGACCTTGCTGTGGTCTTTTTGGTTCTTCACATAATTGTCCTGATCATTCCCGAATGAATGATTCTTTTCTCTGAATCCAAAATTTTTTGATCCTTAAAATAAGTCCACTTGAGGCAAATTAGTGAGAGTGGAGCGCTAATGAGGCTGGGTTCACAGTTCAGTCTCCCTGCAGTTCCGTTTGCTTCACACAGAGACCAAGTGTGTGCGACAAGTGCTGCTTGGTTTGATCAGCTGGGCTCAGATTTGCAGTTTTGAGCACAAGGAGAGAGAATAGAAGTAGCTCTTAGCAAATCAAGCATCACGATTGGGAATAGCGGCTGAGTCAGCAGCAAGCACTTTTTCATGCAGGTAATTCATTATTCTGATTTCATCTCTGCCTGTAATTTTAGTGATCCTTCCTTTTAATGTAGTTGAAGAACAAATATCTATGTTCAGCATCAGTTATAAAATAAGTAGAGTCAGAGCATTCAGATTTGGGCCCTGGCCCACTGTTAGTTACGCATCCTTTAAGCCCTCTAATTTCTCGCTTGTGGAATGAGGGCGTCAGATTATGTAATCATCCAGCTCCTTTGAGCTCGATAGCTGATGGTTCTGTGACTATTCTAAGTAATGGGATCACAGATTTGGACAAGTAAAGAGCATTTTTAGTAATCTTGCCCTGTATGAGCCAGCCTTCATCAGGTTATGTTGCAACAAACAGACTCAACTCCTTAGCAGTTTACAACACAAAGGTTTGCATCTCATTCCCACCCACATCGTGTGCAGGTTGGCTGCAACTCTCCTTCATGCGTCTTCAAAGTTTGCATGAACTTGGTGTTTCTCCAGGCTCGGAGGAGCACGAGGAGATGCAGGTGTGTTCATACTGAGGGACTCAATGTCAAAGCATAAGCAACCCACTACCCCTGACCCTTTTATGCTTATAGTCCTTGTTTGGGATGTAATAAATCTCCAAAATCTTATTTATTTATTCCTTGGGGGATAACTGCAGACAAATCACTTGACTTCTCTGGACCTTATTTCCACACCTGTGAAGTGGTTTGATAATGTCTCCCCTCACAGGGTTGCTGTAAGTGTTAAGTGAATTTTGTACACAACTTTTTTATTGTGGTAAACCAAATCTGTCATCCTAACCATTTTAAGGGCACAATTTGGCAGTGTTAAGTATATTCACGTTGTTGTAAAACAGATCTCGGGGACTTCTATCTTACAAAGCGGCAACTATACCTGTTAAATAGCAACTCCCCTCGTCCCAGTCCCCGAGAACCAACATGCTGCTTTCTCTTCCCATGGGTGTGACTAGTTACCTCTTACAGGCGAACTCATACAGTATATAACATTTGCAACAGACTTACTTCACTTAGCATGATGTTCTCAGGTCATCTACATTGTAGCATGTGACAGGATTTCCCTCCTTCTAAAGGCTGAATAATATTCTGTTACCTATATAAAACACACTTGGTTATCCATGCATGCACTGACAGATATTGGGTTTTTCTTTTAGCCTCTTGGCTGTCGTGGATAGCACTTTATGTGAATAGTACACGTGGATCCTCAAACATGGGTTTGAACTGCATGGATCCACTTATACATGAATTTTTTCAGTAGCACTGCACGATCTACAGTTTATTGAATCTGCAGATGTGAAACCACAGATAAGGAGGGCCAACGATAACTTACTCACAGATTTTCAAGTGTGCAGGGGTCAGCATCCCTCACTTCTGCATTGCTCAGGGTCAACTGTATTTTGACAAGCCTGATTCTGCATAAGACTATCTGCTTAGCACTACTTTTCTGCTCTTTTTAATGTAACTGCCCTCCCTATTTCCATATCATCTGTGTGAATATTTTTCATCATACCTGGAATTTTTTTCAGCCATAATTGCTTCAAATAGCTTGCTGCCCCCTTCTTCTAGGACTCCAATTTTATGTGTGTTTGACCTTCGGGAATTATTCTGTGCTTCGAGCAGGACTTGGAAACAGAAGTCTCAAGGTACAAGGATCAAAGAAGAAAGAGAAATCGCTCCATTGCTGAAAAATGTACTTGCACCACAAGGAAAATGGCACAGAAAGTAATGACCTAAACACCCAAGTCAAGTAGAGGGAAGGCTTGCCCAGGCTTCCCTGCCATCCCGTCATTTTGCCTGGCAACGAAGCTCCCTTCTCACGCAGGGCAGATGGGGGCAGCCAGCACAGCCAAACAGAACATTCCATCTGCCGGTCACACCACGTGGTCAGCTGTGCCCTTGGCAGCGTGCTAAAAAAGAAACTGGATTTGTGTAGCCTGACGACCTTCTTTCTCCCATAACCGTGAAGATATCTCTTAGATGTAAAATGGAGGCCTACTTACCTTTATTTGTTCCATTCAGATTTCTTTTTGATCCATGTGCTGCCTGGAGGCCAGTACCGTAATAACGGACATCTATTAAGCACATTTTACTTGTCTCGCACTTTCCCTACAATATTTCACGCAAGTCTTCGTAGAATTCACTAAGTGCCAGGTGAGTTCTGAGAAGGAGTGAAAGCTTTAGATCCACAGGCAGGATGGCCGGGTTCGAGCTTCAGAGCTGTTTCCAAGTAGCAGAAACCTTCAGCAAGTTATTTCCCCAGCCACCCGTTTTCACAACTGCAAATGAGGATAATAAAAAGCCATTTTACAAGAAATATTGACAGTATTAAAGGGTTTTTCACATGTGTGCCTCAGTTAGTTTAATGGATGTTTATTAACAAAATAACGTGTGCCAGACAGCACGCGAGGCCCTGGGGATGCAAAGGGAGAGAAGCTATGGTTCCAGCCGCTGAGGTCTTGAGTCTAAAGGAGGAGAGAGAAATCCACACGAACGTCATTAGGGAACATGGCAGGAACTCCCAGGCAAGGATGGAGAGGAGCCGGCAGGAGGGTGACATTAATCCCCACACCCAGACCACAGTTGGTGCTGAATAAATGCTGACTTGTTTTATTTAAATTATTTTAACATTTAAAACAATGAACAGAAATGCCCATCAGCTGTCACTGGGGGGTGGCTGACTTGCACTAGTGGATGACAGGTTACTCATGCATCTGATGGTCACAGAGCATTCCGGTGCAGTGGGCAAGAGCCCGGGGCTGGGTCAGGCTCAGCCCACCCTGCCTTAACTAGATCACCCGGGAAATAGCCCTGAGCCCCGCCTCCCTGGCCCCTCCGCCTACTTAGCTACGTCATCTTGAGCAAGTTAACATAAATGCTGTTCTGTGATGGGGGTAACTATCAGTCCTGCATCATAAAATTCCTGCGAAGCCAATCTAATTATCCCAGGTGCTAATTTATATAAAGTGCTTAGAAGCGTTCTGGCAAACAGTTTAGTCTCAATAAAAGTTATCTATTGTTGCTCGTGGTTATTTTTAGTAGGATGCTAGTGACAATGCTTGCTGTGTTTCTTTGTAAAACTGAGAGAATAAGATTTAGCTCTTAACTGTGATACGAGTATTGGATTTTAAAGTGCCTAATAGGACAGATTACATCCTGGATATTCAGGCGATAATTCTAGGGCTTCTTGATTACGTGAGCTTTCTTTAAAGGCTTTGAAATTTTGTTCTGGCAGGCAAAGATTTTTCCTTATAAATCTTGGTTTTATTTTATTTTTTGTTTGAGTAGTTCTATTTTGGTTTTGAGCTTACGACATCTTCCTTCTTCAGTGGTGTGGTCCTTACTCCTAAAGCGAGTCCTTTCTGGTTTCTCAATGCCCGAGATGTTCAGTGAAGTCTGCCCACTCCGGCTGGGTTAGAACTCCAGTGGTCTATTTTTTGGTATTTTCATTTCTCTAGGTCTCTCAGCAGATGACCTCTGAGAAGCTTCCCCAAAACCCATGATGAATGATGAATCTTTTGGGCCAGTGCTCTGACCTGCGAACTGTAACTGCTTCTGCAGCCTGCGACTTTGAGCTCATCCTCCTGAGCTCAGAAACGTCGCTGCACCTCTGATTGAATTCCTCTCCCCATTCAAGTCGTTCCAAGCATAAAGCCCAGAAGACCGTGGGCATCTTTATTTCACGGCTGACACAAATCATAGTTCTGTGATAACTGTGTTCGGTGCCTGAAGAGTTACCTCAAATGTTTTTACATTTGTAGTGTTTACACCAGGAGGACAAGTGTCCCAGCTTTGTGCCAGCTGCTCTGTCTTGGGCAGAAGTGGGCATTGGTGAAAAGCTGCTGTCCTTTAAAACCATTAGACACTCAGGAGGAGCTTGCTAAACAGAAAAAAACAAATTGATGTAATGATGTGTTCAGGTGTAAGAGGAATGGGATTCAAGACTAGAAAAGGAAGACCTGTGTTCACAGTGAGTATGATCTTTCCGGCTGGTTGGAGTAGTCCCGGAAAAGCATTTGGTACCTAATTGACCCAATCAAATTAACCAAACTAGTCACACACACACACACACACACAGTGATACTATTTGCACTATTTGACACAACCATACTGTCAATTATTATATTGTAACCACTTTGGGAAGAGCCTGGAGTTGACTATAAGTCTCAGCACTGTTCTGCCAAAGACACAGTTTCAGAGAATTTCCTTCTTTCAGCTCTATGCCTGAACAAAGCTGAAATAAACAGATGGGTAACACAAAGTGCTGAGGGTAACAAAACTCCACATGGGCGGAGAAAAGTATCATAAACAAAATTAAATTTTCCTGTTCACATAGACTGTCTAAAAGTGGAATTAAACTTCATGAATACAAGTATCCAAACAGAGCAACCAGCTGAAGCAGAGAAGCCTTTGAATCAACTTCCATATATTTGCTTAGACTTTTCTAAAGAATGTATTTAATTAAGAAGAACCTTCAGGTGCCGTGAGCTGAGTTGTTCAGTTTGTAGGAAGTAACTTGCTCTTATTTGAGAGGTTAATTAGGTGCGTTTTTTGTGTTTGGGGTATATATTCTGGTTTCCTGAAAATGGCCAACACTCCTTTGAATAATCTAAATTATCCATTTGCAAATAAAACGTTTAGCAGATAACAACTGTGCTTTGTAGTAGACATTCTGGAGGATGAGTGTAGCGGTGAGCCGAGTTTGGGGACAGTGCGTGATGCTTACCCCGACTTCGTGTGTTTGCATCTTAACCTTTGCTTTGGCAGCACCCTTTTCTCCCCTCTACATCTCTGCTGCAGGTTTTGGTCTCAGGAGCAGCCCGCGATATTTCTAAGATCTTCTCCAGGGTGACAGAAGGTTCTAGATGTTTTTGCCATTCTCATCCTTGCGTCATCTTCTCGGCACAGGAGTTTTTGTTTCCAAAAAATCTGATTTCGAGTTATTTCAAAGTCAGTTTTGATGTGTTTGTTGGAATTTTGAAACTAAAAAAATCATAAATCCAACCAACAAATTTGCTATTGACTAACAGACAGGACAATTCAATATGAAACAATAAAGTCTGAGGTATGATAAAGAAAGGAGAGAAGTAATTCTGTTTGGTTTAATGTATGTAGGCCTTTTTTTTTCCACACAAAACAGTGCCAAACTTTAATACCATATGAGAATTTTAAAAATGATTGCAAGCTTGTGGGGAAGGAGGTGAATTAGATTACGGTTATTATAGCATGACTTAAATACAATGCCATTTTAGAACCTAATAATCTCTTACAAGAAACTATTATAAGAAAATTACCTTTTATATTTAATTTGACTTAAACTGGGTGAGACAGCACCAGGCAAGGGCATAGATCCTATTGGGAAATTCTCTAAAGTGTCCAGAGGTGGTTTTAAAAATAGAACAGCAATATTTTACATCTAACTTTTTATTAGTCACTTTGAGTCTGAACAGATGGAAATAAAGAGATTTGGTCACCAACTGAAAAGCTAGTTTGGTTGTCTGATTGTATTTCTTTTCTCTACAAAGTAAAACTAAGATACCTAGGATCTCTTTATTGCTTGTCGCGTTCCCCCGTTTTCCTCTCTTTCTCTCTCTTTCTCATTCTCTCTGCCTTTTTATTCTTTCCCACTAACTAAATTTATTTACTTTTTTTTCTTCTTTGTTTCCAGCGACATGGGAGCATTTAAAAGCAAAACTATCTCAGAGAGGGGTGGGGCAGCGACGGCAAATGGATGAAAAGCCAGCGTCTCGTCGTTTGGTGGTTACTATAGCAATAATCGAGATGGGAGACTTTCAGCTGCAGCAGTTTCTATAACATGATAGGGTGCTTTAGAAATAGACCCGAGGTAAATAGGTCCGTTAAGGGTCTCTCAACCCCTTTTGTGCCACAGGGTTAGCATGCTCCTGGAGGATACATATTAGTTGGCATACTTGATGGGACCCTTTAAAATACTGCTTTTATTTTATAAAGATTAAACATTTAATTGTTCTGTAGAGACCTGGCTTTAACCGATAGGGTCTTAGCTCCTTCCTTTCAGAAAATAATTGATAGCGTCCTTATTCTATTTCTGCATCGTGAAGTCAAAATAGTCTGTAAAGCTGCTTCTTTCAATGTATTGCCCCAGATGTGGGAAGCAGCGAGTTTCCCTCAGCGCAGCATCCCCCAGCTCTCCCCTTGCGCACCAGAAAGCCGTGAGTTAGTGACACCTCATTTGCGCTGTGGTTACACCTGCTGGGCTCGCTGACAAGTGGTCTTCCGGCCCTCCCGAGGGGGGCTGGACTCTCACCCTTCGTTACGCCCTTCAGGGTGCTTCAAGTTAGGCACAGTTTCTATCTGACTTACAACTTACCAGGTATTGTAAAAGGAAGTTTATTGAAATGTATTGTTTAAGCATGATCAAAAATGACATCGAAGAAAACAAAGGCTCCCGTTTCACATGTAAGTGTCATCCAGGGGCCCCTTCTAAGTGAAAGACCGGCTAGAGTGTGTGCCTGGGATTTGGTACAGGAAGCGATGGTGGTGGGCGGCAGACACCGCCAAGAGAAAGAAATACGGAAAGCCTGAATGCAGTCACACGACGTTACACTCAGGGAGAGGGGCTGAGCTTGCTTGGTGCAGCTCAGCTATGAATTATTGATGATCTGCTCTATGCTGGATACGGGAGGCATACACAATGATGAAAAATACATGGGATTTATTTTAAAAACTCAAGTATCATATCCAGTAAAAACACTCTCTATTGTTAAGCAAGCTGTTAATTTACTTGTTTATTGATTTGAAAGTCATGAATTATTTGCTTGAATTCATCCTTCTTCTTTCCCCACTTAACCTCTCCTCCCAATGTTTTAAGTGCAAAGACGTAGCTGTGTTTTCCTAAAAGAGATGATTCTGGGCATATCTGAGCCGGGGTGATTTCATCTAAGGTACCACATCTTAACGTCCGCGTGAGAGTTCGCTTCTAGGCATTTTCTACAATAGAATTGTCCTTATGCTTTTATTATCTTCTGTTCAGTTAAGCTACCAACTCCAAATATGAGATATTGTCTTGCAACTCTCTAAGGATGTCAGCAACCACACGTCGCCCTCTGAGTGTTCCAACAGCGCGGCGGTACCCTCCCTTCCCTGGTGTTTTGTGCTCGGGAATGAAGGTGCCGAATTCATTATGTATATACTTGCCATAGCTTCTGGGGTAGAATGTGCCACATGGTTCCTGGGGGACGGAGGAGATCCATTCTCCCCGGGAGTCCTGGGCCGTGCAGAGAGGCATGTCTGTGTGCACCAGGGCCCTCTCAGAACAGCGTGTGCAGGGCTATACACGCTTCAAAATCTTACCCAGACTGAAGGCACCACAGCCTTGTACTTGCTGTGCTCAGTGCCCTGGGGCTTTTGGCTGAATGAAAAGAAAATGAAATCTATTCACGATGGTTTCCAAGCTATCTAGTAACCACAGTAACCTGGGTTTTCCCCAGATCTGGTTCCCCACTTAGAGTGGCCAAATAGAAGCAAGCCATCCTCTCTCTCTTCAAGTGTAGTGAGCCTTAAAGTGAGCGGAGCACGGGTCTCTAGGGGGAAACCAAGTGATCAGCAAAGCACTCAGTCAGCCCCTGTTATTGCCCATTCGGGAGCTAGCGTTCCAAGAGTGACAGGAACTGAGAACACAGAGCATGTACATGGACATCCAAAGAAGTGCTTGTGACAGTTACTGAACTTAAAGGGTTCATCTGTTTTGTAGATGAGTTCATTAGTGTCCCCTTTTTTTCTTTAGTTTGAGATTTGCAAGTGTTTGCCACTATATGTAAAAACAGATTTTAAAAAACCCACAAATTTCTTCTGTATAGCACAGGGAACTATATTCAGTAGCTTGTAGTAACCTTTAATGAAAAAGAATATGAAGATGAATATATGTATGTATATGCATGACTGGGACACTGTGCTGTACTCCAGAAATTGACACATTGTAACTGTACTTCAGTCTGAAAAAAAGGAGTTCTTTTGCTAGTTGTAAAGACAAGTCTCCATATGGGAAACAGAGCACACTTTAGGAAACACACAGATAAGTGTGTTGTTGTCTTAACAAGGGTCTGTTCTGTGGCTGCTCAGGCCAGATCAACATGAGTGCAGAGATCTGGAGAAGATTCAGAGAAAACCGGAGGTTTCTAAGGATGTGCAGGATTTGAATATACATAGTAATTAATAAACTGTTAGAAAGTACCTTGAAAGGTCTTTATTCATGCCTACTACTGTAATCATGTCATAAAAGAAGACAATTTAAATACTAGAGGAGTCAGTTCTCACAACTCCATATTATTTTTCTAGACATTAGTTTCCTGTACAAAACATGAGGAAACTGTTGAGATCTGCCTCGTCCAATATAGTAGCCACTAATCACTGTAGCGGGACTTTGAGCACTTAACATGCGGCTAGCTAGAGCTGCGATGTGCTGTAAGTGTAAAATGCACGTAGGATTTCAGACTTAGTATGAAAAAAGATGTAAATATCTCATTAGTTTTTAACCCTCATTACACATTTGAAATGATAATTAGTTATATTTGGTTAAATGAAGTATATTATTAAAGTTAATTTTGCCTGTTTATTTATAATTCTTAATTTAATTTTTAATTGCACTTTTCACTGGAAGACTTAACATTACCTACATGTTGCACGTTGTACCTCTGTTAGATGAGGCGGGTAGAAGTGCTCACTGTTTGAATTGTCGTCCACGGACACGCAGCATCAGGACCCCTGCAGCTTATGAGAAATGCTGGCTCTCAGGCCTCACCCCAGAACTGCTGAGTCAGAGAATCGGCAGTTTCCCCGAGACCCTCGTGGTTCATCTGAATGATAAAGTTTGGAGAGTGCTTATCTAGATACTTCTTAAGTGTTTCATTTTTATGATTCTATATTCCTTTTTAAACTTTTTGCCTGTCATGCTGTTTTTTAATTAAAAAAATTTATTGATGTACAGTGAGTTACAATGTGTCAGTTTCTGGTGTGCAGCACAATGTCCCAGTCATGCATGTACATACATATATTCATTTTCATATTCTTTCTCATTGAAGGTTATTACAAGATATTGAGTATAGTTCCCTGTGCGATACAGAATCTATATTCTTTTTTATTTGGATTTTTTTTCAAACAAATGTTTTGAAGTCTTCTTGGCGTCCTCATCTACCACATATTAGCTGCATAACTTTGGGGAATTTATTTAACATCTCTGAACCTCAGTTTCTACGTATAAACTGGATATAATACCTCCTACCCCATATTTTTTCTATAGGAAAGAATTGAGACATTTTTTCCTGGGACCAATAAATTGGAAGCATCTTAATAATATGAATAACAAAATTTGGAAAATTAGATTATTCTGATTTTTTCATTCTCATATTGTCCATACTATTTTGGTGTATGGTGAAACAGGCTAGAGTTTGAAGGGCTGTTTTCACTTATTTTGCCAATTTTGTTTATTTTTTTCTTCAATCTTAATTGTGTACAATTACTTAAAATCTGATAACAATCTAGTGGAAAATATTACAACTTTCAGGTGCTTTTTTAGAATAAAAATGTGTGTAGCTAAATTATTCTGCACAATGGTTTTATAATTAATATTGAAATTATGTCTGTTGATCAGTTAAAAATGATGGCTTTATGGAGTGGGGAAAAACTTTTTTCTCTTCATTTAGAACATTTTTAGCTTTACTCTGAGAACTTCAGTTTGCTCAAAGGAGTTAGTAAAACGTTAAGTATCCCATTAAATAAAAGGGGTCATTTAAAAGCCTGTCCTTATTAATGTGTACATGGATTATAATAAGGTCAGAGCGTCCAGGCCTGATTAGCTTTAAATGAATTTAATGTCAAAGGAACATAATTAGACCCTCATTAAAATTTTCAGTGATTGACATTCAGTAAAAATGACCTTCATGATTTGCATTATTTAGTCATGTTCTAAGGATGACAAGTGCAGGGCACTTTCTCTGGGGTGAGTGTGTGTAACTGCAGCCAGAGGTAGGATGTCCGTGGTCCATTACCCAGCCCTCCTGATGGAGACCTGATCCCATCCAGACTGGTGCTCAGGAGGACCCAGAGGCTTCTGTTGGGGAAGCTTGGAGAGCAAAGAAAGCTTTGGAGAAGCAGGGCCCTGATTTCACCTGTGACAGTGTTAACAATAGAAAATTATATATAAGAGCACCCAGCAAGATGGCAGCCGTGCACAGGGGATTTAAGATACCCTTGTGGGAAAGTTTCCCAGTAAGTCTGTAGACTCCCGGCAGAGGAGGTGAGATGCAGGTGATACCAGGGAGCTTTGGCACAATCTTCTCAGCTGCAGCAGGGAAGTTGTGTTTCACAGTTTGCATGGGAGTACGGAGTCGGCGATGCTGGGCTCCTGCCTGGCTCAGGAGGAGAGATTCTTAGGAGTGTGTGATGACAGTGAACTTGTACTTCCCAGAACACAAAACGAATAACTCTTTCCGGTATGGTAGAGTCTCATTTTCCTTGGATTGATTCATTTATTAAACACGTGGTTACCAAGCACCACTGTGCCGAGGTGCTTTGCTGGCCAGTGGAAGGGGACCAAAACGTACATGCTTTGGACCCTGCACTGAAGGAATGACTAATTACTTTGTATTTAGTCAATACAATTTTTGGAATAAAAATAATATCGACTGGAGAATTATTTTATTCCAAATTTTTAATAAGGAACTTTATGTTTGTTACTGTGAGGATAATAACACAAATTGGCTGACAATGCTCTCTCTGTTCCAAGCATTGTTGGACATTTTACGCACATTAGCTAATTTAATATCCGCAATAAACCTATGAGGTAGGAATCATTTTTACAGAAATGACAACTAAGGCCCAGAGGTGGTAACTTAATAAAGCTCTCGGCGTCAGTGAGTGGCAGAGCCAGGATGCGGACCCAGGCTCAAGTCCCTGCTCGGAAGCCCCGTGTGTACATGTCAGCTCCCTTAGAGACGAGGAAACGGGCTCGGTGACGCTGATTTTGCTGAAACCACGGATGTGGGAAATAGAACTAACATGTAAACCTCTGTCTGTCTTACCGTGAAATTGTCCTCTGGCCATTACACTAAACTGGCCTCAATTTAGAATTCAAAAATCACATCTACAGGAATAGCTACGTATGAGAGAGAGAATGCCTAGTTTTTTAGAGGCCACGGGGAGGCAGAGGAACGAAATGGTCTTAAAGAGCCCGTTTACTGCGTCTAACTGTTCGTGCGGACCCATCAGACTGCACATCAAAGTAAGTGATTTGCCCGATGATTTGCTCTGCTTGGTTTTATCAAAAGAGGTGAGAGTAAGAACTTCACAGCGAGGCTTAAATGAGAATTCAGGTTTTCTTGCTCACTCATTCATTATTCATCAAATTTCTATTGATTACCTACCACGTGCAAGCCATTCTGGCTACTTCCTGAATGAAGATGTGCCCCTCCCTCCCCTGCCGGGCCCAACCCTGAAATTAAACGTCACTCTCTACAGAAAGCCAGCCTCAGGAAAATTCAGCCAGCCCCTTTCCTCTAATGCACTGAAATTCTCCGATCTGGAAATTTCTCCTCTATCTGCAGTAGCACTGAGTGTAACCTCTGTTTCATTCTAAAAACAACTCATCATGGGTGATTTGAAACCTGCACATCCCAAATATTTGCTGTTTGGAATCCAAACCATGATTGAAATTGTTATGTGTTTCACCAAACTGTCAAGGGCCATCTGATTTTCCAAATTTCTGAATGGAGGAGACAATCTATCTTGAGTAAAAAAAATTTTTTTCTTCGACAGCTGAATTAAACCCTCTTTTTAAAGTCAATGCCTGTTCCAATTTATAGAAATCAATAGTGGTTTTTGAGATATAGTTTAATGAAATACAGAAATTTATGTTAACTTTTTAACATATCAAGGACGTAAACCAAAGTTCTGTATGAAACAGTAGACTTGGTAGTTGTTTTAATGAAAGCAAAACACAGGTACAAAGGAAAGCAGCCCATCTCCTTGTTCTTCTACAGGAAAAGGTTTTTATACAGAAGAGTTTCAGAAACCACTCAGTAAATGCTGCTGGGAATATCAGATTGTGTGCTCCCTGTTCCTCTATTCATCTCCCATTTTTATTTGGGTGAAATTAGGTTAAATGTATGTTAAAAATAGAATTAAATTTAAAAAAAACCCTATGCCTTTGCATGTTTAAAAAATTGCCCTGTCTCGCAGCCAGCGTATCCCCTCTCCGGTCGGAGGCAGCAGCCTTCCCAGGTCCCCACCCACATCTCAGTATTTTGAGGGAAAAACAGTAAAATACCTGCCCGGGGCAATGAGCTCAAAACGCTGTGTTGGCAGGAGGTGGGAATACGTGCATGTCTGATCTGCTTAAATGTGAGGAGTATGTAAAATTGCTAATTTAACCCAGATACGAGCAATAGCCATCGATCATCCTGCCTCCCTGCTGCTGGCAGGTTTCATTCTTGGCGTTAATATCAGTAGAAATGAGGACTAGAGAGTGAGTGACGCGGGGAGAATTAGGTTAGCAAATCCTAGGAAAAGACTAAAAGTAGCAGTGACAAGAAGGCAAAATTTAAAAAAGGGATCAGTCGTTACCCCTACAAACACATGCACGTGTACATACACTCATGCAAAGTTTACACAGCAAGGGGCGTCTTTGAGGTCAGGATACTGGCTTTGACGATTAGCACCCACAGAGCATTCGCTGAGCGTTTGCTGGGCGTGCTCTGGGAACACACAGAAACAGCGGGTCCTCCTGGCTTCTCTAGCCCGATCACAACTCTCACGTCATGTGATACTTCTCCGAGCCAAAAAATTTAAATGGTGTTCAGCATTTATAGTGAGACTGTAAATATATTCTTGTGAAAAATGAACCTCAGATTTTTTCTAAATCGAAACAATGGTCACCTCGGTTTGATCCTGGGCAAGTCCAGGTGCTTGACGGAAGCGTGTCTTTGGCATTAGACTCTGTATTTGTATGTGTTTCCTAAATAAAATTCCTGCAGTGAAAATGTGTCAGTAAGTGGTACTTTTTTTGGTTATTATTGTTATTGCTGTATTTCTTATTAATCCAGTAACTTTCCTGCTAAGAACTCCAGACTCTCTCTAAGCATCTTATAACAGTAAGAGCTAACGTTTATTGAGCACTTGCCTTGTGTCTGCCAAGCATTTAGATCTGGTGACTTAATCCACATGAAAACCCGAAGACGTGGATTCTGCTGCTCTATCCTCCTTTGCAGCTGAGGAAACTGAGGCCGAGCTGGCAAAGCCGGCCTTGATAGGATACGTCTTACTTCGCGGACTCTGTTCCTTGTCTCTCTCCGGCAAATGTCCTGTGGTTAACCAGTCCAAAAGTTGCCAAAAATGCTGGTAGCAAAAAAAAAAAAAAAAAAAAACCCTTCGCTGGAACTTCCAGATTCTTGACTGACGGTTTTTAAATCAGAGAATTACCTGCCTGTTTCAAAGATGAGCACATTAAAACCATCAAGGACAAAGGAGTACATACTCTTTGTAATAATCTCTGAGGTATTGAAATGCTTTTTCCCGGAAGTCACCTTGTAGTGTTTCACTGCTCTGAAATAAATATATTCCTCCTTTATACCTAAGCTAAATGACTAATATGGCTGTTTTCCAAGTAGATCTAATTATAAGAAAATACACACACACACACACACACACACACACACATCTATACACAATAACTGCTACACTGTGTGCTCATCGCCTTTAAAACTGGTCAAATTAGTTTTTACTTCTCAACAAATATATGTACATATTATATATTTACATTTATATATAATGTATATTTATATTAAAATATACACACATATTTTTATCACTAGCTATACTAAAAGAGCAAAGACAAAAAGAATCACTTGCAGCCGCTGTGTGAGATATTTTATTTTCCCCTGGGCTCTCTGTAGACATCTCCAGGAAGGCCAGGAGGCTGAGCGGCTGGGCTGCGGGGTCTCCCTTTCTGCAGTCTGGGCTGGTCCACATCCCGGTTTTGTGTGTCGGGGTTACTCGTGACATTTTCCTTGGAGGAGTTCTGCTGCCTTTAAGGAAAAAAGAAAAGAAAAAAAGAAAAAGTGTGAAACCGTCTGTTCTAGAACTTCTTGTAACATCCAGTAGATGGCAGACTTTACTGCAGGAAAACAGTTTGGCAGCCTAGATAAACTGGTCTGAAAATATCAATTTACACATCACAACCAGTACAGTTTTTATCCTGTATCTAAGGCTCGTGGGAAAGCCAGAAACGAAATTATCTGTGGTAATTTCTCTGGGAACTAGGTTTTGATTATAATTTTAAGTAGTCCTGCAAGGACTTGAAATTACTTTTTGTGTGTGTCCATGTATGTCCTTTCTAAAGCTATTATCCTTATGCAAATTACTTTATTTTTCACTGAGGGTGCATACAGTGTACTAGGTTACGATGTAGTAATGTGTACAGGGCAGATTTCTTCTCAGTGTAGGTGCTCAGAACTGGAATAATCATAACCCTTACTTCATGACACTCCCTCACTGGTCTGTGCATATTCCGCTTTTATTTCTTAGTTGGCTCTTTAATTAGTTATTTTTAATAAGGCGTAAATCACAGCTCCATTATATGTTTGAAAAATATGATTTTCTTTTTTAATTTTTTAAATTTATTTTTTATTTGTGGTTTATTTATTTAGGCGAGGGAAGTAATTAGGTTTTTTAAAATTCATTTTTAATGGAGGCACTGGAGATTGAACCACACACTCTACCACTGAGCTATACTCTCCCCGCCATGAGTTTTTTCTTGGCAGGCAAATGTCTTTGCTTGTTTAGTACAGTCAGCTGAAGCATCAGTTAATGATGCCTTGTCACAGGCTGTGTTTCCAAGAAGGCCTGTTAGCATCTCACCTGTGGACACACCCATAAACCCAGGCAGCAAACGGTACCAACGGTGCCAATGACACCATCCACCTCGAAGACCCAGGAAAAGGATGTGCTTAATAAATCATCTTGTCCAGGACCAGCACTGAAAACATAATTCAGAGTGTACATGTCAACAAAGTGATGGAGGTGTGTGTGTGACTAAAGTATACATCTACCTATTCCGCTTTGAAAATTATTTTTATGACATTTATTCAGTAATCCTTTAAAAGCCACTAAGGGTTATGAGGGAAAGTGTCATACCCTTATTACCATCCCATTCCAGCTCCCCACTCCCAGCCTGCACCCCCCTAGATGCAACTATTTAAAACTCTTCTAAATATTTCTTACAGTTTTAGATACTGGCATAATTGTTTGGAATTCTCCTGCAGTACACGTGGACTGAGCTTTCCCGCAGTTCTCGGTCACACACGGGCACCCACACACTCACTCGCTCAGCTCCACCTGAAAGCATCACTTTATTACTATTATTGCTATTATAGAGAATTTCCTTCAGCTCCATAGTGTGCTATTGTGAAGGAAAAACCGGGCTGGTCTAACAAGATAACTCACAAGTCTAGGAATGTGAAGGAGGGGCTGGGCTGGACTAACAAGATAACTCACAAAGTATTGGAATACTGATTGAGTTCTGCTAGACTAACTTGTAAATCTAGGTTAATTAGTGTTGGTTTGCTGTTCATGTTTTTTTGCTAGCCAGCTGGATTTTCAAAGATATATATCTGGCTTTGGAATGTTGGTTTGCTGCCTCCCTGCCTCCACTTTTGTGATAATGATGCTGCTAAAGCTGTTCCATGCCTATTGGCCGAATACCCCAAGCTTGTACTTAACCCTGTAAAACCTCATGCGCACGTCTTGGAGGTGCTCAGAGCTTCGGAGCAGAAGCCCCTCTGAGCCCGCCGGCATAATACATCTGAGTACTCCAACCCTCCGAGTGGTGCTTGTTTCTTGGCTGGCCTGTCGTTTCCGTAACACTATGATTCCATCTCCTTCCTGTACAACTTACAGTTTTCCCTAGAAGTAATGCCAGTGAGAGGTTTTTTATTCCCTAACTGTTCTGTTTAATTTTCCATCACTTCTCTTACATGACACTCCGTGCATTTTCCTTACTGCGCATCCTTCCTGGGGCCCCACGTTTTCTGCTCTCAGGACTGGTTAATCTCTGTACCCGCTGGTAACACACCTGCCGTACAGGGAGCAATTGTCAGTAACATTGCTCACTCCTTTCCTTTGCTAGATCCCCCGTACCCTGGACTCCATGCTCTCTTTCTTGCTTTACACTCTCATTTCCATGGACTGTATATTTTGAAAGATCTCTGAAAAATGAGGATGAAAGCTGGAAATTTTAATCCCTGCATCCCTGAAAATATTTTTCTTCTCCCTTCGGGGATGATTGCTAGTTTAGCTGGGCACAGAATTCTAATTCGGAGATTATTTCCTTTCAAGAATTTTGAGGCATGGTTCGAATGCCCTCTAGCTTCCAGTGTTTCCGTCCGTAAGGCGAATGCTTGTTCTGATTTCTGAGGCTTTGTGAATGAGCTGTTTCCTGTCCCACCTCAGGGATTTGCTGTGGATTTAGCTTTTCATTCATTTTCTAGGGCACTTCATACAAACTTTAAATCTATATACTTGTTTTTAATTATAGGAGCGTTCTTTATATTCCGTCATAACTTTAAGTTCTTTCCCCTTCGCCTTCTGTGGGTTGAGAGGGGAGAGGCTTGTCATTGCAGATCCCCTGAGGTGTGCGTGCTGCTGTCTCCTGACAGTCACTGATGGAGGTCTCGTATCATAAGAGCAAATACTTCATTTTGTAATTTAAAAAATTACAGGCCTGTCCTGTTAGCCACTATTGTATTCATAAGCAATATTGTGAGAAAGGAAATAAAAATAAGAGCATGATGTATTAGATGAATCCACATGCAAAAGACAGTGTTTTGTGACCTGGTACGATTGAGTTGCCAAATCGTAAAGCTTCTCAATATACATGATTAAGAAAATAACAGGGCTGGGGGGCAGGGATAGATCAGGGGTTTCAGATGAACAGATGCACACTGCTGTATATAAAATAGATAAACAACAAGGACCTGCTTTATAGTGCAGGGAACTGTATTCAATTTCTTGCAATGAGCCATAACAGAAAACAAACTGAAAATATGTGTGTGTGTGTGTGTGTGTGTGTGTGTGTATGTCTATAACTGAATTGCTTTGCTGTACACCTGAAACTAACACTGTAAATAGACTACACTTCAATTTAAAAAATAAGAATAAAAAAAGAAAATAACGGTGCTGTGGTCACAATGTGTGTATGTTCAGGGAAAATTTATACACATGCACGTATCTGATGAATTTGGAGAAGAATCATAGAATTATTGCTTTCTGGCAGGTTATCATTTCAATTAGAATTTCAAAAATGTGTCCCCAGAACAGAGAATCTTTCAGAAAACTGAAAATCCGGAAACTTTATAACATCTGCTTCCTTGCGGTGGGGCTTAATCCGTCATCTCTAAGATGTGCGTAGTAATGTGGTGCTGCTGTGAGGGTTAGAAGTAATACATGTGAAACACCTGACCTGCTTGCTACCAAAGTAGACCTTCAACAGTTGGTGTTTTATTTTATTTTTATATTTTCATTTTTCCATGCTTTTCTTTGTAGAGCGTCCACAGTGATTGCCATAAAGCAGTCACCAGCCAAGGTTTAGTCTTCATTCCAGTATTAGGTTCAGTTCGGCGGTATATTCAGAGACAATTTTGTATCTCATCTTCCAGGACACCCCAAAACCCTCCATGAGAGAATGTGAATTTCAAAATTTCGTGTATGCGGGACAATTCAGCTGTTGCTTCAATTCACCCCGTTGCTTGACAGCACCTCCACCTGAGAAAGGAAAACGCAAGGGCTGCGAAGCTTCTCAAACCAGCCATTTTTGTTTCTCGTTAGCAGCTCTGAAAACAGTGACAAATCATCATTAGTGACAAAACTCACTGTTAGACGTCATTTGACAAATTCCTCATGAGAATGCAGCCAACTTTGTATTGCATTTAATGAGCGTGTCTGAAATGAACCAAGGGCGGAGAGGAGGACGCTCTTTAATTTTACCACCCTCCATTTATTCATCCTGTTCTGTTTTGTTTTTTATTTCCTTGCAGATTCCTTTTGCAATGAAAACGACACCGAGTGCCTCTCACATTCCTGCCAGAACAATTCCACCTGCAAGGATGCGTCAGAAGACCACAGTTGCCCTTGCGCAGACACAGCCCTTCATCTGGGCAAAGGCTGCGACGAGGAGCCAGACCCCTGCGTCTCCAGCCCCTGCCCCGGCAACGCCACGTGCGTGAGCGCCCCCGGGGAGCGGGGCTTTCTGTGCCGATGTCCTCCCGGGTCCAGCGGCGCCGCCTGCGACACGGCCGACGAAGCCTGCGGCGCGGGCCCCTGCCAGCACGGAGGCGTCTGCCGCCTCGGCCCCGCGCAGCCCGCCTGCGTCTGCCCTCCCGGGTTTGCCGGAAGCTTCTGCGAGCTGGACCGCGACGAGTGCGCGTCCAGCCCCTGCCGCAACGGCGCCGTGTGCCGGGACGGGGCCAACGGCTACGCCTGCTTCTGCGTCCCGGGCTACCAGGGCCGCCACTGCGACGTGGAGGTGGACGAGTGTGCGTCACATCCCTGCGGGAACGGGGCCACGTGCCTCAATGAGATCGGGAGATACGCCTGCCTGTGTCCCCGCCCTTACTCGGGTAAGTGTGCCCCCGCTTGAATCCCAGGTGGCGTAAGTAGCCTTCTCGTCCACGTGACAGGAGCAGACCTGGCCTTTGATGTCCCGTCCACTCGCTTGTGGACGTGGCCTCGACAGGGGCTGATCTGTGGGCGGAAAGCGCGCGGAGCTGCAAGGGGGCCCCGGGCGTCGCGGTCGCGCGCTGCGCCGCCGCGGTTTCGCCTGTTCCCGGACGCGCAGTCGCCGCCTGGAAGCAGCGGGCCCCGCGGGACCTCGCTCTCCGGCGGCTCCTGCAGGTTCCCCGCCGGAGCGGACTCCCGCCGTCCTGGCTGCGGTGCCCGCTCCCGCCGGGGCGGCCTGGGGAGGGGACCACGGGGTGGACGGCGGAGGTGGGTGACCAGTGCTGAAGTGAACACGCCGAGGGTAGCGAGGCTGACGGGGCACAGGGGATGGGAGCAGTCAAGACGTCACCAATGCAGACGTCACTCTTGCAGAATCTCCTGGAAATAGCAAATAATAGTCCCTCCCGTCTCTTCCCGAAGTTTCTGTGGATGTTGATTTAGTGACGGGGCAACAAGGGCGGATGCATCGCAAGGGCACCTGCTGCGCCTTGTTCTCGCGCTCAGCACCCCGCGCCCGCCTCATTGTCCCGAGTCCGCGGCGCATTTAGGTCAGCTCTGCCTGGCCACCGTCTTCCTTCCGTGGCTTTACCCCGTGGATTTTCCGTCCACTGTAAGAGGTCTTTGCTCTGTCACGTTCATTCATTCCAACTTGGGCTCACCGCTCTCCTGGCCTCCTCACTCCCAGCTCTGTGACGTCAGCTAGTGAATTAAGAAGAGGAGAACTCAGCACAGTGAATAATGGTGGCTTAATAAGCTGTCACTGGATTGCTCTAATTTTCTAAATTCTTCCCTGTGTTTCTGGGCACCCTTCCTGGCGATGAAACTAATATAGATATTAAACTAGATTTTACCTTCTCTACTACTTGATGCATCATTTATGATGGCGAAATGCTTGTGTCAAGTGGAAAATTATTTTATCGAATGCCTTTTAATTACCAATTCTGTGCTAATAGTAATAGTCAAGGAGCTTATGAAACTACTTCTATGTGAAAAACTCCTTGTTCGTATGCTATACTATCCTGTCCATTCTTTTAGCTGAGTTATAGCAATTGAATTTCAATGTTTAAATTTTTAACTTATTTTTGAGGTAACTGATTCATATCATTATATATTTCATGAATTCAGCATTATATCTCTACTTTTGTAGACATCACGGTGTGCTCACCACCAAAATCAGTCTTATTAATTTTTGAATAAAAATAAGAAGTAACTTTTTGCGGGGATGCTTTGGGATCGCTTCTGTTTAAAATGGTCACATTTAAAAACCATTATAGCTTATTAAGATAATATCTTCCATTTCCTGCTGCTAACAGTGTTGTGAGTGGTGACTCAAAGGAATAGACCTGAGATGGAGTGTCTCAGCCATTTTAACTGCAGTGTTCTGAAAGTCATCTCATTGCAAAAACACAGCTTGAAAAAATTATGTTTTATGGTGTATGCACTTTTTTCTTTTTACATCTTCATTTAATTAGATTTTAATGAACCCTTTAAGTGGTCTAAATTAAGGCATAAACGACATCAAGGATATAGCCCAAATGTGAGATGCAGCAGAACCCCATCGGAAGGCATTCCACTGTGCAGTAAACTAATTTATACTGTGGATCCGTCGTATCTCTGGGGCCCAGTAAGGGTCAAGGCCTTCTTCTCACTGTAACAACGTCCACAATGAGGAGGCTTCCCTTTGCTCAAACCCTGACTTGATAGTGTCCCTCCCTGTTTGAATATGTTTTTCTTTTGTTTCCCAGGAAAGCAGGCACATTTTATTATTTCAGCTTTTCGGGTGGCATATGTACAATGTACCTGCAAAAAGAATTTAAATGGAAGACTCTGACAGCAGTAAGAGCCAGGTATCAGCTGGTTAGGCCTGTTTAGATAGGAAGGTGTGATGGCGCCTTGATCCCAGCCCCCTCCCCGAGTAAACCAGCCTGGTCCGGGGTCTCCCGGCTCATCCTCAGCCCTGACTCAGCGGTAGCCACTCCCCAGGGTGTTCTGAACCGCAGGCGGTCAGCTTCTGCCTTCGGAGAGCCGCGTGTACCGGTGACTCTATTCACAGCCAGGCCAGGAGCCAGGAGCTAAGTGTACTTGAGCCTCATTTGGAAACTTCTCTTGCCCTGCCCCATCCTTCAGAGCCCCAAGGAGGCTTGGTTTTGTTTGTTTGTTTGGGTTTGGGGAGGGGGGCACTGTCCCATGGTTACCAGTGTTCGTGGCAGCTCAGGCCAATTAATGGGAAACCCAAAGAAGGTCTGTATCATCCAGGGGCCAGCTGGAGCGCTCAGCGTGGATGTGCTGGGCACCGGCTGGTCCAATGTCCCCAGGCATCGCGAATCCTGGAAACCGTGTTACAGCCACCGAGCTGCGGTGTGCCGCTTCCAAATTTAGAGCGATCATAAAGAACCCGGCTGACAGCAGAGAGCCCGCGTTCCTCTGAGCAGCAAAGTCAGGAAATGTAATAAATTTTAAAAGACAGGGAGGTAGGAGAGGACAGAGTGGTAGCGCTCGCTCGCAGAGAGCGCGCCCCGCGGGGATCCTGCCCTGGGCCTCCCTCCCGCCCCAGCGCTGAACTGCAGAGAGGCTCCCGGGGGGGTCCGGAGAGTCCGCACCGCCTTGGCGCAAACGCCCGTGTCAGCTGAACGGGAAAGCGGCAGACTTCTTCTACCAACAGAAATAGTAATGTAGAAGTGCCCCTACATTCAAGAGGGAAGAGCAAGAAGCATGCAAAATAAGTCGTAGGTAAATAAAATATGTGGTGAGATTAGACAGTGAGAAAATTCAGTGGAAAAATGTAGAACAAAAAAAGCGGGAGTTAGGGGTTGAACTCTAGATAGACTGATCTCGCTGGGAAGGCCTCGCTGAGAAGGTGACACGTGAACGACCTTAGAGAGGGCAGAGGCAGGGAGTCAGGCAAACGTCCTGTGGAGCAGCACCTCTGGCAGAGGAGCAGCAGGTGCAAAGGCCCTGAGGTACTTGGAATGATGGGGAAGCAGAATAAGATTGCTGTGACTTGGGTGGGGTGAACAAGAAGGAGGCACGGGTCAGACTACTGGAGCTTGAAGGCCACCGTAAGGACTTCGGCTCTTCCTCTAAGTGAGAAGGGAAGTTGTTGGAGAGTTTTGAGCAGAGGACTGAAATGGTTCCACTCGCAGTTTAACAATCTCTCTCTGCTTGTTACTCTGAAGACGCAGTGCAGGGAGGTGTTAGGGTAGAATTAGGGTACCTAATGGAGATTAATGCCGTAATCCAAGTAAATGGACCATATTATTTGAGAGGAGGGAGTGCAAGACAAGTATTTTAACAATAACGCCTTTTTATCTTCTAAAATTTAAGACAGAAATTAACACAAAAATGATGTGACCATGCAAACAAAATGAGAGCCCGCCTCCTGGGCCTGCTCTCTACCGCCCTCTCGTGGGAAGTCCGAATCATCCAGCCCAGGCCCGCCCTTCAGAGTATTTCTAACCACGCAGTCTTTCCAAAGTGCACACCTGAAACTTAACCCTGCTTCTCTGCATTACATGATGGATACTCATTTAAAATTTCCTGTCAGACCTTTTCCCGATAGTTTTTCGTGTTCTTTTCTGAGCTTTCTCCAACAGTCCTCACGCATTCGGATTCTAAGAGGCAGCTCACTGCGACACTGCCGCTTCATTGGCGTTTACCAAAGGCATACTTTGAATTTCAGTCACTGTGGAGACTTGAATCTGGGCTTGATGTTCCAACTTTTCTAAATGTATTTCGATCAACTAAATCACTTTGAAACGTCTATGACAGATCAAATGGATAATTTAATGGTCATGAAAATAATCTGGGAAAAATTATTATTTACTGTAAAGTATAAGCTTATTTCATGAGAAATAATTACTATCATTACCATTATCACGGATTTTTTTTTTTACTGAAACGACATTCCTGATTGCAAAATTAAGACAGAACTTTTGATGAACTTACATCAATTTACTGGGAATAATTATTAATAAATAGCCCATATTTGTATAAGTACACTCAATGTATGACACCAGTTTGAAGAACATTTAAATATTGATTCTATGGGTACCTATCTAGAAATCTCAAATTTTACTCACCACATAATGTGCCCATAACAAATATCTTTCAAGCCCAAAAGGCAAATAATGTGTAACAGCCTAAAGGTAACTTTTTAATTTCACAGGTTGTATTTTTATTTTATCAAAGGAAAATGGCTGTTTTTCTATATGCTCTTAATTATGAAATTGATCAATTTTGGCAGTGTCATAGAAAGGCAATTAAACACTTGTTCAGGCTTTTGCTCAGGACTGGAGCCACTAGAAATAGTTTTTATGGAGAAATAAAGTTTCTGGCTTTTGACAAATGTTTGTTGAACGAGTGCACAAAATAACAAGTGCCATTCGCTCAGCAAATATTTATCACATCCTTTCAGGGCACCGGACACGGTGCGAGCCCGTGGAGACACAAAGATGACGAAGACAAGGTTTATCCCTGACAAAATGCTCACAGCCTATTCAGGGAGGAGGCGTGTAAACAAACGTTACAATCTGTCTCTGAACAGAGTGCTGAGGAAGCACGAAGAAAGCTGCTGCTCAGAGTCAGGAAAGGCTCTGGAGAAAAAGTGGTCCATGAGCAGAACAAAGATGCACCACGTCCAGGATGGAGAACTGAGGCTCTTGTCCTCTGGCTACGTGTGTGAATAACAATGAGCTGAACTGCATGGGGGAAGGACCGCAGAGACGTCTTAGAAAGGGGTGATGTCTCTCCCCACGTGCTTGCGTTGACTGTTGGCTGGTGGTGTAGTTAGCAGTTAGGGATGCAGCGCCCCGTCTTAAGCTCCCTCTCTCCCCGACTCCTCCTCTCAGTACCTTCCTAGCTGTCAGCAGGCTGTGTGCGTGGGTCTGAGCGAGGAGGGGCCACAGTCATACATAACAGGAGCATGTAACATGAGGAATGGGTGTCATGGAAAGACGCGGGAGACAAGGACCCCAGGACCAGCTCTGAAGCTCCCTGGTGGCTGGGTACTGATAAATGACAGCAGTACTGAGCCTCCGTTCCCTCACTTTCACATATAAATATAGTAACATCACCTAACCTCAGGGTCCTGGTGAGAATTAAACGATTTAGTGGCAGTTTTTTTCATGTGGTTTAAGGCTGTGCATATGTTGGTTGTCACTGTTTTAATATCGTCACCACTGCTGCCAGTGTCGATTCGGTTTATGCAGCGTTACCAATACTTCCTACAAGTATCATTTTCCTGTACTTGAACTGCTTTCTTTTTGCAAATATTAGAACCATACCCAGGAATGGGTTAACTGAGGTCGGAATCTCTGCACCCTGTTTATGAGTTTAAACTGGAATTTTATGGTATGCCAAGGCAAGAATTTAATTTCTGAAACTGCCATATCATAAATTTATTAACATTATAACGTTTCAAATGGTCAGGAATAACAATTATCCTAATGAAAAGAAACACAAGAAAGAGATTTGTTATGATTAAAATATTATAATTATAGAAGTGTGAAATGTATAATATTGGCATCTTTAGCAGAAAATGTGAACATTAACAATTTTCCTATAATCTTCCAAAGAAACTTAACTACAAAAGCAAGCTATAAACCATTCATAAAAGTGGTGTGTTTTTCAAACATAGCATCTTGGAGACCCTGAAATGGGGTTGCTCCAACTTAAACTTAGTATGTATTTTCTTGTTTTTACACATAAAAAATACATGTACACGCACATCAAATGTAGGCAGTAGATTCAGGAAGTCATGCCCGTTGACCTGGAAATAATATTTTTAAAATTAAATAACGTCTTTGGACATGTTATGACATTTAAGATGGAAGGAAGAGCACAGAGATGGACTAAGAGAAAGATGGCTGGATGAGGAAGGAGGGGCGGGTGGGTCAGAGCTGGGAGAGGGGGGAGCGCAGGGGAAGGAACCTCCAGACACAGACGGCACCCCAGAGAGGAGCACTGGCCACGAGGAAGAACAGGAAGGCGCTCCCCAGCCTCCGCCCTTAGGGCTGACCAAAAAAAGGAGCAGTTCTTTCTCTTCCTAGAACGAGCTCTCACTTCCATGAATGTTTTGAAAAGATGAGGATGAAATTGGGTCAAGAACATTCTTGTTTCACGAATGATAAAAGGAGGGAACAGGGCAAAGTAGGAAAAGGATGAGCAAAACGAGCAAAACACACGCTTCATATTAAAAGCAGAGGTTATTCCAATTATGACTCGCAGAAAGATAACTTATAGAAACAAAAAAGATTTAAATAGCTATAAAACAAAATAATAAAATCGGTTAAATAAATGGGATAGAGCCTATTACTCAAGAGTGTCTCTTGTGGTTGAGGGTAGCCAGGGTCCAGGGAGAGTTCAAGGGTCATGAAGACACAAGGAATCTGCTTAATTCCAAGCCCTAACCGACCCATAGGAGCCTATTCCACCTGGTGGCAGCTGCGGCAGGACTGCCTAAGCCGCCCGGGGATGCGCCGGTCCGGGGGCGAGCATCCTCGTTGAGAGACACCTGCGCGCCTGGTAGCAAACTGCGCATGCGCCCCGCTCAGAGCTCCCTGAAACGGGGAATCCGCGCCAGAACCCGGTTCAGGAGAGGCCGGATCCCTATGCTGGACTCTTAGGGGAAACCAGGCATCTGCCAGTGTCCAAGCCCGCACCTACACAAAGGCCCCCTCACCCTGGAGCCGGATGCCTCGGGAGCCCTGAGGCCTGGCTTGTGGTACCGGTGGCCTGGTTCCTGGAGAGGCCCGGGTCCCCAGCAGGCAGCACGCCCAAATGGGGCCTGTCTCCAGCTCTGCGGCTGCAGTCTCGCACCGTATTGTGCGGCCGCCCCTGTCGGCTGAAGTGTGCACTGCACGTGCGCGGCCAACGTGGGCCACGGTAGTCCGGGGTCTGGGGTCTGCCCTGGGGCTGCGGAAGGCAGGTCGCCAGAGCGGGCCCTTGAGGGAACAGGTGTCTGCCGACGACAAGCCCTCATCCACGCCACGGTGCCCACTCGGCCTGCAGGTGCGTCTGGCGGGAACTCGCTGCCTTGCCTCGGCCAGCACGTGGTCTGGCTTGGGGCCTCCGACAGGGACTTGAGGGAGCCCTGGTCCCTGGGTAGGGCGGGGCTGGGTCTCTGGAGTGGAGTCTGGTGGGAGTAATAGAGTACTAATAATACTTAGGAATAGAAACAGTAAGCAATAATAAAATATAATAAATAGTATTAAAAATAATAAAGGGATTTCTGCATTTCATCAGGGTTAAATTCATCACTGATATTTACATTCATTTCATATACAGTAAGAAAGAAAAATTATGCAACTGAAATATAACACAACCCCAAGACACTATTGATGGTGAAGTCCATAGTAGTGTCTAGAAGTTAAAAACACGAAGGGAGAAGGGAGCAGTCTTGGAATTGAGGAAATTTAGTTGTCCTTCAGAGATGAGTCCCCGGTGTGTAAAGTCTACTTGAAGTGAATGCTTTTTCAAAGGTGTTCTATTCCTTTTTGGTATCCTTAGAAAAGGTGTGTCTAAATGCACAAGCCAGAAATCTTATTGGATGAAAATCCCAAAGATGTTCCCACTGAAAATAA